>NW_022145545.1:747500-1347500 GCF_000002235.5 Strongylocentrotus purpuratus | reverse complement strand
TCTTAAATGTACTTCTCATTTCCATCATTTATTTTCCAGATGATCAATCTAACATAACGACAGGAAATTTGACGATTCCGATTTGTCTCGACAAGCACGTTTGTCCCGAAAGATCCTGTACAGTTCCTCAGGACACGAATCAGGCATGTAGCTGTGATGAGATGTGTACCTTCTTCGGTGACTGCTGTCCTAGGACCCTGTCCAAGGAACATCCAAGAAATTGCCACCTAAACGGGGGAAAGAATTTTTCAAGCATATATGACCAGTCGCAATTTAGCTGTGCACAGGTAGCGTCGTCTCCTAGTTCAGCCTATTTCTATCTTATCTCCAAATGTTCAGGTCCAGTGGGCAATGATTGGATTAGGGAGAAATGCGAGTCCGCCTCTCTCCCTACAGGAGAATTCAGTCTTGAGTCTGTCCCACTTTCTTTGGGAAATATCGTAAGCTACAGAAACGTGTACTGCGCGATTTGTAATGAAAAGGATCCTTTACAACTAAAACCATGGTTGGTTACGATGCAATGTTCTGATGACGTCATTGAAGAGCTGAAGAACAAAATGCGAACACTAGAGGAAGTGGTTCGTGACCAACTCTGCCCGTTTTCTGTGGATCCTTCTTCCGATGGTACATCGGCGAGAGAATGCGTAAAGAAGGGAGATGCATCAAGTTACGTAGACACTTGTCCACTTTCCTCTGACATGGGGCTACAACTGGCATGCGCGTCTTTTAGCGCGCATATTTTCTTGAAGAGCAACTTAGGGTGTGTTGCCTATAAGAACCCAGCTTGTTATGCGTGCAGTGTCGGACATTTGCCGGACCAAAAGCGAATTTGTACTAGTGGTTGCCTTAAATCTAAAGTTCCAGGAGTCATACTACCCTTGTCAGTCCTTTTCGACTTTTCATCTCAGAGTGGGGTTAGAATACTTCAAGATGACACGCTCGTTTCTGAAACTACAGTTATGTGTCAGTCAGGAGAGGTGTTCGATCCATACGCCGGATCATGTATGAGACTTTCATGTCCTGAAGGCTACGAAATGATTGGAAATCAAAAGTGGAAAGTGCAAAGGAAATTTCATCAGATGACTTGGCATGCAGTCTCCTAACATCAGACAGCAGCCAAGTCGTCACTGCTACCGTGATTACAAATGACCAAGGCTTGTGCGCAAGTCAGCAATCGAGGGTTCAAAATTGCAATTTAGACAGGTTAATACTTGCTATGCAAAACCATTCCATGTTAGAATGTAAGGAAAATGAACTTGATGATCAGTACGAGACAATTTTCATATGGCGATTTGAAGAAGACTGCCAACTGACTGATTATGAAAGCAGCATAATCTCTGAGTTATCTGAAAAGAATACGAACAACACAGTTTGCAATATCTCCTCTTTTTCCATATACAGTCGTTGTAAACCAAATGATATTGGCACGGGTACACAGGCCTTCAATAAAACGTTCACACAGCCAACAGATACTACTGCTCACGAAGGCGACTTAAATCCCATCACCAGGGCTCCGGGCACAAGTTCCAGCAATGAATTTAAGGTACTTAAAACAAAATACAATTTGATCCACGAAAGAAATGATAACATGAAGAACATGTCTACGTTCACATGTAGCTTAACTGCAACGGAGCTTCTATGTTCAAGTTCTGTATTCAATATAAGTCTGTTCGTTCGTCTAGGGGATGATGGCATGCTGCAGTACGTGCCATCGGGTGATGTAATCAATCCTGCCGAATATGTCTCACTTGGTGATGGCACGATCCAAGCTTGTCAGTTCTTGAGTCAAAATGGCACCGTCAACGAAACTACAACATATTCCTTTTTCCGCTACTCATCCACACAAACAACCCTTAGCCTAGCAGGCACAACCCTGTCGCTTGCGTCTCTATTCATTACGCTTGTTTGCTACATCACGTTCCCTACACTTCGTCGACTAGTCAGCAACCAGCTAATCATGGCTTTTTGCGGAACGCTCTTCGTTGCACAGTGTCTTTTCTTGTTCGGCGGTATGGCCAGTTCGGTGTCCCAAAACCTGTGCAGAACCCTCGCGGCGTTCTTACACTTCTTTTGGTTGTCTGTGTTCACCCTGTCCTCTTCAATCGCATTCGATCTTCGTCGGACCTTTGGATCTAACAAGACTATCAGGGTATCTACGGCAAGTCGCAAGGTCTTGTCACTTAACATAGCAGTCGCCACTGGGATACCCTTGTTAATTGTGGTTATCAGTCTGATCCTGAGTGTCTTCGTAGGTGATGACATTGATTTGCATTACGGTAACGAGTTAGCTTGTTGGGTTGGAGGTGGAAAAGCCAACCTCGTCGTGTTTGGTGTGCCAGTTGTTGTCCTGTTGGCGTTCAACTTCTTCTGCTTCATGGATACAGTACGTGGTATATCCCATTCCAAAAGGGACAGCATGAACTTACACGAGGGAACAGAAAATCGAAGCAACCATCAGGAACTTCTCAAAATCGCCATAAAGGTAGAAATATTAAGATGAATTTGTCCCTGCCCATCAGAAGCAAATGAAAATATCATTCTCTTCTTAGCTTTGCGTTTTCCCATACCTTATACTGCACAGAAATTCTATATACGTAAATTTATCACATTTCGTGCATTCAAATGCATCAAACATCACGATGTAACCCCTTTTAATAGTCTTCGCAAGTATCATACTACCAGTCGATACAATATATTGTAATACATTCATTAGAATATTCATCAGAATCGACTAATCACCATAAGATAATCGAGTGTATTTCACGTTTCTATGACTTCTGATGAATTCTCTCTTTCGAAAAAAAAGCGTATTACTTTATCCTTTATTGACATATTATTAAGTACAATATAAATTATTACATACATTCATGGTCATATAATTGCCATGTCAAATCATTTTTTAAACCAAGGAACCAATGGAAGTGCAACTATGTTCCTGGTATTTCATGAGATTCAGCAGATAACTCCAAGGCCTAATTGCTCTACATGTATACTGATGAACGCGTCAGTAAGTTTGCTGGGGGAATAAGTAAATTTTCTTCACATCTAAAGTAGTTCTATTTTCTGTATTCTTGATGAGGCGGTTCGGGCGTATAGGGTTATTTGGAATGTAATGATTGAATCTCAAATATAACGACTATGTTACCGCAGAAAAAATAAAGTGAGAATGGGAAGCTCTATCTTTTGCTAGTCTGCCAACTATATTTCACCATGATTCTTGAATTGTTCGATGTTTTCTTCCCTCAATACAGATCTCTTCGCTCATGGGTTTCACATGGTTCTTCGGCTTCGTAGCTGCTTTCAGCAAACATCAAGCCGTATGGTACATCTTCATCATCCTCAACTCACTCCAGGGTGTGTACATCTTTCTGGCTTTCGCTGCTACCCGCAGAGTGTTCGATTTATGGCGTGGTCTAGTGCTGGAGAAGACCGTCGATACCAGCCTTCGTGATTCCTCTCTGCAGCTTAGGGATAGGTCGACGTCGAGCTATGTACAAAAGACATCCACATAATAGATACCTTACATCTTAGGTTGTTCCTTCCTGGGGAGGATATCGATCTGCAAGTTCCTTGCAATGCGTTCTGTAATAAACATATTACTATCAAATAACTTGGATGCTGGTTTGAGGATGTAAGATTCTTAGGGGGAATCCGATTTTGCTCAAACTTGCTTCAATTAGTTTGTCTGATTTTTCTGCTTCTATTGAAAGTAAGCTGTTTGTGGATTGGACTTAATTGCCCTTTAAGTATGATATACCAGTTCAACGACATTCCATTGAAACGCGTGTTAATCGCAATACAGGCGTTTCAAAAGGATGTGGGTGAACTTGTACTTACTACTATATCGTGAAACGCTCCCCCTGAATTCAGACTTATGGGTCTTAATTCAGTCTGAAAATGAAAGAAATGCCTCACGAACACGAGACACTGATATTTTGTTGTCTGTTGTTATTCATATATATTATTGGACATTACACTGTATCTTGTACATTGGAATTTACTTTTCTTCAAACTGTGTACGTATATATTTTTTGTAAATATATTATACGTTATTAATTGTATCAAATGTTATTTAATTGTCATTTGATGTTTATGTTTTTGCAGACGTCATTCATTATAATAATATTAGTATGCATGCATTTCGTAATATACTGTATACCTTGTTCATGTATATTAACATGTATATTAACAAAGCATAAAATACTTCGAATAAATATCAAGGAACTTCAGTTGTCTTAGAACTAGTCGTTATTCGTAAAGCTTATAAAACTCTTACCTGCCGACAAGATTTGATATGAATACAATAATGATATGCATTTTAAAGACTTAAAAGATTATATTGAAGCTTTTTGAAATGAATATAAATGATTACAAACTTCTATTTAACTTTTAACATACTTTGTAATGAGGAAAACAGGAAAGGCAGTTGATGAATGACGTCAATGACCTTTACTTCTTATACAAATGTTCAGTGGTAGCGTGTATATGAAAAAGTATAGTTCCTGTGTAGATGTAATAAATAGATAAAAACATGTTTCCCTCAATCAATACTCTCATATTTGACAAGCTATCATGTTTTCTCCTGATCGCTATCCTACTAGATTTAATTAGGAACACGATTTTATATTTCATATATGGAGAACTGTCGATGACTTTTGATCCGGTATAAAGAGCATGACAACATACTTGATAAGCACGATTTAAGTCCTTTCTATTTTAATTGTATGCTATTAGGATGACTTGTCATGTATATATTTTTAATGATAATAAATATAGTATTTCAGCGGTTGACGAGAAATGACCAATTGAAGGAGAAACAATAAATCAACCGTAGAATATACCCAATATACGATTTTAGGCTTTCAGCCTTTTAGCCTTTGTCAAGTAAAGGCTGAAAGCTAATGCAAAGTTTTAGGAAATGTTGAAAATTGGATTGATAGTAATTCTTTAAAATGTTGACTTTTTTTTATACCCCTGTGGATGTATTATATTCAAAAAATGTTAGCCCCTAAAACGCTACTGCTTTCGAGAAATTGAATAATCAAAAATTTACCGGTGCTCCCGGTAAATTTCAAATATTTCACGGCCATTCACTTATAGCTGCGACCAAGAAAAACTCAGAATATCCAGTTCTGATATATAATTTCCAAACGAGAATAGTAAATCGGTCGATTGTAAAAAAAAACAACAACATAGTTTTGAAGCTAAATAAATATCAGTCTTGAGAGGGCGCTATACAACATAAAAAGTTTATTATTTAAAATTTCATCACTTCAGACTCGATTTTAACTACGATGACGATCATTGAATATTGTAAAATCGCATATGCTTCTAATATGTTCATTTGAACCAAATTTATGACCGAAAATTCGTATTTTTCGTATAATTATATCCTTCGTTCGTATAAATATTTTTTCTTCTTCACTGTCTTGAATATAGAAAAAACAATTTTGATTTTCATCATCCTCCGTCACGGCAATATATAAATAATGATTAAAAAATTGTAATAAAAATCCTCGAAAGTTCTCAAGTTCTTCCTATCAGAAGAATGGAACTACCAAGGATTATTATTCAATCGTTCTAATTACTATTGACATATATATATATATATATATATAGAGAGAGAGAGAGAGAGAGAGAAAGAGAGAGAGAAGAGAGAGAGAGAGGGGGGGGATAGAGGGAGAAAAGTAGAGAGAGAGAGGGGGAGGATGAGGAGGAAGAGAAATAAGGAGAGAGGGGCTTGAGGAGAAGATGAGAATGGGATGACGGATATTTGATAAGAGAAAAAAGGAGATTGGGCGAGAAAGACCTACACAAACGCTCGTCACACACAAAAAAACACACACCCACACTTTCGTAATCTTGTAATTGAATTTCACATCAATGATATATGACTTCATTCGATTTGCAAACGTACGGACATGCAATCATGGAAGGAAAATAGATTTGTAAAACCCAGAGGAGAGCAACAGTTGACAAGTCATTTCTACAATGAATTATTAATCTTTAAAATGGTATCCAAATAAATGAGATATACATGTACTCACTTGAAAATCGGATCCACCATGCCTGGTCGCATCTTGCAATCATCGAAAGTGATGTTCCTATTCATTCTCCTGCCGGCTTGTTAGAATCTCGACTATGAACGAGTGAAACGCATGCCGTTTCCGTCATTATTTGTGGCTAAAAATTAATCCTTGGATATTTGAATAGATGGCAGGTTTCGGGTGAATAGTCAATAATAATGTGAATAAAAGTAAAAGAAAATGTGATCAAGATAGCGCCCATATTTCCGTCACCGTATCAAAAATTTACACCAAATATAATGAAAAATAAATTACAACAAAAGAGCAACAATAAACCAATACACAAAAGAAACAGAAAGTACACAAAACAGGAGATAAAAAACAATCGAACATAGAACAAAAATTGCACAATTCGCCTGTGCCCGGGGATAGCACGTCCTTTTCATGTTTGCCTGTTTCCTCTCATTATCATTGAAACAAATACTGACTTATCTATTTCAGTCTCCAAAACCCAGAACTCTAGGGCAAAATTATATCCACCGGAACATATAAAATTATATCGAGGTTAATTTTTTCTTATTTTAAATTTGACTTTTGTTCTCTCATGAGTTAACATTGATAGGCGGTCTACCTCTACAATTGTTTACGCATGATATATTTGTCGTTGAGAAACTGGCAAAGAAAATTAGTTAAATGCTTTCATATCTTAGGTTAATGGTGGAAACAAACAGTCGTGCATAGGGGAATTAATATATTCTTATTCGTAAAAATGGAAATTGATATCGTGATATTTTTTGCTGAAATTCATCCTATCAACCTCTATGAATGTTTCTTCACTGCTCTTTAGTTGTTGCTTTTTCTTCACATCTTTCATCATAAACTGTCAATATACTAGAACAGTAATCATGATGCGATTGCGCCTCGATTGTAAGAATGTTCTATTCCGGCTTTAATTTCTGACCAAATCGTTTGTAAACATTTTCAACTGTACAAATGTCGTACGAATATATTATCTTTCCCCCACTCATCTCTCTTTCCTCGCCTTTCATTAAATCATTCGCTCTTTTGAAGTAAAGGGGCATGATTTAATGCGAGAAATGTAAACAATCAAAAACTGCTGCCATTATAATTATTTCAGTCGTTTTCATAATAAAGCAGTGTGGATTAGTTTGAAATTCACTCGTCGGAGAGCCGATGTGTCTGTATTTAATAAAAAGATAAACAATGATAGCCACTCTCCTCCTCCTTTCGTCATCGTATCAAGTCTCCGTTTCCATAGCGATTTTTAGTATGTCTTTGGTTTCATTAACGTAGCAGCTTTAACCCTATCGTTGCTAATTCAGACATATTACATGTTCGTGTAACGTCAGTGATCAGTTGATGATCACGAGAGGTTTAACCCTCAACGAAGATAGGGATAATTGTGGGCGAGTGGGAAAGAGGATGGCTTTTCACCTAAGTACCTTTTCCTCTATAAATGGTAAAGCTCTTTACTGTAATGAATGGATTTACAAGGCAACCTTAATGTACATACCTGGAAACCTTTTGATGAAAGTTGTAACTTTAATAGTTATTTCATTGCTTCCGACAGATAGAGGGATTGTCTTAAGTTTGCGGGTGTCATACTGTATAATTTATTTTAATGCTTCAAAATCACTAAATTTCATGATTTTAAAATTACATCTCGATACATTATTGATACATAATTGCCATTATATATATATAAAGTTTAATTTCAAAATTAGCTTGATGTATGTCTCTGTCCACAATATCGCAGCTCCTGACAAATAGGCTATTGCTTTGTTTCGATATTCCATCAAAACATTATTTTTTGTTCTTTAAAAAGATGCTCATCAACAGCTATGTGAATATAAGGCTACAGCCCGAGCACGAGACCGACAGCTCACATCAATCTCGAGGCTCTTCTAACTTTTCATTTCTTCAGATTGTCAACTAATAGCTGACAAAGTCGTTGTCTTTGGCTGACGGTCTACTAAGATGTCTAAAACCTGGAAATACATATGACAAGGCGGCTTTGAAACGTTCACTAGAATTAATATTAATTTCTCAAGGCTCGCGTTTTAATGAAAGTGAGCATCCCGGCCGCGCTGCATTTGTGAATCTTCATTTACAACATCCGCCCCGACATCTTCATGCGTACTTAAGAGACAGCTCTCGGGCGATGCCTTGCATTAATGGGACCTCTGTAAGCGAAGAGGAGTCTGTTTAAGGAACATCTTTGTAGTATCACCGCTTTAAAGTACCAATTCATGATTCTGTTTTAACATTAAATTGACTGAGTGGGTACGTTTCATTTCGATGCTACCGATGGGTAGCGTTACATATTGGCCATTGTTAAATTAATCAATTCATCCAACTTGCACTAGCATTAAGAAAAACTGAGAGCTCAGATAGTCTCTACCGAGTTGAACGAATTGATTGCAGGAAATTTGAAAGACGACCACTGATTATTTAGGTATGTATTACTTTTTGAAATATATAGATGTTCTATTTCTATTCATCAATACAACTGGAGCATTAATCTTTCAAGAAGAAAAAACTGGACGTATTGACATCAATACGTTAGTCCTGAAGCAGATTGTAAAATGTTTAGCTCATGAATCTATTTCGACAAAACCTTAATCTAAAATGAGAAATATTCCATGTTCATCTCTTCAACGCCCCCCCCCCCCCCCGGCTTGCCAGGACTCGGGGGCGTCCTTTTAACGGAATGCGACAATTTTATGGAACGAAGGCTTAACTTTAGGTAGATTTTCCGAAAATTCATGTTCATTTAAAAAGATGCTGCTCACTAGATTGCTGAATGGTAGGAAAAAGGCTATTTCAACGCCTTCAGCTGTTGACTATAGGCGTCAGATTAAAATCACATTTCGATAATCGCATGATTCTCCCCCCCCCCCCCCTCCCTCCATTATACAGTATTGATTTTGTTTCGCTTCTGAGTTTCTGAGTAGTAAGCCGAAATAAATATTTTTTTCGGTCAAATTCCTATCACTCTTTGCCTTTATCTTGATATCATGAACAACTTTTCATTTAATTACATATTTATGCACTTTTTTCCAAACTTGTCTATTTTCTAGGATTCAGTACTAACTATGGCTTCGACAAAATGTCGGCCTGGCGTACTTATCGTTCCCATCTTGCTATGGATGACCAGGACTATCATCTCGACAACGATGCCGACAACTGACTTTGACAAGATCATCATGGAAAATTCAACGGACATGAATAATAGTAGAGCTATGGACGAGGAGATGGAGCCATCTTTAGAAGCTCAAGGCAAGTTTGGTAATTCTTTCCCAAGCAGGAGGCGTAGGGCTTTTGTACACATTTTGATCTGCCTTTTTTTTTGGTTTTAACTTCTCACTACCAAATAGGGAATCATAAGAAACAAATATATGTTAATAGTAGATTATATTTATATATTCTAAAGTACAAGAAAAGTTGAAATTATTTAATGATTGGTCAAAATTCGAAAAAAATGAGTCATTCATCTTACTCGGCCATCTCATATTAATAATAACAATAACATTTAGCTTTTATATAGCGCTTAATACAAATGTCTCTAAGCGCTTTACAAATATACCATTACCCCGGTCATTGGATTCAGTGCTTGCCCGCACACACTGTGTGCACAATCTCCAATCCCTGGGGAGCATTCCAGCCAGGCGTTACTTGACGCTCAAAACTGTTTGACCGACAATTACGGTCGCATCCTACCGGGTACCCATTTAACACCTGGGTGGAGAGTAGCAAGTGCAGGTTAATATCTTGCCAAAGGATGTTAGTGCCGTGTCGGGATTTGATTCCTCGACCTTCGCATATACAGTCAAGCGCTTTAATCCGTTGTTTGTATCCATTAATAGGCCTCTAGGACTAAAGAGAGTTACGAATTTTATTAATGATGAAATAAAACTCTTTAATTGCTTCCACAACAATCTCCATATTTGATTTCCGCATTACTATTAATTTTAAGATGGTACTGTGGGTGGACATTTTGTTGCTGTAAACATTGTTATACATTCTAGTTTCTATACATGTATATCATCATGTATAAAAAAAAAGAGCGGACTTGTCATCAGGATAAAATCATGCTGTGGCAATTGCTGATCAGTTTTGGGAATCTTTTCTCTATGCGTTTACCGTACTACTTATCATGGACTACTTGTACTATCGTTTTAATCTCAATTTATATAAGACCACTAGAATCTTAAATTTACTTTTCATTTCCATCATTTATTTTCCAGATGATCATACTAACATAACGACAGGAAATTTGACGATTCCGATTTGTCTCGACAAGCACGTTTGTCCCGAAAGATCCTGTACAGTTCCTCATTACACGAATCAGGCATGTAGCTGTGATGAGATGTGTACCTTCTTCGGTGACTGCTGTCCTAGGACCCTGTCCAAGGAATATCCAAGAAATTGCCACCTAAACGGGGGAAAGAATTTTTCAAGCATATATGACCGGTCTCAATTTAGCTGTGTAAAGGTAGCGTCGTATGCTTGTTCAGCCTATTTCTATCTTATCTCCAAATGTTCAGGTCCAGTGGGCAATGATTGGATTAGGGAGAAATGCGAATCTCCCTCCCTCTCTTCAGGAGCATTCAGTCTTGAGTCTGTCCCACTTTCTTTGGGAAATATCGTAAGCTACAGAAACGTGTACTGCGCGATTTGTAATGAACAGGATCCTTTACAACTAAAACCATGGTTGGTAACGATGCAATGTTCTGATGACGTCACTGAAGAGCTGAAAAACAAAGAGCGAACACTAGAGGAAGTAGTTCGTGACCAACTCTGCCAGTTTTCTGTGGATCCTTCTTCCAACGGTACATCGGCGAGAGAATGCGTAAGGATGGGATGTGCATCAAATTACGTAGACACTTGTCCGCTTTCCTCTGACACGGGGCTTCAATTGGCATGCGCGTCTTTTAGCGCGCATATTTTCTTGGAGACCAACTTTGAGTGTGTTGCCTATAAGAACCCAGCTTGTTACGCGTGCAGCGTCGAACATGTGCCGTACCACGAGCGAATTTGTACAGGTGGTTGCTATGGAGGTTTTGGAGCGATCTCTTCCATACCCTTGTCAGTCCTTTTCGATTTTTCATCTCAGAGTGGGGTCAGAATACTAGAGTATGACACACTCGTTTCTGAAACTACAGTTGTGTGTCAGTCAGGAGAGGTGTTCGATCCATACGTCGGATCATGTTTGAGACTTTCATGTCCTGAAGGCTACGAAATGATTGGAAATGAATGTGCAAAGGAATTGTCAGCCCCGTTTTCATCAGATGACTTGGCATGCAGTCTCCTAACATCATACAGCAGCCAAGTCGTCACTGTTACCGTGATTACAAATGACCAAGGCTTATGCGCAAGTCAGCAATCGAGAGATCAAAATTGCAATTTAGACAGGTTAATACTTGCTACGAAAAACCATTCTTTGTTAGAATGTGAGGAAAATGAACTTGATGATCAGTACGAGACGGTTTTCATATGGCAATTAGAAGAAGACTATCAACTGACTGATTATGAAAGCAGCATACTCTCTGCTTTATCTGAAAAGAATACAAACAACGCAGTTTGCAATATATCCTCTTTTTCCATGTACAGTCGTTGTAAACCAAATGATATTGGCACGGGTACACAGGCCTTCAATGAAACGTTCACACAGCCAACAGATACTACTGCTCATGAAGGCGACTTAAATCACTTCACCAGGGCTCCGGACACAAGTTCCAGCAATGAATTTAAGGTACTTAAAACAAAATACAATTTGATCCACGAAAGAAATAATAACATGAAGAACATGTCTACGTTCACATGTAGCTTAACTGCAACGGAGCTTCTTTGTTCAAGTTCTGTATTCAATATAAGTCTGTTCATTCGTCTAGGGGATGATGGCATGCTGCAGTACGTGCCATCGGGTGATGTAATCAATCCTGCAGAATATGTCTCACTTGGTGATGGCACGATCCGAGCTTGTCAGTTCTTGAGGCAAAATGGCACCGTCAACGAAACTACAATTTATTCCTTTTTCCGCTACTCACCCACACAAACAACCCTTAGCCTGGCAGGCACAACCCTGTCGCTGGCGTCTCTATTCATTACGCTTGTTTGCTACATCACGTTTCCTACACTCCGTCGACTAGTCAGCAACCAGCTAATCATGGCTTTTTGCGGAACGCTCTTTGTTGCACAGTGTCTTTTCTTGTTCGGCGGTATGGCCAGTTCGGTGTCCCAAAACCTGTGCAGAACCCTCGCGGCGTTCTTACACTTCTTTTGGTTGTCTGTGTTCACCCTGTCCTCTTCAATCGCATTCGATCTTCGTCGGACCTTTGGATCTAACAAGACTATCAGGGTATCTACGGCAAGTCGCAAGGTCTTGTTACTTTACATAGCAGTCGCCACTGGGATACCCTTGTTAATTGTGGTTATCAGTCTGATTCTGAGTGTCTTCATAGGTGATGACATTGATTTGCATTACGGTAACGAGTTAGCTTGTTGGGTTGGAGGTGGAAAAGCCAACCTCGTCGTGTTTGGTGTGCCAGTTGTTGTCCTGTTGGCGTTCAACTTCTCCTGCTTCATTGATACAATACGTGGCATATCCCATTCCAAAAGGGACAGCATGACCTTACACGAGGGAACAGAAAATCGAAGCAACCATCAGGAACTTCTCAAAATCGCCATAAAGGTAGGAATATTAAGATGAATTTGTCCCTGCCCATCAGAAGCAAATGAAAATCATTCTCTATCTAGCTTTGCGTTTTCCCGTATACCTTATACTGCACATAAATTCTATATACGTACATTTATCACATTTCAGGCATTCAAATGCATCAAACATCACATTGTAACCCATTTTAATAGTTTTCGGAAGTATCAGACTACCAGTTGATAAAATGTATTGTATAACATTCATTAGAATATTCATCAGAATCGAATAATCACCAGAAGATAATCGAGTGTGTTTCACATTTCTATGACTTCTGATGAATTCTCTCTTTCGAAAAAATTCGTACTTGGGTACTATACTTTATCCTTTATTTACATATTATTAAGTACAATATATTGACATTCATGGTCATATTATTGCCATGTCAAATGGTTTTTTAAACCAAGAAACCAATTGAAGTGCAAGTATGTTCCTGGTATTTCCTGAGATTCAGCAGATAACTCCAAGGCCTCATTGCTCTTTATGTATGCTGATGAACGCGTTAGTAAGTTTGCTGGAGGAATAAGTAAATTGTCTTCACATTTGAAGTATAGTTATATTTTCTGTATTCTTGATGAGGCGGTTCGGGCGTATAGGGTTAATCAGAATGTAATGAATGAATCTCAAATATAACGAAAATGTTATCGCAGAAAAATGAAGTGAGAATGGGAAGCTCTATCTCAGGCCTTCTCAACTAGTTTATTAGAAGTGCCAAAACAAACATTTATTGAGGTTGAAGTGCCAACCTGTATGTTTGGTGACTGTGTTGCGAGGAAGCGTAGCGACCGAGCCGATACTGGGTGGGATCCAGGGGGCGAAGCCCCCGAAAGCTAGTGGAATTAGGGCTTTTTTAAGGCCCAGATGTGGCATTTTAACACCTTTTTGTTCCATACAACATCAATCATAATTTCATATAGATGTAAAATATTTAGTATAATTCCTGGCTAAAATCTACATTGGAAGTTAATTTATATGTAGGTATTTTGGTGCAATAAACACGGAAAATGTCAAAATCAAGTGAAAATCAAACAAACAAAATGGCTTGCTTACATTTTGGGCTCAACTTCGACTGCGACTTTTTGATTTTGCTGATTTTTTAATTTAAAAAAAAAAATTCTTTCTTTAATTTTTAACGTTTAATTTTAATTAATTTTTTGGAACAGCCGCGCGCCGCTTCGATTGACCGCGCGCGCCGCCAGTTGAGAAGGCCTGCTCTATCTTCTGCTAGTCTGCCAACTATATTTTACCATGATTCTTGAATTGTCGATGTTTTCTTCCCTCAATACAGATCTCTTCGCTCATGGGTTTCACATGGCTGTTCGGCTTCGTAGCTGCTTTCAGTAAACATCAAGCCGTCTGGTATATCTTCATCATCCTCAACTCACTCCAGGGAGTGTACATCTTTCTGGCTTTCGCTGCTACCCGCAGAGTGTTCGATCTATGGCGTGGTCTAGTGCTGGAGAAGACCGTCGATACCAGCCTTCGTGATTCCTCTCTGCAGCTTAGGGATAGGTCGACGTCGAGCTCTGTACAAAAGACATCCATATAAGTGATGCGACATGAATTGGGGGGGGGGATTTGTTGACGAGACCATCAACCATTACTTACCATACATCTTAGGTCGTTCTTTCCTGGAGAGGACACCGATCTGAAAGTTCCCTGCAATGCGTTCTGCCTTGTGCTTTTGACCTTGCTTGACTCCCAGCTCAGGAAATGCCTAATGGCGTAGTCTAGTGCTGGAGAAGGCCGTGGGCCCCAGCCTGCGTGATTCCTATATCAAAACCCCTTTTTCTGTTGAAGCAAACAAAATAAGTAAATGTTTTTACATGAAATAACATAATCTTTCAATAAAAATTAAAAAACAGTACTCCTCCACAGAGAGAGAGAGAGAGAGAGAAAGATAAAAGATAAAAGACAAAAAAGCACCTGGTATATACTGCGATCATTCTTACTAGTTAAGAAAACAAAATATACTTCTTTTCCTTTCTGCAGCTGGACATATCAAACATATAGTTTTTTGCGGCCAATTTCACAGTTTTTTAATTCAAATTCATGAACGTGCATTCAAATTCACATAGTGGTCACTTACATGTGAATTCGGGCATTCGAATTCAAAATCAGAGCAGTCAATTTCATTTATCGGCACTCTTATTCATCTTCCGTGAAATCAAATTCACGAATGTGCATACAGTTTCCTTCTTCGTGCATTCAGGTTAACGCGGCGCTCACGATAAGCCCGTTTGAGGCACTCAATTTCATTTTTTGGTGATCAATTTCCTACTACGTGGATTCAATTTAGTGAAATATTGAGAGGGATTCCAGATAAGAGGGAAACTTTGATTTATTTAAATAAATTATTTGTAATTTTTGTTAATCACTGTTACACGAGGAAATCTCTACAGTTTAATTAATGTTCTTTGTTTATCTGGCAGTAATTGTTGCCTTGTGATAATGTTTTTGATTATCATATCGCTAATTATATATATATAGGCTTAACATGAATATCTCGTACTACACCTTTATTTCAGTATATATTTATACGAGTTCTAAATTATTGGAAACATTAGTAGAGTTTTAAAACCTAAAAAATAGTGATTTGAAGGTGATGTCTGCAATATTACTGCAGAAATGCATTATCCCTCAATTTATAAAAAAAGTCAATTAATGCATTTCTACAAACCTTAATGAAAAGACTTTTCAATGAAATTGTTCTTTTGTATGATGTATATATACCAGTTATGTGCTTGTGTTCCTCTCTCTCTCTCTCTCTCTCTCCACCTATCACGCCCTTGCTCTCTCCTTCTCTCTCTCTCCACCTATCACGCCCTTGCTCTCTCCTTCTCTCTCTCTCCACCTATCACGCCCTTTCTCTCTCCTTCTCTATCTCTCTCACTCTCTCTTCCATGTCACCCTCTACCCATTCTCTCTCTCTCTCTCGCTCTCTGTTTCTCTCTGATCTCTCTCCTCAACTTGTCTCCCCTTTCCTCTTTTACCACCCCCCCCCCCATTTATTCTTCATATTTATATTTTATACCCCTTTTTTATAGGCCTAATCAGATATGATAAGCTGAATACCAGTCACCTATGGATCCAAAGATAATTCCTATTAAGATCCACTTTGCTGATGAAATCACACATTATTAAACATGGATAACGCTCCCTACAAGAACAAATATACTTCACCCATCCTAAGATCAGCATTCACACTTTTACAATACTCAGACATAATGCCGAGTCCACTACAAAATAAACAAAACCCTTTCATATTTTCTTATCTTTGGCAAATCTTGGTAATTACGTGCATTTATAAATTTTGAAAATGCCACGAAAAATGTGATGTTTGTACAATATTTGATGAGTTGAAAGTAACCGAGTGTCATTCTTGATCGAGTGATATTGCACTTAGGCAGTTTCTGCAGTTTCCATAAACACTGTATATAGCTTTTTTGTATGTGTTTGTGCCCAGGCCTGTTTGTGACATGAGTAATATGGCAAGTTATATATTTATGTCTTTAACTTTTTGTTAGTTGAGAGAGTTTACAAATGAAAATGAACAAGATAATGCAAATGTCATGATAATGAAGCCTACATTTTTCACAAAATGAGCAAAATAAAGCTTCTCAAAGACCCCAAAGAAACTAAACGCAATACTTTTTTTGAAATTGAGTGCACTTATTTCAAACATGCTTGCTCATTCACAAATTTGAATGACCAACGAGGTACTGTAGCCGACATTACATGAATTTGAATGCTCTTTGCACGAAATGTACGCTCTTAGTTAACATTTGAATGACCCGATTTAACAATTGATTGCACGGATAGTGAATTTGAATGACGGATTTAGAATTTGAAAGCTGATTCAACGCTGCGAGTGCGAATTGCGCGAATTCAAATGCTTGGAATATGAACTTGAATTTAAAAAAATGTGTGAAATTGGCCGCAAAAACCTTATTATGAAATGCGTATTAATGTTATAAAATCTATGTTCATACATAGCTATCGATATTTTATAGTGATATATCAAGAGATACATATATCCATTTTGCACAACTTTGTGAATGATATTATTAGATTTATTATAAAACAGCGTACATTGGTCTCAACGTTTTACCAATAAGGTCAACTTTCCAAATTAGGAAATTTACCTATCGGAGACTTGTTGACTCTATACAGTCTCATAATGAGAATTACGCATATCATATGTATTGTGAGTCTATGTGTGTGTGTGTTAGTGGGTCTGTGTGTATTTATACGAGTAAAAAGCGATGCAATGCTGATTTAAAAACTAAATCTATTTATGTAAGTTTTCCAAGCCCTTAATGCTTATTTTCTTGTTCGTATTATTGTATTTGCATTGTTTTATATTAAGATTGCGATATGAATGCACTACGTGCAAGATCACAAAAAAAAGTATATAATGTTTAGCTAGACTTGTTTTAGAAACTTTATATGGTGAATTACAGAATAACATATGTATTTGACTCAATGAAATATTTTAACCGACTGCCAAGAAAGCAAGTACGTGCTTGTTTGTAAGAAACAAACGAGACGGCTTTGTGTCCTATCCGAGGGACTTGTTAATTGAGGAGCAATGCTTTTCCAAACGGCACCAGTACATCAACTTCAATGAACGGGACCTCCCGGTTACGAGACCACTGCTCTACCACTGAGCCATCATTATTAATATACATGTATATATACTAACGCTTTGACTGGTAATGCTATGGCAAGGATTTACCTTCATACATATTGCAGTGCTCACAATCAAAATAACTATTGTCGAATATTTCTAGAATGGTATCCGAATAATTGGATTAAAATAACACTCCCCCAAATAATTGTGTTATATAAATGTAAACAGATGTCGTCTCTCACGTGTAAAGTCATAAACCTTTTTTGTCCTGTTTTGACACTTCGTGTAATTTCGTGTTCATTCATCGAACATCGTTTCTGTAGTTTGTTTGTTGTGAGTGTTACATGACCTTATACCTTTGCACATATTTAAAGGAAATACACCTCTAGCAAGTAATAAATTGGTGATTGTGGCATTAAACGTAATGTTTCTTTGCGTAAGGTTTCGTGATTGTCAGATATTGGTCTGCGGCTTCTCGTGTAAATATGTAAAAACGATGCTCTAACACAGACTTGTGGAGATAGATCGAGCACATATTACTTTAGCCATGATTTGTGAAACCAATCTTTTTCAGGTCTTTTTTTTCGGGTAGGCCGGTCATAGGGAGTAAAACATGACTTCTCGTTGTCCTATTCCTAAGCTTGTTTTATTATTTACAGTGATAAGCATTGCACTCTGGACTGTGACATATCGAAATATGTCAAAAAGAAAAAAACATAACAATTATCAGTTTTTTCCTCTTCATATTCCCCAATAAGCTCTCAAGTGTTCTAAAAGTATAGATAGAGCAATGTTTTGGTGGAGGATCATCTGTCCGTTCCACCTTATGCCCGCCCCAACCCCATTTTGTATGACTACTCTTTCGATCTGGTCCTCGGATGAACTGGACTAAAGAGAAAACAACTGTAACAAATTATATCGTATCTAGAAAGTCATTTGCATTAAACTTTTAAATCTATGTTTAAAGAGAAGGTTGAGTTCTGGGGAGAGGTGAAAAAAAATAATTTGTGAGCATTTTCATTGTTATTATGACAGTGGTGTCAGACAAAAAGTGTTCCCTGAAAAGCATGGCTTTATATTCTAAATATGACATGTGTACAGCTTAAAAATGTGGGCCTCATTTGTATGCCACATGTTTGTGTAGTCCCATATACATCTGTCCGTGTACAATGATTTTTACTTCACCAAGACTGGGCCAAATTTCTTATCATTTTGATGACTCCAGAACCTTGCAGTTCAAACCAATATTTTTTCGCTATATTATGATCAACTTTTTCTGATCGATTCCACACCGTTTCTCACACGTTGCAATCGCATGACCAGAACCCAATTGTATCTTTAAGAGAAAATGAGATATTTATTGCAGGAGAATGACAGTTGTCGAATATATTTTATGGGGGAAATACTTTTAGCCGTCGAACGTGAGGGACTTCCTTAGCGATCTGATAATTCTCGTAAAACGCACGTAAAAGGAATGGTTAGATGAGACGGATTGAAGAAAACAAATGAATTTAAATGATATCAACTACTCATGGCATTGCAATGAATATACCAAAATAACATTAACGTGGCCATCACAAGACTGACAACAAACCAAACAATATTGAGTTACAATTATTTTCTTCCGCAACATACAAATCAAACAATTGCGTTTCAGCAATACAACATACAAAAAATATAATTTAAAGAAAATGTTGAATGTCTACACGTTAAAATAAAAATATACGATGACATTAAAACGAATTGAACTGAAAACACAATACCAAGAAAGTTGCAGAAGAAGAAGGGCTATTACAATAAGCGATTGCTTGATAGCGTGATAGCCCGGTGGAAAGGGAAGGGTAGGGTGTGGATGTGATGATAACCAAACAAATGGTGATGGTGTTGATGATAATGATAATGTTGATGATAATGATGATGGTAAAAATGAAAATGACAATATGCTGATGTAAATATGTCTGACACAGAAAGCTCATACATTTAAACGGGAGTTATAAAATATGGTGCTGGATGTTTTCTAGGAATGTAAAGATAATATTGAATAATATTTCAGCACTGGAAATAGATCAAACAGTGTACTCTGATAGAAATATTTTCTTCGTATTGAATTTAAATGAATTTAGAGTTTTACACGAGTTGGTCGAGTCTGGGGGTGCATTCCATAAATCTGGACCATGATGTTGATTTATGCAGAATAACTAATTTATGATTTATCACATGAAAGTTTAATGAGTTCCGAGTAGGGAAATGATGGAAAGTTTAATTTAATACCAACAAATATTACAATACTCTGATGGCTCAAAATAGGTCGGATTAGTATCGATGAAAACACGTTTGATGTCAGTTTGGCGGTGTTCCTGCAAGCAACATAGCTTGGCAAAACATCCGAATTCACGGATTTCACTCATCCCTGCAAGAAAATACTTTCCTCGTATCTGGAATGCGTGGAAACATTAAGAGGGGAAAGAAATCAAATTAAATGGGCTATTTTATTCACTTCATTGGCCTAATTATACATCATCTGTATATAAGTTTATTGTCCATTTATCAATGATAAGAATATTTTCAATTATCAGATACGAAAGTTTTCCAACTGTGGTGCGTTGTGGTTCGATATCGAATTTGGAGCCCGCGAGATGTACAAAATTCATAGTCGATAGAAGTCTCTACAATTGCGCCCAGGTTTACCCTTCGTGTGTTATAAATTGGTTTATATGCAGTTTTTCAAAATAGAAGAAACTGTAATCATGAAAGCTATATAAAACGTGTGTGTTATTGTATGTTTAATTGCAATTGGGTCACTTTTATGTAGAGCACAAAGAACCTGTGGTAAAGGATAATGGCCATTTGGACGGTACAAATACATATCCCAACCTTCATGCAATACTGTAGCTCATTGTCACAATACTTTATACTACTTTTCTCAGAAGATATCAATTTCTTTTCCGGTAAACATTTAATCGATCCAGCCTAACATTACAGGCTGGGCCACAATTCCTTTCTTTCTGGGACACTCTGTAGTATAATGAAATTCGTTCACAACCGATTACAGCAGCGTTTTTCAACCGGGGTGCCTCAAGACATTACTAGGCGTCCCGCGAGACAAATTTAGCTATTAAAAATACTTTGGAATGATTTGAAGCAGGATGATTTCAGCCAGCGAAGTGCCTAAATAGCTCCATATTTCGGCGAAAGAGGTGCCCGAATATCTTTCAATATGACAGCGAGAGGTCCGAATATATCTTATATATTTTACATCGAAATCACATGTTTACCAAGATCGATCGCTTCACTCACTTGCAACATTTAGAAACAAGGATGGTTCTAGGCAACGAGATGCATGCCCGATCATATCCTCGGATTCGTATATCGAAGAGATCGGATATTATGATTTCCGTATTCATGTATATTCGGCGGCGAGGTGCCCGCAATCATTTTTTTTAATATCTTATCTAGTGCGTTGATAACATTTTTGTTTGTTTACCATATCAAAAATATCTTCCTGTTTTGCTCATACTTTGGGGTGACGCGAAACGTTATATTTCCGGCTTAAAGGTATACCGACGCTTAAAAACGGTTGAAAAACGCTGGCTTAAAGCATGAAAATCAAGCATATAATCACAGTAGGTATGGTAAAAATGGTGACGCCTCTGATCTGATACGCCTGTCACGCTCCATACCATCATCACATGAATTCATTCACTTTCGTTTCAGCATCAAATGTGACTTGGCATAAACACGAACAGATCATAATGCACTTAAAAGCTATAAGCCGTGCGTTGAATATAATCACCCTTCCATGCAGAGAAATAAGTATACCACCACTTGCATTAATTTTCACGTTAACAAAAATCTTTCATTTCGCGGAGAGGCAATTTCATTTCGACAATATTTCAACTAAGCAAAGTAGTAATTTGCTTTTTTTCTTCTCATTTGCTTGCTTGGTTGAAAATTCAGTCTTGGGAGTAACCCTGCCCCTAGGCACCCCCAGGTCCAAAATTTTAGTGCGCTGACTCTATTTGTCATAACATAAACATGCTGGCACATCAACCTCTCCACGCACGGGCACACACACACACACACACACCCACACACACCACGCACACATGTGTCATCATTACATAGTTGCTAAGATCAGAGGAAACTTTATGACCTATGACAACCTCTTTAACATCGATAGCTAGGATTTTAAAAATGATTGTCCACTTTGCACAACTTCAAATATGCCAGACTGTTACGACCAATGCACTATGGACCTCGTTTGATCTAGAGGCATAAAACCACGAACGGTAAACGTGTACATTGCCCCATGTGTTTGTGAAATATTGAACGGCCGGTTATTAAAAACATAACATACGTTTATTACAAGGAAAATTAGGAAGCTGCAAGTGGTAAGTTATTTTTGTCTCATTCATTTACATTGTTCTTTTAACAGGATACTGGATTTTGTATAATATACATAAATCCCATGATATGACGGTAGTGCTCTTTCACAGTTGAAGTTACTTTAAAATGCAAATAATTTTAATTTAACAGGATACTGGATTTTGTATAATATACATAAATCCCATGATATGACGGTAGTGCTCTTTCACAGTTGAAGTTACTTTAAAATGCAAATAAAGACTTAAGAAATTAAAAGATAGGCGTGTGTCATTATGAAGATTTTTCCGTAAAAAAGCTTTACAAATTACCTTCGTAGTTCTGCTAAACGTAGAGCAAATGGTGTATTTCATATACTTTGGTTTGTTTGTTTTCTGCCTTAGTCTAACGTCTAATAAAGGTCTTGGTCTGAAATTAATCAGCTTATATGACCTACTGTGACCTTGGTCACTAAGACAACTTATTTCAAACAATAGAAAACCTTGCATTAACATTTGATACTAACGTGACCGTACTTCGTCTATGATTCGCCGCAGTGGCGCAGATACAGAAGAAGGGTGGGCATGTGTCCACCCCCTTCTCCATTGAAAGAGAGAGAAAAGAGGGAAAAGGAGAAAGGTGGGGTGCAAAAATAAAGGAGATAGTTGCACCCTTTGCATCCGTTTCCAAACCCTTACCCAATTCGACGGCGTTATTCTTTTGCATTTCACACACCTATTAAAGACCGGTTTCCCAAGCCCCATGATCACCAACACCCCAACAGTATAAGTCACTGATTTTTCTCACAATATCCGCAGGTAATGAGATTTGTTTGTATTTGTTGTCCTGCAAACTTGGTCCGACATCCATATCCATCTTCCTTCACCACAAGTATGTAAGATTAAAATTATCTATATGCTGTTGAAAATATAATCCAATATAATTCGTCGCCTTCTGATCAATTACATCACTTAAATTTCCAAGCCCAATGAAATATCCAATTTTCCCAGTATAAACAATATCAATATAACTAGTATGACCAAGGGCCACGGAGAGCAGACAACTGATGAGTCACTGTCAACGTCGACATCAATGTCCATTCCGTCTAGATATCCATCGATATCAGAGACGATGGCTACCAAAAAGGATGGCTCAAAGAAGACGGACTATGGTTCATTACCGCTTGAAGCTAGTGAACAGGACAGAAAACCACTTCTAGGACCTTCAAAGAAGAATAGTGAGTACAGTAATTCATCACTACCATACTGAAAACATGCTGTCATCAAATTTACAATTGTGATGTATGCGTGCTGTATTTATGTTTTCTTTTTCTTTTTCTTTGTACTATATGGTATATATATATATATATATATATATATATATATATATATATATATATATATATATATATATATATTATATCATTCTATACAACAACAACAAAAATGTCACTTCTGGATAAATTGATGTATGATGATTTAAACTTACACATAAAGGATCAGGGAGATGGAACGGTAATGATATTGACTGAGTAGGAGGTGGCGAAGAAGAAGAAGTCTATAACATTCGTTATCCATGCATGTTCATATCTGCGTCTTATTTAATTTCACAAGTACCTGGGTTCATCCAAGTTCGCCATCAGATGGCCATACTGGTTTTCCTTGGGATGACGGCCGTCTGCGCGATGCGGCAAAACGTGAGCGTTGCCATGGTGGCAATGGTTAACGGGTCTTACGTCACATATGACGAGCCACTCGGGAACGAAAGTTTGGAAGGCGTGGAGACTTGCGCAGAATCTCTAGCGGTGAACTCGACAACTGAACAGACGGTAAACCCGGAGATTAATTGGTATTATTTCATGATTTAATACGAAGTATATCCGAAGTGAACATGGTGAAGGGCATTGTGTAGACGTGTTGATAAAATACGAATGAGGCGCCATCATCACAGTTTACATTCTTGAAGTGGTAAATATTTAATTAAACTCTCTGAACACACCCACAGAGAGATAGAAACTTAAAGGTGAAGACCAGTTCTGGTCATGCGATTGCATTGTGAAAGAAACGTTGTGGAATCGATCAGAAAAGGTTGATCATCTACCATATAAGTATTGGTGTACTGCAAGGTTCTAGAATCATCAAAATAATAAGAAAAATTGGCCCAATCTTGGTAAAGTTACAAGCACTGTACACAGAAAGATGTATATGGGAATATGCGACACGTGCGCGATATCTATCCGGTCCGGATAGATATAATAATTTACCCAATATATGAATTAGTAGGCGGTTTCCCGGTAAAATTTGTATCAGCACGTATTTTAGTCAAAACATATTCTTTCACATGATTGGTAATAAGAGCTTCCATTTTAGTTTTTGAGAGGGGGTGTTTCCAAAAGTATGTCGAGGTCCGTTTCTTTTGTTCATTTCAGGGTCAGTTTCTTTACACTCACGTGTTTCAAAGAACCAGACATTTTAAATGTATGTCCAAAAATAATCAAGGAAACACAGGTATTACCGCTGAGAGTATGTACGATACTTCAGTTCCATATGTCTCCTTGGACTGCCCTTGAGGGAAGTATAACTATAATCGATTAGACCAACTCTTACGAAGGATAAATTCAAATTAAGTACTTACAATCAATATCATAATTTTTTTGGAGAAAATTTAGTGTTAATACAGCTATTTGTTGTTGTATCTGTCGGTAACATTTTGTAGAGTTCTGGCGAGTTTCTGTGGGATACACAAACACAAGAACTACTCCTCGCGGGCTTCTTTTACGGCTACATCTTCACGCAAATCCCCGGCGGCTGGCTTTCTGACAAGTTTGGTATGAAATGGGTCCTCGGGTTTGGATTTCTGCTGTCAAGTGTATGCACTCTCCTGGGGCCAGTAGCTGCTTATGCTGGAACAGAGTGGTACTTTGTAACTAGGTTCTTCAGTGGACTGGGTGAGGTAAGGAAAGACAGACAAGATTGAGCTTCCCCTTCGTATCAAGTAGCCTAGTATGATAACCGAAATGGTTTAACAGTCACTAGAAACATCAGTAAATTATCAATACAGAAAAGCCCCATGAGGACCTACCGAAACTGAATAGCACCATGTAGTAAGTCCATGATTCGATCAAATGCTGTTGACACAGCACAATTAAAAACAGAGCAGGACATTCGAGACAAAAGTTGTGTCTGGTAAGTGGTAACCCTTCAATCTGGTGAAAACTTATTTGGTTTGTCATATCCCTTGAACGTTCCACATACATTCCAAAGGTTCGGCCAACCAAAAGTTTAGGTCAGGTGAAAAAATCATTCTCTTGAACATTTCCACATTTCTGAAAGTTCAAGAGATCGTCGGGTTTGTCAATCTTTAGCCTTGTAAGCCTTCAGTCTTGTGAATGAACCTCCCTCCCCATATCCCATTCGTTACCCTCTTCATAGGCTATCATGATTCTTCTTTCAGGGCGTCTCTTTCCCAAGTTTGCTTGCCATGTGGTCTAAATGGGCACATCCAGAGGAAAGAAGCAGTCTAAGCGTGATCGGTTTCGTAGGTAATGATATGGAAGTATAATTCGCTGCTTAGTTTTCTCCTTATTTCGTTCTAGTGGTATTACAATAACTGTCCATATTCTTTCCCTTTCTTGCAACCTAAGAGGTTTGAAGACAGCTTTCTAATTATTATTCTCGTCTTCATTTTCCTTCTGCTTCATCATAATCATCTTTACATATTTCATCATTATCACTATCATCATCTTCTTCATCCTCTTATTTTTCTTTCTTTTCCCATTTTCTTCTGTGTTCTATATTTTCTTTCTCAACTTCCCCTACTTTTGCCATCTCCTTTTCTCACCATGTTATCTTCCTTGCTAACTAATGAAAGCTTAACCGAAACACTGAAAGCTAAATGTTTATCGGCCATAAAAGAAAAAATACTCGAATAAGGAAGATATATTAAGTTCATAGCATTAATAATATATATTTTATCAAATAAATTAGGAAACATACAAGAATACATTATATATATACATTAGAATATAAAAATTGTAAGGTCTTAACAATTATATAACACTTTAATTTCTTCAGCGTGGTACTGCTCTTCCTCTTCAAGTAAATTTCCTATGAAAATGTTTACCTTAGTAAAATGTCGAAGGTAAAAATTTCAGAGGTAAAACTGCCACAGAGGTACATATGTCAGAAATTATTGATTTATGAATTTAGTACACAAAGAATTTATTTTGTGGGGAAAAAAAAATTTAAATATCAAACGATGTTCCACCGAACTGTGTACTGTACGATAAACAATGGTATAAATACATGTAGCCGAATGTCTCTCTGCCGGGAACCCCAACTCTACTAAGCGTTAATATCTATATTTTGTTTTCCGATTTCAGGATTCAACAGTGGAAATGTGTTGGGTAATGCATTGACAGGATATCTCATTAATCTAGGTGTGATAGGCGGGTGGCCTCTTCCATTCTACGTATTTGGTTAGTGATAATTGCTACTTAAACCTACTGCATTTTCTCTTCTGTTTCACCCTTCTCCCTGTCTTTTTCTTCTTTTTTTCAATACAAAGTTTGAAGGATCCATGCAAAACTAAAATACTGCAAGGGTGTCGGCCTTATCATAATATTTATCTCAATTCTCTGAAAGTGGAAGATTGCATAGGGAGGCCGGCTTATCATATATTAAATCATTCATTTATTGCAACCATAAGTTGGATTTCATACAGTAAAAAAGGCAGGCATATAAATGGTTCACAATATAGTTATATGTATATATACTTTGTACAATAAAACTGTATAAATTGACACTTTAAATACATAGATATGAAAAGAAGAAGAAGAAAAAAAAATACTCAAGAGCAATCGCATTTAAACATAATTATAAGGTACATAGGACTTCACAGGACCAATAATCATATATCAACTGACATCAACGTATTGTCCAACAATTAAAATTGAGAAAGATTTTGAAAGAAAGAGAGAGACGGTAAACCCAAATTGAGTGGTGGTATAATGCATTATCCGTAAAAAAAAAATATCCAGTCAAATTCAATTGGGAATAAATTTGTTACATTCTAAATTATTATAAAATACATATAATAAACAAGTGTGCAATTTTAAGTAAAACATCTATACGGCACCTCAATTCAATATAAAATTGGCAATAATGATTATTAATTAAATTTAATACCCTGTACAAAGTTTGAAGACACTAATAAAACGGTGTCGTATGATAATCACAAATATGTAAAATAGGATTGATGTCTTCTCATTAAAATTATTACATTTGATTAACGAGAATATACTCAATAAAAAGGACAATAAAAATACATTAAATTTGGCAAGATCATTGTAGATTTAACAGACACCAGGGTATGAAGCTATTTTTGTTTCTATTAGTTTTGCATTTGAGAGGGTACAGGTCTTTGCTGTTCCGAAGAGAGTATCTTGTTTCTCTTAGAGCAAAAAGAAGATGGCTTAGCATGTGACTGGGGTTACGAATTTGGGTAAACAAATTAAGGCATAGTTTTTGTCTACGTTCAGAAAGGGATTGGAGGTTAAGAAAGACAAGGGCGTCAGAGTATGATAGTCCAGGTGAAATAATTCTAACTGCCCTTTTTTGGATGGACTCTAACATTTCGGATTGTTCTTTGGTCAGACCTCCTTGAAATACTTGGCAAGCATACTCTAACACCGATCTAATGCATGCCACATAGTATCTGCACATATCAATCTGATTTTAACCTGCCCTTCGTAATTGAACAAGAAGGTACAAGCGTTTTGCTGCTTTAGTGTAGGTTTCTTTCACGTGGGTATGGTGGCCCTGAAGGGACATCGCGAATAGACTAAATCGTGAAAAATATGCGATAAAATTCACGATATCGTCAATTTTATCGCATATTTTTCACGAAGAAATTCACGAAATTGACGATATCGTGAACTTTATCGTGAACTTTTCACGATGAAATTGACGATATCGTGAATTTTATCGTGAAAAGTTCACGATATAAAGTTCACGATATCGTCAATTTTATCGTGTACTCTATCGTGTACTCTATCGTGTACTCTCCTGACGGGCGCTTCGTAAACAAAACCAGCCCTAGTTGGGGGAGACAGAGAGAAGGAAAAAAGGGAAAGGGAAAGAGAAGATAAAAGGAAAGAAAGAATAATAAGAAGAAAAGAGGGAAACGGGGGGGGCGAAGGGCTCTTGCCTCCTCCTCACTCCCCCCCCCCCCCGCCAAAAAATAAATAAGGAGAGAGAGAAGGGAAAGGGAAAGGGAAAGAAAATATAAAAGGAAAGAAAGAAGAAGAAGACGGAAAGAGGGAAACGGGGGAAGGGCGAAAGGCTCTTACCTCCCCCTCCCCCCTCCCGCCATAAAGGGAAAGAGAAGGGAGAGGGAAAGAAAATATAAAAGGAAAGAAAGAAGAGGAAAAAGAATAAGAAAAGAGGAAAAACAGGGGCAAAGGGCTCTTGCCTCCTTTCTTTTCTTTCTTTTCCTTTCTTTCCTATTCTCCCTCTTTTTCGTTTTTCTCTTTCTTTCTTCTCTTTCCCTTTCCTTCTCTCTCTCTCTCTTATTTATTTTTTGGCGGGGGGCGGGGGGACGAGGCAAAAGCCCTTTGCCCCCGTTTCCCTCTTTTCTTCTTCTTCCTCTTCTTTCTTTCCTTTTATCTTCTCTTTCCCTTTCCCTTTCCCTTCTCTCTCTCTCTCTGATTTATTTTTTGGCGGGGGAGGGGGGGGGGGCAAGAGTCCTTCGCCCTTCCCCCGTTTTCCTCTTTTCTTCTTCTTCCTCTTCTTTCTTTCCTTTTATCTTCTCTTTCCCTTTCCCTTTCCCTTCTCTCTCTCTCTCTGATTTATTTTTTGGCGGGGAGGGGGGGGGGGTGAGGAGGAGGCAAGAGCCCTTCGCCCCCCCCCCGTTTCCCTCTTTTCTTCTTATTATTCTTTCTTTCCTTTTATCTTCTCTTTCCCTTTCCCTTTTTTCCTTCTCTCTGTCTCCCCCAGCTAGGGCTGGTTTCGTTTACGAAGCGCCCGTCAGGAGAGTACACGATAGAGTACACGATAGAGTACACGATAAAATTGACGATATCGTGAACTTTATATCGTGAACTTTTCACGATAAAATTCACGATATCGTCAATTTCATCGTGAAAAGTTCACGATAAAGTTCACGATATCGTCAATTTCGTGAATTTCTTCGTGAAAAATATGCGATAAAATTGACGATATCGTGAATTTTATCGCATATTTTTCACGATTTAGTCTATTCGCGATGTCCCTTCAGGGCCACCATACGTGGGTATCCCAGTTAAGTTTGTTATTGAGGTACAAACCGAGTAGTTTAACTTCCTGAACCCTCTCTACTTGATTTCCACCGATGGTAAGATATGGTAAGTTTGGATCGTCTTTCATGAAGCAAACAACCATTTCCTTGGTCTTCATTGGATTTATCTGCATATCATTCAAGTCAGACCAGTGTGTAAGTTCATTGAGGGTATTCTGAATCGTGCCATTATCACCATATGGACATATCTCATACAATGTTGTGTCATCAACATTAAATGAACGGTATTATTTTCTTTTCAAATTATTACTCAAAATGGGTCTGCCATAAAATGGATTTCGGATCTGCTAGTTGTGCGGGTACATCTTAAATGACCGAGCCAAAGATTTAAAAGATGAAATAAACCTTTAGTTTGATGAACCTTCAATCTTGCGGACCGTAGTCCGAGCAAATACATGTACATACACTAATGATGAACAAATGAACTGTCAATCATATTTTGCAGGTACGGTAGGCTGTCTTTGGTTCATCTTGTGGAGCTTTGTTGCCTACAGTTCACCACGTGAACACCCATGGATATCTAAAGAAGAGCGTGAATATCTGGAAGAGGGCCTAAAACATTCCAACGTTAGTTGTACTCTAACGTGATATACACCTAATGCAAGGGCATAGAAAGTAAAGCGTAGGAATTAAGGATGGAGACCAGTTTAAAGACTAAACTTTGTCTGGATCATGCATATATTTTCTTCCTTTTGTGTCATGCAACGTCACCTTTCTCCTAGATAATTGTAAACTTCCATACTATCAACTTGTGTGTTCTTATGTTGTTACATGTGTTTTGTTTCGTTTTTTTTTTTTTTTTTTTTTTTTTTTTTTTTTTTTGTGTTTTTTTTTTGGGGGGGGGGGGAGGGGAAGGGGTAAAAGATTAGTGATATATATAAACATCTGAGCAACAGTAAACCTATTTGCTTGGCCTGTTTTGGAGTCTCCTTAAAGGAACTGCTGGTGTGACCAGCTGTCAGAATTATCTGTTGGTACCTGAACTGACTATTGGTCGCAATGGCACAATATGTACAAAGAAAATAGCAAATAAAATGCCAGGAATGTATAGAATATAGGTAGTAATGGGAACATTTAACTAAGGCAGACCGTTTTATTTCTTTTATCAGATGATAAAACCTGCGGCAGGGGTTCGAGCCCTCCACCTTGTGGTTTACATTTCGTAGACGAAACCACTAGACCACAGCACAACACAACATCATCTATAGTACATCGTTTTTTTTTCTATGTCCACAGACACTGAGACCATCCATACCATGGAGAAGTATCCTCAGTTCCCCAGCCATGTGGTGCCAAGTATGCACTCATTTTCCATTCACGCTAGGCATGTTCACCCTACTCGTCAACCTACCGCTCTACTACAGCGAAGCACTTAATGTTCCCATAGAACTCGTAAGTTTATAGTGCTAAAAACCTTATTCAGGGTGGTTGATTATATTTAGAAAAAGTTATATATTCAATCCAAGAAATATTTTCCTGTGAGCAGATCGAGGCGTGCTGAACAATTTGAGCAAAGACAGGTCGAGTGGGGGAATAATCATAATTGTGCTCACCAATTGCATGATAATTCATGACAAGGCGATCCCCGTGACGGCATCTTCTGGCCAACTTTTGCCATGAACTTCCATAAGCTCATCCGTGGTACAAGTTTGTTGGTACAAATCTTTCTTTTGTTAGTAATCCAATATATACATTTTTTTTAAATCCCGATCTATGGACAGTTTTTGGCAAGATTTACACAAATTGGTAACTAGGGTGTCGGATTGCAGAAATGAATCTCACGAGACATATTTTTAAAATCATTTTAATACTATTTTGTTTCTGTCATTTGATAGGCTGGCATATATTCGGCTTTACCCTACGCCCTGCAATTCGTTGTAATGCTTGTCTTCAGTTACATCTCAGATGCTCTCTTCGCCCGGAGGATACTCAGTAAAATAGCAACCAGAAAACTTATGGCAGCAATAGGTAACGCAATTATTTCTCCTAAAGCTCGTTGCATGCGATCCATCATTTTAAGCGCCCTCTCACCTGCGCTAAACGAACCTGTAAATTAAAGGCAGTGAGCCCATACGCCAGTATACGCCAGTATGGGCATGCATTGATTGCACAGCTCATATTGCGCGTCAAAGACTGTTTTTCGCCGTTCTTCATGAGGCGAATGACGTCTCGCTTTGTGCAATCGATATTTTTTGTGTCATTTTCCCTCACACCCATGCGTCATTAATTTTGTTGACATGATAGGCGTGGGCACTGACGCAATCGCAATAGGGACTTTTAGATTCGCACGAAGACAATGTGGATTGCTACGGTCGACGTCCTTTTAATGCACTGCCCTGAATGGACGTCATACGTATCAGTCCACGCAAATCTAAAAGTCCCTAATAACGCCTCGTGTGCAACGTACGAGCTTTTAAATTTATGATGAAGCTGTCTGTGGGCCGCTTAGTAAATAGTAGTAGGTTAGAGCCCGGTTAAAGGTAAAGACCAGTATTGGAAATGCCCCAATTTCAAAAAATGAAATGGAAGCTCTCATTACCAATCATGTGAAAGAATATGTTTTGACTAATACATGATGATAACAAATTTCCCGGAAACCGCCTACTTATTCATATATTTGGTAAATTTGTTTCTCTCATGGTCTGTGAGAGATATAGGGTAGTCCTATATACATCTTTCTGTGTATAGTGCTTGTAACTTTACGAAGAATGGGCCAAATTTCTTATCATTTTGATGATTCCAGAACCTTGCAGATGCTAGATGCTAGATGATCAACCTTTTCTGATCGATTCACAACGTTTCTTTCACAAAGCAATCGCATGACCATAACTGGTCTTTACCTTTAACAGACGGCTTGGAAGGACGACGTCTCACGAGATCGACATCTGTTTTGCGCACCTTCTTACATTATTGTCAGTGGGTTAACCCGGAAATATTTTCAGTTGTCGGTCTCTAGGGCCGTCAGTCTTGTCGGTCTTGTCGGTCAACTGATAATGGCAATATTTCAATAGAGAGCGTCATTGGCATGCCCAGAAGTTAAAATTCAGGGGGTTACATCGGATTTGGGTGCGAACCCCAGCGTACTATAGACTCAATACAACTTCTTCTTTTTTCTCGGCATTAAAAAAGGGGGTCTGGATATAAGTCAGTGAATAAATGAAAGAGAAAATTAATCGGTACATCGCTAGAGATTCAGATAGTCTTCAATAAATACTTACCACGAATCCTCATCAGTTCACATTTTTTGATTTTTTTTTTCTTAAATAGTTTCTTATATTGTGTTGTTTGTTTGCTTCTTATTGTTTACTTCACTTGTATCTTGTTTTTTCCAAGCAGGTTTTGGATCGGGGGCGTTCTTTCTTATCCTCACCGGTTTTTCACGGTGCAACACTGCTCTGTCCGTGACGTTCTTGACCCTAGCCATGGGTGGGGTCGGCATTTGTTTCTCCGGTCACTTCGTGGCCTTACTGGACATCGCAGGTCCCTTTGCTGGTTCGGCTATGGGAATGATGAACACGGCCGGTACCCTAGGCGGCATTATCGGGCCCTACATCGTCGGCGTCTTGACTGAAATACAGGTTTGGCTAAAATTACAAACAATCACGAGATGATTGCTTATGTCAGTTGTGCACAATCTCTCAGCTATATATAGCTAACATAATGAAAGAAGATTGGAAAATGGTTAGCAATTATAAGTCTTGACTCACCTTAGATTTCATTCACTTTAATCTGAATTGGGCGTATAAAGCGGAGGGCCAAAGTCAGAAAAGAGAGGTTTGCCTGCCACTACCACATAAACCAAGTACACCTTGTTTATTCGAAAGGCTTTATCATAATACATAATATTTGAGAGGTGTTTCTTTTTTGTATTCGTAGCTAACACCCCTAAATCGGAGGGGCCGTCAAAAAGCTGAAACTGAAAAAAAAGTGATTGGACATTTTAGTAGTGCAGAAAGTTCAATAGATTTTGATTTTGATTAGTACTTTCTCTATACTCTGGGATGTTTCAGGAAAAGTGGACATTAGCAGCTCCCCCCCCCCCCCTCCCCGTGATATCAATGTTATTTCCATAAAATATAGATGGTTTGTCTTGTTGTCACTCTCTCCCGCTCTCTCTCTCTCTCTCTCTCTCTCTCTCCCTTTCTCTCTCTCTCTCCCTTTCTTTCTCTCTCTCTCGCTTCCTTTCTATCTCTCTCTCTCTCTTCTCTCTCTCTCCCTCTCTCTCGCACTCTCTCTCTCACTCCCTCTCTCGCTATCTCTCTCTTTCTCTCTCTCTCTCTATCTTGCAAACTATTTCTTACCCAGTCCAACATTACAGGTTGGCAGAAGGTGATGTGGATCATAGCAGGTTTCTACGGATTCGGGGGTTTGACCTTTATCATCTTCGGCACAGTCGAGCTTCAACATTGGGCTAAACAAGACTACCAACCAATCCCAGGCAGTGACGAATAAGCGAGTTTTTGTGAAAACTAATAATGTGAAAGGACTTGCGTATTTTGCAATGTATTCATACATCCAAGTGTAGAACTAAGTTTGAAAAAGAAGTAGTAAGAGTAAATGAAACACAATCTTGGAAAACCGGAAATAATATTGTGTGGTAATGTCCAGCACTGTTCGGTAATAATTTCCATAAGATTTTCTATAAAAGAAGTCCACTGGCTCGTATTCTCCAACTAATTATTCCAAAGCGTTTCTGCCTGCCAAGTTACCTCGTCGATTGGAAAATTTTCTTACTCTTTTGAAGGACAGATGATGTCAAAAGATGAATGAGATCTGGAACATTTTTTAGGGTAGAACCTAGCAGGTCTGAAAAATCGTTTTAAATAATATTTAGAAATGTATGAAATATATTTATATTTTTAATAGAAAAATATGAGACGTATTATGCAGCACTGCAAATCAACAGGAATCAACTTATATTTGGATGTCATCTGACCCTTGAATCATTCTACTATTGTATTAGTCGTTTACTGGAATATCTTGAGAGTTCGTGTGCTTTAATAAGATTAAGAGGCTATGAATTTGAAATAATACCTTTTCTTATTTCTCATTCGTTTTTTTTTTTACATCAATGGGCAATGAGTACATGAGTAGAAATTATGTATGCATGTACTTTTATAAGAATCATGAAGTATTGGTGGGTCGCAGGCATATACGTATTTTCACCTGGGGCTTCAATCTATACGTCATAGTCGCCAAACACTTCAAATATGTAATTTCATAGACAAGTCAAAATATTCAAGTCTGTGACTTCCTCCCCACAATATAAGAAACATTTTTACAATAGTACGCCAGTTATTACATGAAACTCTGCGCTGCAAACACTACAAATGTAGACTATTATGCACAGTAAAGTATATAGATTAAAACATAGTAGATCAAAGGTAAACTAAAAAAATATCGGCAAATCCCTTTTTTCCAAAGACTAATTGGGACTTTTCCACCAGAGTAAGGGCCACACATACTTCTGTCAGTTCTGTGCTCTAATTTGTATAATTACAACATCGACTAGGGAATTTGGATTTCTATGGGAATAAAATGAGACAGATTGAAGAACAGAAATAAATTGTAATGATATCAACTACTCATGGCAGTGCAATAAATATACCCAAAATAATATCAACTTGGCCATCACGAGACTGACAACAGACAAAACAATATTGAATTACAATTATTTTCTTCCGCAACATACAAATCAAACAATTGCTTTTCAGCAATACAACATATAGAAAATATAATAATATTTTTGAATGTGTACACGATAAATAAAAAATAAATGATGACATTAAAACAAAATTGATAACTGATAACACAATACCAATAATTATTCATTAAGAAAGTTACAGAAGAAGAGGGGCTATTACAATAAGCGATTTCACAGTGCAAATTTGTTTAGGGTTGTGCGGTCTACATGTATGTTTTTGTTTTTGCTTATGTTCTACTTTGATTTGTTTTGTTTTGTTGTGTTTTGTTATTGTTTATTCAAATACCATATATCATTTGTATGATTCCTATACTGTTTTTTTTCTGGTGGCTGTCCAGACAAACCCTCTAGGGTTTTTATACAGCAACCTAATTCCTATTTGTTTGTTTTTACTGTCAATATTGTACTATGTTAATCATATTTATGTAAAAGTAATATTTTGATGTCACTGTTTTTTTTACTATGGAATTAAATAAATACTGAACTTGAACTTGAACTTGAACTTGCTTGATAGCGTGATAGCCCGGTGGAAAGGGAAGATGGGGGGGGGGGGGGGTAGTGGGTGTGATGATAACCAAACAAATGGTGATGGTGTTGATAATGGTGATGATAATGATGATGGTGAAAATGAAAATGAAAATGAAAATATGCTGATGTAAATATGTCTGACACACAAAACTCATACATGTATAAGTATACGGGAGTTATTAAATATAGTGCTGGATGTTTTCTATGAATCTGAAGTTAATATTGAAGATTATTTCAGCACTGGGAAAAAAATCAAATAGTGTACACTGATAGAAATACTTTCTCCGTATGAAATTCAAATGAATTTAGGGTTTTACATGATTTTGTCGAGTCTGGGGGTGCATTCCATAAATCTGGACAATGATATTTTATTGATTTAGGGAGGATAAATAATTTATGATATATCACAAATAAGTTTAATGAATGCCGATTATAGGGAAAGGATGGATAGTGTTATTTATTACAAAAAATATTACTATACACTGATTGGCTCAAAATAGGTCGGATTAGTATCGATGAAAACACGTTTGATGTCAGTTTGGCGGTGTTCCTGCAAGCAACATAGCTTTAACCAACCCTTGGCAAAACATCCGAATTCACGGCTTTCACTTATCCCTGTAAGAAAATACTTTCCTCGTACCTGGAATGAGTGAAAACATTGAGATGGGAAAAAAAATCAAATTAGATGGGCTATTCAATTCACTTCATTGACCTAATTATACATCATCTGTATACTTTATTGTCCATTTATAAATTATAAGCATATTTTCAATGATCAGATACGAAGGTTTGGATCCATTTATCACACTTTTCCAACTGTGGTACGTTGTGGTTCGATATCGGATTTGGAGCCCGCGAGATGTACAGAATGCCCTCACCCAAATAAATTCATTCACCTTCATTTCAGCATCAAATGTGACTTGGCCTAAACACGAAAAGATCATAATGCACTTAAAAGCTATAAGCCGTGCGTTGAATATAAACACCCTTCCACACAGAGAAATAAGTATACCTTTGTTGCGCGCAACACCACCACTTGCATTAATTTTCACGTTAAAAAAAAACTTTCATTTCGCGGAGGGGCAATTTTATTTCGACAATATTTCAACTAAGCAAAGTAGTAATTTGCTTTTTTTCTTCTCATTTGCTTGCTTGGTTGAAAATTCAGTCTTGGGAGTAACCCTGCCCCTAGGCACCCCCAGGTCCAAAATTTTAGTGCGCTGACTCTATTTGTCATAACATGAACATGCTGGCACATCAACCTCTTCACACAGGCGCGCACACACTCACACACACACACCACGCACACATGTGTCATCATTGCATTGTTGCTAAGATCAGAGGAAACTTTATGACCTATGACAACCTCTTTAACATCGATAGCTAGGATTTTAAAAATGATTGTCCACTTTGCACAACTTCAAATATGCCAGACTGTTACGACCAATGCACTATGGACCTCGTTTGATCTAGAGGCATAAAACCACGAACGGTAAACGTGTACATTGCCCCATGTGTTTGTGAAATATTGAACGGCCGGTTATTAAAAACATAACAAACGTTTATTACAAGGGAAATTAGGAAGCTGCAAGTGGTAAGTTATTTTTGTCTCATTCGTTTACATTGTTCTTTTAACAGGATACTGGATTTTGTATAATAAACATAAATCCCATGATATGACGGTAGTGCTCTTTCACAGTTGAAGTTACTTTAACATGCAAATTAAGACTTAAAAAATTAAAAGATAGGCGTGTGTCATTATGAAGAATTTTCCGCAAAAGCTTTACAAATTACCTTCGTAGTTCTGCTTAACGTAGAGCAAATGGTGTAGTTCATATACTTTGGTTTGTTTGTTTTCTGCCTTAGTCTAACGTCTAATAAAGGTCTTGGTCTGAAATTAATCAGCTTATATGACTCACTGTGACCTTGGTCACTAAGATATCTTATTTCAAACAATAGAAAACCTTGCATTAACATTTGATACTAACGTGACCGTACTTCGTCTATGATTCGCCGCAGTGGCGCAGATACAGAAAAAAGGTGGACATCTGTCCACCCCCCCCCCCTTCCATCGAAAGAGAGAGAAAAGGGGGAAAAGAAGAAAAATGGGGTGCAAAAATAAAGGATATAGTTGCACCCTTTGCATCCGTTTCCAAACCCTTACCCAATTCCACGGTGTTTTTCTTTTGCATTTCACACACCTAATAAGACCGGGTCCCCCAGCCCCATGGCACCAGTACCCCCAACAGTATACGTCACCGATTTTTCTCACACTATCAGCAGATAATGAGATATGTTTTTTTTTTTTTTAAATTGGTCCGACATGCATCTTCCCGCACCACAAGTATAGGATTAAATTTTCTATATGCTGTTGAAAATACAATTCAATATGATTCGTTGCCTTCTGATCAATTGCATCACTTAAAGGTGAAATTCAAAGAAAATATGTGAACTAATGTATCACTAGAAACTGGTAAGCTAACAGATGGCCATCGTACAAGTTTTAGGTCAACTACATATCGGGTTATTTATTTAAAAAAAATACAAATACAACCACCTCCATAGCAGCTGGGATATACGAGAGATTAGCCGGAAAAATAACGATGTTTTAATGACGTCACTATATGGACCAATACTGCCCAAGCAGACGACATCCCATAACGAATGATACATAATTGCAAAGCTTTTATTTGTCAAATTATAATGGGTTTAGTGTATATAAAAGTAACGGCATGTCAAACCATTCCAAAGGGGGTATGACCCGATTCTGATAACTGAAATCGTTTGCTTGTAAATACACAGGATAGGGGTTAATTATTAATCAAAGAAACCAGACTTTCAAATTGAAAAGCCCCCGGAATGATATTAAGGACGGCATTTGTTCCCTCTTTAAACGCCGAACATACCCGGTGTGTGCATCTGACTATACAATGGCGTCTTATTTTGTTTACAAGCGACAGATTCCTTTATTTTTGTATCGCTGCATTTGTCATCAAAATAAAACCATGCGCGGGGTTTAGAGTGAGGCAATAGATTATACATTTAGCCTGACGGTAGTAAAGTGAGAGAAAGAACTCAAGAGAAGATGAAAACACAGGCACTGAAAATGTGTGAGATGTCATGGGACATCGTCTGCTTGTGCAAATCATGTCCATACTGTGATCTCACACATCTCAGCAGCGTTCGTAGAGCTCTTCAGGTGCTATTCCGGGGCTGTATTTAAGCGTTTTGTAATGTATAATAATCATTACTTCAAATGTTTCCAAGCATTGAATTTTGATAACCTTGCCAAATCAAAGTTTTAACTTTGCAATAATGAAAATAAAGTTAGTTTTTAAAATCAATGAATATCTACTTTAAATTTCCAAGCCCAATTAAATATCCCATTTTTTCAGTATAAAAAATATCAATATAACAAGTATGACCAAGGGCCACGGAGAGCAGACAACTGATGAATCACTGTCAACGTCGACATCAATGTCCATTCCGTCTAGATATCCATCGATATCAGAAACGATGGCTACCAAAAAGGATGGCTCAAAGAAGACGGACTATGGTTCATTACCGCTTGAAGCTAGTGAACAGGACAGAAAAACACTACTAGGACCTTCAAAGGAGAATAGTGAGTACAGTATTAATTCATCATTACCATACATGCTGTGATCAAATTTACAATTTTGATGTATGCGTGCTGTATATATGTTTTCTGTTCTTTTTCTTTGTACTCTATGACATATCCTTTATCATTGTATACAACAAAAAGATCTCACTTCTGGATAAATTGATGTATGATGATTTAAACTTACACATGACGGATCAGGGAGATGGAACGGTAATGATATTGGTTGAGCAGGAGGTGGAGGAGAAGAAGAAGACGAAGTCTATTACATTCGTTATCCATGCATGTTCATATCTGCGTCTTATTTAATTTTACAAGTACCTGGGTTCATCCAAGTTCGCCATCAGATGGCAATACTGATTTTCCTTGGGATGACGGCCGTCTGCGCGATGCGGCAAAATGTGAGCGTTGCCATGGTGGCAATGGTTAACGGGTCTTACGTCACATATGACGAGCCACTCGGGAACGAAAGTTTGGAAGGCGTGGAGACTTGTGCAGAATCTTTGGCGGTGAACTCGACAACTGAACAGACGGTAATCCCGAAGATTAATTGGTATCATTTCATAATTTAATACGACGTATATCCGAAGTGAACATGGTGAAGGGCATTGTGTAGACGTGTTGATAAAATACGAATGAGGCGCCATCATCACAATTTACGTTCTTGAAGTGCTTTTTAATTGTCTTGGTAAATATTTAATTAAACTCTCTGAACACATCCACAGAGAGATAGAAACTTAAAGGTGAAGACCAGTTCTGGTCATGCGATTGCATTGTGAAAGAAACGTTGTGGAATCGATCAGAAAAGGTTGATCATCTACCATATAAGTATTGGTGTACTGCAAGGTTCTGGAATCATCAAAATAATAAGAAAATTGGCCCAATCTTGGTAAAGTTACAAGCACTGTATACAGAAAATGTATATGGGACTATGCGACACGTGCGCGATATCTATCCGGTCCGGATAGATATAATAATTTACCCAATATATGAATTAGTAGGCGGTTTCCCGGTAAAATTTGTATCATCACGTATTTTAGTCAAAACATATTCTTTCACATGATTGGTAATAAGAGCTTCCATTTCATTTTTGAGAGGGGGGTGTTTCCAAAACTGGTCTTTACTTTTAAGGAATGAAACGAGAATGTCGGGGTCCGTTTCTTTTGTTCATTTCAGTGTCAGTTTCTTTACACTCACGTGTTTCAAAGAACCAGACATTTTAAATGTATGTCCAAAAATAATCAAGGAAACACAGTATTACCGCTGAGAGTATGTACGATAATTCAGTTCCATATGTCTCCTTGGACTGCCCTTGAGGGAAGTATAACTATAATCGATTAGACCAACTCTAACGAAGAATAAATTCAAATTAAGTACTTACAATCAATATCATAATTTTTTTTGAGAAAATTTAGTTTTACTACAGCTATTTGTTGTTGTATCTGTCGGTAACATTTTGTAGAGTTCTGGCGAGTTTCTGTGGGATACACAAACACAAGAACTACTCCTCGCGGGTTTCTTTTACGGCTACATCTTCACGCAAATCCCCGGCGGCTGGCTTTCTGACAAGTTTGGTATGAAATGGGTCCTCGGGTTTGGATTTCTGCTGTCAAGTGTATGCACTCTCCTGGGGCCAGTAGCTGCTTATGCTGGAACAGAGTGGTACTTTGTAACTAGGTTCTTCAGTGGACTGGGTGAGGTAAGGAAAGACAGACAAGATTGAGCTTCCCCGTCGTTTCAAATAGCCTAAGTATGATATTAAACCGAAATGGTGTAACAGTCTAGAAACCTTAGTAAATTATTAATACAGAAAAGCCCATGAGGACCCACCGAAACTGAATAGCACCATGTGGTAAGTCTATGATTGAATCAAATGCTGTTGACACAGCCCAATTAAAAACAGAGCAGGACATTCGAGAAAAAACAGTTGTGTCTGATGGTAACCCTTCAGTTTAGTAAAAACTTGTTTGGTTTGTCATGTGCCGTGAACGTTCCACATACATTCCACAAGGTTCGGCCAACCAAAAGTTTAGGTCGGGTGAAAAAATCATTCTCCTGAGCATTTCCACATTCCTGAAAGTTCAAGTGGTCGTCGTGTTTGCAAGTCTTTAGCCTTGTAAGCCTTCAGTCTTGTGTATGACCCTCCCTCCCTCCCCATATACCATTTGTTATGCCTCATATGTCTATATAGGCTATCATGATTTTTCTTTCAGGGCGTCTCTTTCCCAAGTTTGCTTGCCATGTGGTCTAAATGGGCACATCCAGAGGAAAGGAGCAGTCTAAGCGTGATCGGTTTCGTAGGTAAAATGATATATTATTTTCCCTTTCTTGCAACCTAAGAGGTTTGATGACAGCTTTCAAACCATTATTCTCGTCTTTATTTTTTCTTCTTCTTCATCATAATCATCAATACATATTTCATCATTATCACTATCATCATCTTCTTCATCCACTCCTTTTTCTTTCTTAAGTTCCCCTTTTTTATGTGTTCTATTTTGTCTTTCTCAAGTTCCCCTACTTTTGCCATCTACTTTTCTCTTCAAGAGAACAGCCAGTATAGCGTCAAGAAATCTGGAAGGGCTTGAGGGATAGGGGAAGAATGGAAATGTTAAAAGAAACCTCACACTAAATAATAAGTGCAGATATGCTGAAAATGAGATTTATTTCTGCCTATCGATTTACAATATTCCTGACGAAAATGTAAATGAGATATATTAATGACGAAATTCGTGGCATTATAAAAGCCTTTTAACGTGACATGGGCGGATCTATTCTCTTGATAATGTTACGTACCAGGCGAACTAGTACATGCATCATGGACCAAGCTCTTGTCGGAAAAACTTCCAAGACTTAAAATTCCTCATCTGTAGGCCTTCGGATTATGGAAGTGACTGGCTCTATTTGATTTAAGTGGAATTCCGCACTCTACTATGTGTTAATATCTACATTTTGTTTTCCGATTTCAGGATTCAACAGTGGAAATGTGTTGGGTAATGCATTGACAGGATATCTCATTAATCTAGATGTGATAGGCGGGTGGCCTCTTCCATTCTACGTATTTGGTTAGTGATAATTGCTACTTACACCTTCTGCATTTTCTCTCCTGTTTCACCCTCCTCCCTGTCTTTTTCTTCTTTTTCCAATATACAATTTGAAGGATCCATGCAAAACTAAAATACTGCAAGGGAATTATAAATGTCGGCCTTATCATAATATTTATCTCAATTCTCTGAAAGTGGAAGATTGCATAGGGAGGCCGGCTTGTACGGTATTAAATGAACGGTATTATTTTCTTTTCAAATTATTACTCAAAATGGGTCTGCCAAAAATGGATTTCGGATCTGCTAGTTGTGCGGGTACATCTTAGATGACCGAGCCAAAGATTTAAAAGATGAAATAAACCTTTAGTTTGATGAACCTTCAGTCTTGCAGACCGTATTCCGAGCAAATACATGTACATACACTAATGATGAACAAATGAACTGTCAATCATATTTTGCAGGTACGGTAGGCTGTCTTTGGTTCATCTTGTGGAGCTTTGTTGCCTACAGTTCACCACGTGAACACCCATGGATATCTAAAGAAGAGCGTGAATATCTGGAAGAGGGCCTAAAACATTCCAACGTAAGTTGTACTCTAACGTGATATACACCTAATGCAAGGGCATAGAAAGTAAAGCATATGAATTAAGGATGGAGACCAGTTCAAAAACTAAACTTTGTCTGAATCATGCATATATTTTCTTCCTTATGTGTCATGCAACGTCACCTTTCTCCCAGATAATTGTAAACGTCAATACTATCAACTTGTGAGTTTTTATGTTGTTTCATGTGTTAGATTTTTTTTTTTTTTTTTTTTTTTTTTTTTTGGGGGGGGGGGGGGGGGTACAAGATTAGTGATATATAAACATCTGAGCAATAGCAAACCTATTTGCTGGACCTATTTTGGAGTCTCGTTACAGGAACTGCTGGTGTGACCAGCTGTCAACAATTATCTCTTAATACCTGAACTGACTATTGTTTGCAATTGCACCATATATACAAAGAAAATAGCAAATAACATGCCAGGAATTTATAGAATATGGGTAGTAATGGGAACATTTAACTATGGCATACCGTTTTATTTCCGTTATCAGCTGATAAAACCTGCGGCAGGGATTCGAACCCTGCACCTTGTGGTTCACATTTTGTAGACGAATCCACTAGACCACAACACATCGCAACATCATCTGTAGTAGATCGTTTTCTTTTCTATTTCCACAGACACTGAGACCATCCATACCATGGAGAAGTATCCTCAGTTCCCCAGCCATGTGGTGCCAAGTTTTCACTCATTTTCCACACACGCTAGGCATGTTCACCCTCCTCGTCAACCTACCGCTCTACTACAGCGAAGCACTTAATGTTCCCATAGAACTCGTAAGTTTATAGTGCTAAAAACCTTATTCAGGGTGGTTGATTATAGTTAGAAAAGAGTTATATATCCAATCTAAGAAATATTTTCCTGTGAGCAGATCGAGGCGTGCTGAACAATATGAGCAGAGACAGGTCGGGAGGGGGAATAATCATAATTGTGCTTACCAATTGCATGATAATTCATGACAAGGCGATCCCCGTGACGGCATCTTCTGGCTAACTTTTGCCATAAACTTCCATAAGCTCATCCGTGGTACAAATTTGTTGGTACAAATCGCTCTTTTGTTAGTCATCCAATATTTTTTTTTTAAATCCCGATCTCTGGACAGTTTTTGGCAAGATTTACACATATTGACGATAAGGGTGTCGGATCGCAGAAATTTATCTCACGAGACATATTTTTAAAATAATTTCAATATTTTTTTGTTTCTGTCATTTGATAGGCTGGCATATATTCGGCTTTACCCTACGCCCTGCAATTCGTTGTAATGCTCGTTTTCAGTTACATCTCAGATGCTCTCTTCGCCCGGAGGATACTCAGTAAAGTAGCAACCAGAAAACTTATGGCAGCAATAGGTAACGCAATTATTTCTCCTAAAGTTTGTTGCATGCGATCCTTCGTTTAAAGCGCCCTCTCACCTGCGCTAAACGAACCTGTAAATTAAAGGCCGCGTCAAAGACTGTTTTTTCGCCGTTCTTCATGAGGCGAATGACGTCTCGCTTTGTGCAATCGATATTTTTTGTGTCATTTCCCTCACGCCCATTGTATATGGGCTACGTGAGAAACTAGCGTGCTCTTGGACGCACCACGAGATAGTAACATCGTAGACAAAAAATAACGCAAAATGGACAGTGCAAAGAGTCAATTCAGTTTCTAAAATACTAGCGAAAATCTTTTACAGACAAGATAGGCGTGGGCAGTGACGCAATCGCAATAACGCCTCGTGTGCAACGTACGAGCTTTTAAATTTATGATGAAGCTGTCTGTGGGCCGCTTAGTAAATAGTAGTAGGTTAGAGCCCGGTTAGCAGACGGCTTGGAAGGACGACGTCTCACGAGATCGACATCTGTTTTACGCACCTTCTTACAACTTGGCAGTGGGTTAACACGAGACAAATATTGTCAGTCGTCGGTCTCGAGGGCCGTCAGTCTTGTCGGTCTTGTCGGTCAACTGATAATGGCAGTATTTCAATAGAGAGCGTCATTGGCATGCCCAGAAGTTGAAAATCAGGGGGTTACATCGGATTTGGGTGCGAACCCCAGCGTACTATAGACTCAATACAACTTCTTTTTTCTCGGCATTAAAAAAGGGGGGGGGCCTTTGGTTATAAGTCAGTGAATAAATGTAAGAGAAAATTAATCGGTACATCGCTAGAGATTCAGATAATCTTAAATAAATACTTACCACGAATTCTCATCAGTTCACATTGTTATTGATTTTTGTTTATAGTTTCTTATATTGTGTTGTTTGTTTGCTTCTTATTGTTTACTTCACTTGTATCTTGTTTTTCCGGGGAAGGTTTTGGATCGGGGGCGTTCTTTCTTATCCTCACCGGTTTTTCACGGTGCAACACTGCTCTGTCCGTGACGTTCTTGACCCTAGCCATGGGTGGGGTCGGCATATCTTTCTCTGGTCACTTCGTGGCCTTACTGGACATCGCAGGTCCCTTTGCTGGTTCGGCTATGGGAATGATGAACACGGCCGGTACTCTAGGCGGCATTATCGGGCCCTACATCGTCGGCGTCTTGACTGAAATACAGGTTTGGCTAAAATTACAAACAATCACGAGATGATTGCTTATGTCAGTTGTGCACAAATACCTCAGCTATATATAGCTAACATAATGAAAGAAGATGGAAAAATGGTTAGCAATTATAAGTCTTGACTTACCTTAGTTTTTATTCACTTTAATCTGAATTGGGCGTATAAAGCAGAGGGCCAAAGTCAGAAAAGGGAGGTTTGCCTGCCACTATCGCATAAACTAAGCACACCTTGTTTATTCGAAAGGTTTTATCATAATACACAATATTTCAGAGGTTTTTTTTCTTTTTGTATTCGTAGCGAACACCCCTCAATAGGAGGGGGCGTCAAAAAAGCGGCCCTTTTGAAGATAAAGGGTATTTTGTAAATAATTTTTCAAGGAGACCTTAAACCACCAGGAGTTTGGTGTTATATGAAAGAAAATTAAATTTTCCACATTTCGATACATTCTAACGAATTTGGGATTTCAGTTTAAACAAAAAAAAGTTTTGTAATTTTTTTTCGAAATATTGAATTTGATCAAAAACCATAAATTTCTATGTATCAAAATCGGAGAAGGGCATTTTTTCATAATTTTCAAGAAACTTGTCCATGTACAGGGAAAATATCCTGTGCAAAGGAGAGGTTTATATCTCTTTTTAATAAAAAGTTATAGCAACCCAAATTTTTTATTTCCACAAAAACAACATATAATGCATATATGTATATCCGTGTATTAGTGCATTAGAGACCTGTTTGGTGTGTTTACATCGAGTTTTAAAGATAACTTTTAAGTAAAACCTCTAATCACCATGGATTGGATTTCAAAAGAAGGATAATCAAAATAACTTAAATGTGAGAAAGGAAAATTTTGGCCAAAAATGTAATTTTGTCCAGTATCTCGGTATATTAACTGAAAAAAAGGTGATTGGACATTTTAGTAGTGCAGAAAGTTCAAAGGATTTTGATTTTGATAAGTACTTTTTCTGTACTCTGGGATGTTTCTGGAAAAGTGGGCATTGGCAGTTGCCCCCCCCCCCCCCCCGTGATATAAATGTTATTTCCATAGAATATATATGGTTTGTCTTTTTGTCTCTCTCTCTCCCGCTCTCTCTCTCTCTCTCTATCTCTCTCTCTCTCTCCCTCTCTCTATCTCTCTTGCAAACTAAATACCCAGTCCAATATTACAGGTTGGCAGAAGGTGATGTGGATAGTAGCAGGTTTCTACGGATTCGGGGGTTTGACCTTTATTATCTTCGGCACAGTCGAGCTTCAACATTGGGCTAAACAAGACTATCAAGCAATCCCAGACAGTCACGGTGACGAATAAGCGAGTTTTTATGAAAACTGATAATGTGGAAGGACTGATGTATTTTGCAATGTATTATATATCCATGTTTAGAACTGAGTTTGAAAAAGAAGTCGTAAGAGTGAATGAAACACAATCTTGGAAAACAGGAAATAATATTGTGTGGTAATGTCCAGCACTGTTCGGTAATAATTTCCATAAGATTTTCTATAAAAGAAGTCCACTGGCTCGTATTCTCCAACTAGTAATTCGAAGGCGTTTCTGCCTGCCAAGTTACCTCGTCGATTGAGCAATATTCTTACTGTTTTAAAGGTCGGGTTAAGTTGATTCCTGTTGATACGCAGGGCTGCATACATTTCATATTTTGTTATTCAAAATCCAAATTTATTTCATAGATTTCTACATATTATTCAAATTGATTTTCTCAGACCTCCTAACCTCCACCCTAAAAAAACTGCTCCAGATCTCATTCTTCTTGTGACATCATCTGTCAATCATTAGTGACTTAACAAGAGATAGTGGTATGTATTCCTTCCTCCTGATCAACACATGCTCACACTAATTGCATTCTTTCATGCAATACCTCCACATTACCCTTCTTTTCCTGGTGATGCTACAGCACGTCTGACATAGCAACTCCGATATAGTATGGTCTAGTGTAAATAAGGTGGTCAGCTCTGATCAAGCTACATACATTGTACCACTGTCTCTTGTTAGCTCAATAATGATTGACAGACGATGTCAAAAGATGAATGAGATCTGGAGCATTTTTTAGGGTAGAGCCTAGCAGGTCTGAGAAAATCATTTTTAATAATATTTAGAAATGTATGAAATATATTTAGATTTTGAATAACAAAATATGAGATGTATGCAGCACTGCACATCAACAGGAATCAACTTATATTTGGATGTCACCCGACCCTTACAACCTTCTACTATTGTATTTAGTCGTTTACTGAAATATCTTAAAGAGTTCGTGTGCTTTAATAAGATTAAGAGGCTATGAGTTTGAAATTATACCTGTTCTTATTTCTCATTCGTTTTTACATCAATGGGTATTACAAAGTAAAGAGTAGAAATTCTGTGTGCATTTAATTTTATAATAATCATGAAGTATTGGTGGGTCGCAGGCATATAGGTATTTTCACCTGGGGCTTTAATCTATACGTCAAAGTTGCCAAACACTTCAAATGTGTAATTTCATAGACAAGTCAAAATATTCAAGTATGTAACTTCCTCCCCCCAATATAAGAAACATTTTCACAATAGTAGGCCAGTTGTATTGCATGAAACTATGTGCTGCAAACACTACACAAATGTAGACTATTATGCACAGTAAAGTATATAGATTAAAACATAGTAGATCAAAGGTAGACTAACAAAATATCGGCAAATCCCTTTTTTTCCAAAGACTAATTGGGACATTTCCACCAGAGTAAGGGCCACACGTGCTTCTGTCAGTTCTGTGTTATAATTTGTATAAGCTTGTATATTAAATCATGTTGTGATGTCAATTAATCTTAGCTCCATTGAAATGTGTATTTTGAAATGTCATTCCCTTCCAAATGACATCAAACTCATAATGTAAAATGGAAAAATATTATCTACAAAATACTATTTTTCGTCAAAAGAGCTGCTTTTTTGGCTCCCCCTCTGATTCAGGGGGTGACCGATACAAAAAAAAACCTCTGAAACATTATATGTTATGATGAAATCTTTCGAATAAAGAAGTTTTGCTTGGTTTACGAGGTAGTGGCTAGGAACTCAAAATCTAATCATGATATTTGACTTTGGCCCTCCGTTTATAAGTGTATGCACCGGGGCCCAGAAACGCGAATGTGTTGTGTGTGCGTGTGAGTGCGTGTGAGTGTACGTGCGTGTGCGTGTGAGTGCATGTGGTGTGTGCGCGTATGTAGAGATAAGTATTGTATCTCTTGCCATCTCTTGATCCAGAGGCTCTTCAGAATTACCGGCCTGTGTCGAACCTTCCATTTCTGTCCAAGATCCTAGAGCGTGTTGTCTTCTCAAGACTATCAGAATATCTTCTAGATAATGATCTTCTGGACAATCGTCAGTCTGCATATCGGCCGCATCATGGTGTAGAGACCTCGCTCGTCAACCTATCAAATGATGTCTTAAGGGACATGGATGATGGAAGAATTACTGTTCTGTTACTACTTGATCTATCTTCCGCATTTGATACTGTCAATCATATAATTATGTTAGATACTTTGAAATCACTTGGTGTAGATGGAAAAGCTCTTAAATGGTTTAAGTCATACTTATTTGAAAGGTCTCAAATTGTTTGTGTTAATGATTCAAAGTCTGATCCTGCTGCGTTGGTTAGTGGTGTTCCGCAAGGATCTGTTGGAGGCCCAACACTTTTCTCAATTTACTTAAGTGGTCTAAAACAGATTTTACAATGTCACTCTTTTAATTACCATTGTTATGCAGACGATATCCAACTGTATACATCATTCCTACCTAACCAAACCAATGTCATTGATACCATCACAAAACTTGAAGCTTGTGTTCATGATATCAAGAAATGGATGAGCTCTAATTCCTTGAAATTAAATCAAGAGAAATCAGAGCTGTTGTTTATCGGTTCTAAAACTGTATTAGACAGGGTGAGCCTTCCCTCTATTAGGGTTGATGATGATGTTATCACTCCATCTAAATCATGTAGAAATCTTGGAGTTTTATTTGATTCTACGATGTCCATGTCAGTTCAGATCCTGGCTGTTTGTAAATCTGTCAGGTATCAACTACGTAATTTAGGCATTATTCGCAAGTATTTAACCCGCTCGGCCACAGAAAAAATAGTTCATGCCCTCATATCGTCTCGACTGGACTTTGGTAATGCACTTTTGTTTCAGCTGCCACAATCTCAACTCTCACGGTTACAAAAATTACAAAATTCAGCAGCCCGTATTGTTACCCTTACTAGACGTATTTCTCACATTACTCCTGTTTTGTCTTCACTACAGTGGTTACCTGTTGAATCCCGTATTGTATTTAAATTATTATTGCTTGTTTTTCACTGTATACATGGATCTGCCCCAGAGTACAATATTAATTTGTTAATGTCTTATAATCCTCCCAGACGCTTAAGATCTTCTGATTCTCAATTGCTTGTTGTTCCGAAAACTAAGAAATCATGGGGGGATCGGTCATTTGCACACGCTGGACCTTACCTATGGAACCAATTGCCACAACATATTCGTTATATTTCAAGTGTAGATTGCTTTAAACATGCCCTTAAAACTCATTTGTTCAAAGCAGCTTTTCAGTAGATTTAGTTTTATTTTCACATTGTCGTTGTTCATTTTTGTGTGTATTTTTTTGTGTACTTATATCTTTTCTTCTCCATGCGCCTCGAACACATTATTCATGTGGAGTTGGCGCATTACAAATACTCTGTATTATTATTATTATTATTATCTGTATCAATGGGTTGTGGAGAACGTGCATACACTGTGTGCGGGTAAGCCTGAGTCCGATGACCGGGGTGATTTTGCAAAGCGCTGTGAGAGGGCCTGCGGTCCTGAAAGGCGCTATTATAAGAACTAGCTATTATTATTATTATTACATACCTCTATCAATATTCATATGAGATAATTATATGGACACATTTTCTGCAGTATTCCTAAGCCTCTTGACAACCGACAACTATGATATTTATTTAGTTAGAAGACACATCATAAACTGACTGCGCAGTACACTGATCTATATGTAAATAACTTTATCTTTTATTGCTTCATACAATATTCGGCAAACTTATACACTATAGCAAAATAGTTAATCATCAGCATTGCACAATATACATTCGTATTTAATTTAAACTGATACATCTGTATCTCTGTTGACTCTGTATATATTATAATGTTAGTTTTGATTTCCACAAATATATAATTCCTTACATGAAATGTTTCATTCTTTCGTTTAACGTCGATCATCTTAGATAACTTTCAAAAGAATTGGTTCTTTTGTTTGATTGGGTTTCAAGGCAATTCAGTCATAATTGACTATTTATGCGGTACGAATCTTTAGCAGTATCTTATGCGTTTTAAATATATTTTTCGGCTACCGATGGACATTTAGCCCCTTGTAAGATGGGTTTGATAGAAATCGTTGACAGTCAGCTTCTAGATTTAGTGGCTTTTTTCTGAAGAGTTTTATATGCCTGTATATGCTACCACGCTGAGAATTTAACGTGGTAAATTATAAGTACAGTAAGTAAATTATAAGTACAAAAGCCTGTGAATATTGGAGTAAAAACGTATATTTCCATTCAAAGCACCCCCCCCCCCTCAATATAATACACTAACCATACCTTACTTAATATATGGCAAGATAAAATATTTATGCACACAATTTTAGACAATATGGTAAAGAGAAAGGTTCAACTTTGCAAGCGAAAACATCACAATCATAAATATGCGATTCGTTGCGGAAAGCTGTTATCTTAGATATCTTCTGGTGTGTTTTTTTTAAGTAGCCTGTTATTTTTTTCACAATCTTGAAGAAAACAAAATCATAAACAAAATCCAGGATATTGCAGATCAAAAGTATGTTTGACGGCAATTTGAACACGTCGGTCATAAAAATTAAAATGCATACAAATAAAAATACTATAGTCTATATGAAGAGTTGATGAATATAGGGAAAGACGACATGAATGATTTGAACCTTGAGGTAAAATATATACATAGTGGTTGTTTGCTCGCAGTGATACATACAAGATTGCTTCATGGAATACACTATTATTACATAGCTAAAATAAATGACAGCTCTTGAAATAAAAATTCAACTCTGGAACTGCATCATGATCCTATATAAAATGCCAAGAATATATTTTCTTGATTACGAGATTGCACACGCTCATTAACGTCATAGTATGCAATATTAAAAAAAGTGGAAACTGAAGATGATAAAGATGTATCACTAAGTTTTAAAAGAGAGTGTGAGAGATAGAGAGATAGAGAGATAGAGAGAGAAGGGGAAGGGAAGGGGGGTAAACAAGGAGAGAAAGAAAATGATAATGTAAGCACTGATAAAATAGTTGTAGAAGTTCAGAGAAAGATATATTATAAAAATGGATCAAAAGAAAAGAATGAGACAGGCAGAAAGGAAGAGAGAGAAATAACCGAGAGCATGGATAACAGAGGAGGACAGATTGCGAAAATATTAGATAAAAGCATATTGTTATGGTTCATTGAAAATGATTATGATGTCGGAGAATTCGGACCACTGTCTTTGGAACATTTTACTTCGATATCTGTATATACAGGTGAACCATTAAACCCTGCTTACGACTAACCTCTACTACTTAAATACAAAGCTACAAATTGTTTTTATGATTGTCAACGACTTAGTAGAACAATGAGTATTTACATGTTCCAGTCGCAATTACCATGCTGCAGGGCGATTACTAGAATACACACCCACACCCAATGAACAAGCAATTATCATTTAAACAGTGAACAAAATTCTGACACTATGTACGGCATATTGAACACGGGTATTAATATATCAAGATGGGTAACCAAGAACTAACTGGGATGGGAACATTGAGACATGGAGGGGAAAGACACTGCGAAAGCATACTAGGATGGCAGAAAACAGAGATATATGGAAAATGTTGCAATCAACCTCCAAACCGGGAGGAGATACCTTGATAGTAATATATATATATATGCACGAATCGTAACACAATGATATATACCCTGAAGATGATATCCAATTTAAAACGTTGGATGGAATGGTAAACTAGTTCCTAGTTTCGTCTGAACAATACTTAGCTATCAGGCTGATTCTTACAATAATGTAACAATGTAAATATCCATTGACCCTTTTTACAAAAAAGGGCGAGGATTAATGCATATTAGAGTAATTACCATCATGTTGGTATCGTCTTAAACGGGTACTTCTACTTCATATATATTTTATTTTCATTTACTCTTTTGAATTAAAAATTTGGAAATCAACTCTGTGGGGAGTCATATTAAGGATCACTTCCTTTCTGGAGTGGAAATCTATGCTAAACATGGAATCCACTCTAAAAAGAGTGATTCGTCCACTACTTTAGAGTGAATTCAACTATACTTTTAAAGGGAAGTGATCCATAATAATGATGACACCTCGAAGAGTAAAATTTTCACTCCTCTACATTCAATATTGGTCAACTGACCAATCTCTCAAACTATTTTCTTTGCTCGAGTATCAAAAGAAATATTCTCCATAGGAGAGTGTAATATAGGATGACTATCATCGATGAGAAGCACGTTCATTGGTGCAAGTTATCAGCAGGTACATCCATTCAAAAAGAAGTGACCATATTTTTAATTCAATTGTTTCAATCTTTGGTCCTATATTTTGTTTTGTTAAGGTACACCCCCTCCCCTTCCTCATCCCCTCTTCTCTTTACTGCATCATGATTAGGTGCGCTTGAGGTCAAAGGTCTTTCAATAGGGTATCCTCACAGGTCCTTGGTAGCGTAGAGAGGATCGGAAATGATGCTTTCATGCAGGTCGATGAAGAGAGGGATGTAAGTCAAGAAGTCCAGGAAGTCTACTGTTCCTTTGCCTTCTCGGGTAAACTTCTCCATCACCTGAGAACAATGATTACACCAATAGAGAGGAATTTTATCAAACAATTATTCACTTTAGACTTCCACTTGACCTATTCCTACATTGTTTCAGATATCTTTTTAGAAAGGTACAGGTAAATGATATTCTATAAGTTAAACAATTGACGTTTCTTTGAGATTTCGAGGCTGTAATCCTCCTCATGATAAACTGTGTCATGGTGTTGTACTACATCTATGCATCAGTTTTAAAAAAGGAAACATCTGGCTATATTTTATTTATTTATTTATTTATTCGGTTTAAAACATCAACACGTAAAGTTCAGGACTCATAATGGTTGATTTACAATGAAATTGAATAGTGTAAACAAAATTGAACCAAAATATGAAATTTGATTTCCACACTTACCAGGTCGGCATGCTCCCTTCGAAGGCCTCCTGCCTCTAGCTCTACCTGCAAGTTCCTGACGGGGACTTCCCCGGGGAAGCCGTGCTCGTCCTCGTCCTCCAGCAGATAGAAGAGCTCCTTGGCTCGATCCATCTTCACATCCAGGGCCTCGAAGTTGATCTTGTTGATGAGTTTCTTTATAAAAGGGCTATAAAGATGATAAGGAAGGAGGCAATGTTAGGATTTTTTAAGAATACCCGCATAAAATTACGCAAAATGTCTTGCATATTTAAAACATGCCAGTCGTCCTTATGTCTTATTTTGGACTCAAACAAGTGAAATAAATTCATGAAAATGCGTGATTTGTTTCTTTTTAAGAATGAGTGTTTCTGAATTGTCTTTCATTTAGTGATAAACTTTTGATACTTGCATAAAACAGGTGTTCAACTTGATATCAATACTATCACTAAAAAGCACAAAAGGGCTTTTTGTGCTTGCAAATCACATGTCATACCACCTCATGCCACGTGTGTATACTAGACGAAGAAAAAAAATTAAAGTGCGCGGAGGTGGAACATGGGGGGAATAATTAATATTGTGTTAAAAATGGTTGAAATATAACGTAAACGGTAAATACGATTATGTTTTTTAAAAAAGAAATGAGAAGGGACGAGTAATAAACATTAAAGAAAGACAAAAACGAGAGTTGAAATTTTCGAAGTAGTGGGGAAAAAAAGGGGGGGGGGGAATCGTTCTTTAAAATTAGAATGACCAGAAAATAATCGAGAAAAAAAAACAGAAGATAAAATAAAACTTAACTTACTCCAGTTTTGATATTTTCTCAGACAAGGCTGCAACAATGGTGAAGAGCTTGAAATCGATCCGACGCCGCTGAGGTAAATCAAGAACCTAAAACATAACACAAATTAATCAATTCTTAACAATTTTAAGCAGAAATAAAAGGGTTTTTTTTTTGTTTAAACAAAGTTTTAACTCGTTACGGAAGTCTCCCTGCCTGCACATATGACATAGCTCTATGCAGTCTTCTAGTTGGACCCCATAAGCTACATTTCATCTCTTTCATAAACATATTTGGTTGCCGTTTCCAACGGTCATTGTTATATACTATACGCTATATTGTAAAAAGAATTCACTTTAAAACTGATCAGGTCATTTACGCTATTGTAAAGGTCACAGAATTATAACCGAAGAATTGGGAATAAATATGTACCCGTAGTAGGATTATTTAAATGTAATACTCACATGATACACATATTGACATTCTTTTTCTGATATCAAGTGGCTGTTGACTTTTTGCAGTAAACCTTCCATGTTCGTCGTCTCGATTTCGTATGGCTGTTGGAAAGAAAAATTGAAAATATGAAAGGAAAAGAAAAAGTGTGAAAGTAGTTTTTATACAGGGTATTTCGCAAAATATTGTTTCTCTTGAACCTGTGGCATTTACTGGAAATAATGTGAATATCCTATTTGCAATCCCTCATGATAGATGATGTCATGCAGTGATTAGTATACCTCTCTTACGCTTCATTAAGTATCCTACCCTAAGATGTGAAATTTTATCCGAAATTTTATTTTCATAACTCAGCATTCTTATGATATTATCTCTATCAAACATTGCAAAACAGTAACAATCTTTCGTTTTAGGCAGGTCAGGGAGCAGAATCTTAAAAAATGACAAATAATGATAATAATTCATGATGGACAAAAAGGAGAGCATACGTTAAAGAGAAAAGAAGTGTGCGAAAGAGAGAGACTGAAAAAGACACGATGAAAGAGATCACACAAGTTATGTGTGTGATCTCTTTCATCGTGTGTGGGTGTGCGTGGGTGCGCGTGACTGTGCAACAGGTGGAAGCGAGACGAGAGACGATATATATATATATATATATATATATGTGATATTGGACAGGATGAAAAATAACGTGTGTGAGAGAAAAACGGATTAAACGAGAGCTTTGTTTATATTATTATATATAACAGAGAGAATGTGACTGAAGATGAAATAGAGAGCAAGAAGAGAGACTCAGGGAATAATTAAAAGGGGAGAGAGAGGGGAGAAAGAGTTTGTTCCTACCTCTTCTTGGTTCATCATATTAAAGAGAGTACTTTGTTTCCTTCTAAACTCTGGTTTAGATGCCATCCGTTCAGATGATTCGTTCTCTTTCATCTTCGTCTCCAGTTCTTCCAACATCTTCGTCTCACCTGCGCAGCAAAAGAACAAAAGTCAAAGTCAAACGCGGCAAAGAACTTTGCAACACCTCAAAGGGCAAGCATTTTAAAAGCTAAATTAAATCAATGTTACATCTGCTTTCGTATTGTTATGTTTTTAATTGTCCTTTGACTCCAGAAGATTGGTTGAGATATAGCTAATGACCATTGCCCCCCACCCCCTCGGTCACTATTCATTTGAAGTTTATTACATGACCTATCGTCCATCGTGCAACGAAAAAATATTTGTGGAGGAAGTTTAAATAAACGTTAACAAGTTAAACATAATCAAAAACTTTTGAAAGCGTGCAATTATATTTGTTGTCAACTTAATGAGTGGATAGTACTGGAAAGAGTCATTCTAGAGTACTCTCGTAGGCTGACTTCATTGTGATTATCTGTTCTTTCACTCGCGTAATGCTCAGATTTTCTAGAATCATATAGCGAAAATGTTTTTGATAACTTAGGATATTGTGTTGTATTACTGTATAGGATACTAAACGCGGCATGTTTTACCACCAATCAGAATTTAGCAGTTACTTGACTTTCCTATTAATAGCCAATTTAAAACAGTGTTTCTGATTGGCTGATAGTATCCTACCTTCTCGTTCTTTGATTTGTTTGTTCGCTGCTTCCAATCTCTCCTCTGTGATCTGTTTGCTGACTGAGAGTCGGCAAACCTCGGCATCAGTCTCGGCCTGTCAAAATAACCATCATCATTCAATTTGTAAAATTGAAAAAGAAAATATTGCAATTGCACAACTGAACTTCAAGAAGTATTCGTCTTGCAATAAATATTCCTCTTCCAATAAATATTCCTAATCTTAACTTCAGAAATGCTTAGAATGCATTAGTAAGTGATGTTAAACAAGTTTTTAGTATCTATCAACAGTTATGAACTGCATACTCCTCACTGTTCGTAATCACAGAGAGCCAACAGACGCACGTGGGTGTATCTCTCATGGAAGTTTTCTCTTTTTCTTCCTCCTTCTACTACTTCTCCTCATTATTGTTTCCTTCTTCTTCTCCTTATCCTCCTTTATTTTTATTTTTTATTCTTCTTTGTCCCTTTTCTCCTTGTTCTCCTCCTTCTTCTTCTTTTTTTTTATCTTCTTCTTCTTCTTCTTCTTCTTCTTCTTCTTCTTGTTTTTCTTCTTCTCCTTCTCCTTCTTCCTCTTCTTCTTCTTCTTCATCTTCTTCTTCTTCTTCTTCTTGTTTTTCTTCTTCTTCTCCTTCCTCTCCTTCTTCTTCTTCTTCTTCATCATCTTCTTCTTCTTCTTCTTCTTCTTCTTCTTCTTCATCTTCTTCTTCTTCTTCTTCTTCTTCTTCTTCTTCTTCTTCTTCTTCTTCTTCTTCTTCTTCTTCTTCTTCTTCTTCTTCTTCTTCAAAGGGGCAATTCGTCATATTTTCCCTTACCATAGCGACCTGTTTGTCCGTCATTCGGCTCAGAACCCACTGGTCGGTCCCATTTTTCAGGACAGGAAACTTGAAACCGCCGGTTGTAGGCGGTTCTGACGGCTTTGATGACGACGATGACGATGGTGGCGATGATGTGTCTGCTTCGCCAATTATCACGCTCTTTGGTTCCGATGTCTTGGAGTCTGTAAGAAAATAAAAGTTAATTTAGCCTTGATTTATAAAAGACTGACCAAACTGTCAATTTCGGATTAGTTTTCAACCTTCCAGCAAATAGGCTGAAGCGTCAAATGTTCCAGTTAAGTAAGCAAAAATAAGTAAAAATGAGCAAAAGGAACGAGAAGCTAAAGAACGTCACTGTGCCTTTATTCTAAAGTATTTCTTCGACATAAAGCATTCTTGACGTTCAGGTTGAAGCATAGAACCTATGATGTGAAATATATTTCAAGCAAACGTAACGATCACTGTTACTGCTTATTTTGTGCCGGGGAACTACATTCATTCCTAAACATCACAACCAATAAATAGCTCTCCCTTTTGTCATACCTTTGTCTTTCTTCTTCTTCTTCGACTTCTTGTCCTTCTTCTTCTTTGCCTCAGCTGCTGCTGCTGCATCCGGGTCCCAATCGAAACGGAATATCTCGAGAAACTCGGTTCGTGCGATGTTTGCGATCGCCTTATCACGAGAAGCTGTAACAAAATCGTTAAAAAAGGTCAATTAATACTTCAAAAATTATGACAAGAACTAAACAAGACTAAAAGTACTGCTTACTTTCAGTCAGTATGAGCTCTAGGGTTAAGACCATGGTGGAAATTCTGCCAAATCGATAACGACCCACCCCACCCCCACCCCACCTCAATAATTTCCATTTACAATTCCTATTTCAAAGATCTAAAATATTTGAACAAATTTAATGAGTAGGTGAGGAAACAAAACACTACGTTTTGCTATCGTCCTGTGTACATCAATAAAACATCTACATTGGTGAAGCTTTTTTCGTCTAGGTTGACTGATCTTACTTTCTAACTGGGCAACTTTCTCCTTCAAACTGGATACTTTTTGCCCTTGCCTCTCCAACAAAAAGCGGCTCTTGTCCAGTTTTTCTTCTACGTCAAACTAAAAAAAAGAAAGAAAAAACAGAAATAAGAATGGTGAGTCGATAATTGAACTGAAATGATATTAAATGGTTACCATTTTTTTTTTAAGACTGAACTGAAACCTATGAGATTCAATATGAAGTCAATACAAATCCTTAAACAGAGTCAAGCAAAGAAGTTGACGGAATGTTATATACGAGCTCTATTTGAAAGATTTGTTCAGCTTGTTTTGTTGGTTCTAAATGTTTTGTAATGAAACCATTGGTAATGATAGACAAAATATTTGGTATCCTGCCTGATACCTCTTTTTCTTGTTTATGAACCTATACAAGATTGCAGGTGATAAAATTACTATTGAAAATGTACCTGCGGGAAATAATAACAGCGTTCTGAACTGGTGAAAACATAGCTGTTAATTAAGGCACCCGGTCGATGTAAATGATAATCAGAAACAAATATTTAAAAATATGATCAATTACAAACAGTAATATAATTAAGTCCACGTACTTTGTCCTGAATTCCATATGATGCAATCTTCGCCCGCAACATTCTCTCCGGGTTGTCGCTGGAGGCGCTGTCCGCTCTGCCGCTATCAACGTCGGAATCTTTCCCACCGCCTTTACCGCCATCATTCTCGGCATCGTCCGCCGATAGCTTCATCGGACTGACATAATCGTCTTCATTGACCTCCATGGGCGTGTTTTTAAAGGTGGCATTGAACTCTTCTAAGTCACTTTTGAACTCGAGATTGACCTCACTTGACCTCACTATTGCACTTCCGTATCCGGATGATTGTTCTGTCATTATCGACCCCGTCTCGGATTGATCATCGACATCGTGGTCACCGACTGCCTTGTTCGTCGTCGTCGTCGTGTTCATCCACTGTCGTAACGTACGGTCTTCGACGTTGACCCCTGTACTTCGGAGATGGGTGTTGAAGATCCGCTGGTAATGGGGCACCCGTTCTTTGCTGAAGGGGTAGTAAACATAATAGCACTTCAAAATTATGCACAAATATTTGTCTACATTTTTCTATTCATCTGAACTCGTTAAAGGCAACTCAAATTTGATTCTTTAGATTTAACACTAATTCTAAAGATCATGATGACCTAGTGGATAAATTCCATTAAATAAAACTTGTCTTCAGAGTTCTATCATAACAAAGTACTGAAGCATAAATCAATGAGGTGTATAAATCAGTTCAGAAACGTATACTATAATTGCACTTGAGTTGTTGATGCCAACGTTTAGAATAAAAGAGAAACATTTCGATGCAGATGTAAGACAAAAGAAAAAAATTCTCCCATTACAACTAACAAATCTATTTAGGTTTCTATCTTTCCAAAAAGTTGTAAGCTTGCTAAAGAATTAAATTGCATTAATCTGTTCCCTAAACATTTTTTTCTGTTTCAATTATCAGATGCTCTCTGCTGGTTTCATTTAAAAAACACTCGACAATGAATATCAATTAAACATAGATAAGAGTGATGTTCAGAACAACAACAACAGTGATACTTACTGGACGATGCAGTACTTGGCAAGATAGTCGAGCGGATCTCTGACGGCTGGGTCTGGGCTGCTAGGTGGATTGCCGCTCGCCTCAACCTTCCGCCATTTTTTCTTCTTAGGTCTGCAAATGTACATAAGGAAATAGTGAGTTGGACTGATTTAAAGTGTATCATCACTACTATAAGCATGATAAGTGATACAATCAAATCGAATCCGGGAATTTATAGAGCGGCAATATCTTGTTCCCTTATGGTGAGACTTGAAACTTACTGCATATTTATGCTCTTCATGATTCACCTGCGAAACAACAATAGTGGCTAGTTTTAAGCACATATACTCACATTCATGTTATGTATTATATGACCAATAGTCTGAAATATTTTCTCCTGGCGATAAGGTTCTTTTTAATGTATCATCGTGTATAATGTGACCTTAACTCCTTTAGAAAAAGAGATAAGAGATAAGAATCCAAATGCCAAACTATTGTCGTGATTTTGTTAGTTGCTTCTAAAACTATGATAAAATATATTCCTTGTGATTAGTTAATTATGATTATATATTCGTCTTCAAAGCCGTTTTGAATTAATGCTGTTTATCATAATAATACAGCATATCATACAGTCAAAAATTAGACCGACATGCATAACAACAGCACGGTTTGGCACTTGCGAATAGATGATGCTAGGACTAAGTCCATATTTTTCGTTATATTTTTGTTACTTGTGTGACGATGAATCTATTTTCTTCACTTGAATCAACTAACTGAAATTACAAAGAATAACGTAATTTAGATGAATTCATCACCAATAAAATATTCAACATAAAAAATTACTAATAAAAGCATGAAAATTACTTGTATTCGGGTCGCCTCCTCCACATAATGGCCTCTGGTTGCTGGGGCACCGGCATGGGTTGTTTCCGTGGCTCGGGAACGGGTTCTTCGGGTGGTTTCGGGGCTGGTACGGGAACGGCGATTTCGGGAAGCGGCGGGAATTGTGCTTCTACTTTGCGAGCTACCGGGAACATGGGCACTTCGATATCCGTAAGCCTCGGACCTGTGTCCGGCAATACCCACTCGTCTGATGGCGGTGGCTGGTTCGATAAAAGAGTTGATAGTAATTTAGTCTGGAATTTTCTTCCATACATTCAATAATTTCTGAAACAATTTTGTTTTATCAGATTTTATTTTCCCAAGTTCGTAACTCATCCAAAATATATAAACAAATACAATAACGATTTTTGGCAGTTCAAAATGAAATGAATCTTAAAGCCTTTCCTTCCGAACCAGAGTGAATTTTTGAATGGAAAGATGATCTTAAGTCATTTTTCGTTTTAAGATTTTGGAGAAAAAAGATCTTACAATGTTTCAGAGCAAATAGCCGCTCTATATTTGTGTTATGGTGAACATAATTATCTTATATTAATGTATACAGTATTTTTTATAAATCATTCCAAGCGCATCAAAAGGTGAAGCTTACAAACAAATTGAGTTGAACAATATGATTATTAAAAATCTTTGTGAACGTTTTTCGAGGTTGCAAACAAAACATGACAGCGAGAAGGGTGATGAATAAAGGATAGCTTACCCTGACTGGCATAGGCGCGGCCACTCCGAGGGGTTTACTCTCTTTTCTCACCCTCTTTGGAACTTTGGCTCGTCGGGTCTTCTTCGGGGGATTGACCTTCGCTTTAGGCTCTGAAGAAGAAAAAATTAAAAAACTCATAACAGTTGTACTGACTGAAGTTTATACCACTGCCTAATCAAAAGTGGCTGTGAACACCTTCCTTTTTCTTCTCATTTCAGCCGAAACTTTGTAATTCTTATATCCCTTTCATACATCGAGACCGAAACAAATAGACAGACGCCAGCGAGAACATCAAAAAATTGCCTTGAATGGCCCAGATGGTTTGGAATCGGAGTGGAGTCGGTTTGGATGTAAGGCTTGGCTACTATTGTTTAACTTTATACCTCAGGAACCCCAGGGTTTGTGACCACCACTGACTTGACTACACATTCGCATATTCACGATGGCAATCCAGTGATTTTATGCACTTATTGGGCTACTAAAACTGCATGTAAAATAACAAAAGGGAGCCTTTAGCAGCTGAATGAGATTTGTAGAAGCCCTAACAAAGCTTTTTTGATTTAATACCACCTCCGGGAATCCATACAACTCTACTTCGATTTCTGAAAGAATATCTGTTCGTTCACATCCTTCATTAAACATCGAAGCCACTAAGGACTAAATTACTATATCATGGTTGTAATATCATGTAGAGACTCATCGTAATTACCTAACGTTAAGTCAACCTACATAACGAATAAATTGAACATAAGTAAGAAGAAAAAAACGCCCCTTTGTCTTAGTGCTTTCTTTCATTAGATCCCTTTGATTCCCAGTTCATGCTCGCTCTGCCGTGTCCTTCTACTATCAAAAGAAAGAGTGCTTCCTGTAACCATGGAAACATGGGATCTTCTGGTGGATAAGCTCGCTTGAGCTAAAGCCAATCCGATTTGTTTTCTACCAAAGGTTTTTGATGCTCTACTTGAAATATATATCCTCTCTTTCTCTCTCTCTCTCTCTCTCTCTCTCTCTCTCTCTATCCCTCTCTCTCTCTCTCTCTCTCTCTCTCTCTCTCTCTCTCTATCCTCTCTCTCTCTCTCTTTATTTGTTTTGTTTGGGGGTTGACGGCTTTGTTTGAATAACTTAGCACTTCTGGGGGGTGTTTCACAAAGATTTTAAGTCGAACTTAACTCTAAGTTGGACTTAAACATTATGGAGAGCCATATGTAGCCTTAAAGTAAAATATATTCAAAAGCAAAAAATTAAGTATTTTAGACTTTTCATAAATTCCACATCGAGAACATGAAATCTCCTTGATGATAGAAAATATGAATGATTTGAATCAACATTTTATGCCTTTTAAAATACCTTTTACAAAATATTTTCAAAGATGCTAACGGCATTCCATAATTGTTAAGTCCAACTTAAAGATAAGTTCAACTTAGGATCTTTGTGAAACACCCCCCAGATTTGCTATACTCAATATCTTCACAGCTAATAAGAATTATGTCAATAAGAAATTATATTTACTGATCACCTTCACTGCATTTCAGAACTTCTCTTTTTAACCCCATGCTCGATTTACCGATATATAAAACATAATTTGTACCTACACTATATGTTCAAAAGAGTAATAGCTTTCCAAGTTCTTGGCCCATTGAATGCTTTATGATTTTAAAATAGTCATATTTCATAACTTATCTAAAGCAAATTCGTTATTTGGATCATCTTTAAAAGTGTTTTTACGAGTACTTTACACATAATTATCATTATTTAACTATTTACGAATCTAGCTACAATATGCATATCAGTTCTATATAAATGCCAGAGATAGTTCATCTACACATAGATATATTTTCCTAAGAGATAAAAACAAGTATGTACCTTTGTCTTTGGATTGAAGGGAGAGAGGTTTAACTTGTTCCGGTTCAGAGGCAGGAATAGCTTTCTGTGTGGGTTCAACGGGTGGATCAGGAATAGGTGGTGGGAGGGGGTCTTGTTTCGGTGGAGGTGCTGGATCTTTTTCTGTAGAAACAATATAATAATCATGGATGATATATAGTTAGATAAACCTTTATTCTTGTTCGTGCTTTTCTGTTAGAAGCAGTTTTTAAGAAAATTGTGTCCAGTGATTGGACCACTCCATTTGACATTATTTGTATTTAGTTGGAATGCCGAATGCACACTGAAACAAACAAAAAACAACGAGATGCTTGTCAGATATTTTCTTTATCAGCCACATGGGCGTGAAGGGAATATCGTTGAAAAGACTGACTTCGTCCAATTATAAAGAATTACATTAGAAAAACAGCAGTCAAATATAACCAGCAACATAAACAGAGATAAATGTATTGGATGTTTTATCAAACCGCAGGTGTATCTGTCAGGTACTGACAATCCTGGCATTCAAATGCAGCAGTGATTTGCAGGAAAAATGGTGCATTATGATTATATTTACCTGGTGACTTATACGGTATAATGGGTATCTTGACATATTCCTTCCTTGATTTTTCTGAAAAGAAGGAAAGATATTGACGATAATATGGTTTAAAGAATAAAATAGCATGTGAACTGACAGTGACATATGCCTATATATAGCTTGAAGATCATTTGCCCTAACCCCCTCCTCCCAGCCCCCCCCCCCCCCAACGAAAAACAGGTTGAGGAGAAAAGAATAGACATGGGGAATGATTACGTCCTTTTACACATCCTTTTCAGCTTCATTGCAATGCTCCATAGCATTATAATTCATCTTGCATGCATCTTCAATGACTGGCGCTAAAATGGTATATTTGGACAGTTTAAAGCCTGGCTGCTCTATTTTGGCCATGAGGTATTAGACCTCCATGCGTGGTCCCTGACAGGTGGTTATCTCATCAAATCCACTCTTAATTAATATGAGAAAATGTGATCATGGGGGACCAACGGGTACCGCTTAGGCATTTCTTTGCTATATAGAGGGCGCAAGTAGCTACAAGTAGTGCAGTACCGCGTTTAATGCAAACTTTAATGAAATCATAATTTATCACCTTCTAGCAATTTTTTTAAATCACAAATTTATCTTCTTTCAAATGATTAAATTGTTATTTTGCTGAATTCAACTCCATTATGCACAAAAATATTAGTTTAGTTTAGTAATATTAGCTATTGTCACACGCTAGGTTAATACACTGAATATACAAGGGATCCTGAGTAAACAAAGGCTTGATGAAAGTATTATGAAATGTATATTTAAACAAATTAAGGAACATCTGTGAATTAAATCTTATCTACTTAAGGAATTACACAAGAAAAGGCAAAGCAGAGAAGAAATCTCAAATAGTATTAACCATCATCTTACCAAATATTGTACAATTAGGAGTTTGAAAATTAGTTTCCCTTTTGCAATAATGATTAGGCCTTAACTGTTTCGCTTTCGACAAAAAAGTTAAGCCAATCAAAATTCATCAGTAATTTTACTGAGCATTGAAAATTGTCATCTAAAATGGGTACGAAATGCATATACTGCACAGTTATTAATTCATCATTAAAGCTACGGTCACAAAGGTTCATAAGAATATCCCTGTTTTTCCATTGTCTGAAAATCGTTCGTACGGCTTGAGCTGTATGATAAAAATGCTTTACTCCACTAGCAATACTGTATTGTCTCTACACATTCACGGGAATGATTTTATTATTTACTTACAATCATAACCAACCTCCTTTAAATATTTTTTTATTAAAACAGCCTGCCACCATGGTTACGTTCAGTATAGGTTAGTTTCCAAACTTGAGTTAATTATACACCATACTCGGCTTACCTTCCTTTTTACTTTTCTTTTTCTGTTTCTGGGGTTTCTTTCTCTCAGGTGGAGGTTTTGTTTCTGAAAGCGTGCGTGAAGTTTCAATCATAAAATACTAATGATTCAAGGATTCAGAACGGCATCTTACATTTTGTACCGCAACAGGTAAAGAATTCTTTAACCACAAGCTCCAGCGAAAATACTGAGCAATGTAGTAAGCAAGAGATTAGACGATGTTTCAAATCATTGACTCCCCCCCCCCCCCCTCCATAAAAGAGATTCTACGATACACTAATATTGCGAAGATCAAAAGATAATTCGAATTTCTTTTAAAGGTAAAGACCAGTTCTGGTCATGTGATTGCATTGTGAAAGAAACGTTGTGAAATCGATCAGAAAGGTTGATCATCTAGCATATAAGTATTGGTGTGTACTGCAATGTTCTGGAATCATTAAAATGATAAGAAATTTGGTAAAGTTACAAGCACTGTAAACAGAAAGATGAGGACTACGCGATATCTATCCAGTCCGGATAGATATGATAATTTAGTCTCCCGGCTAAATTTGCATCATCATGTATTAGTCCAAACATATTCCTTCACATGATTGATAATAATAGCTTCCACTTCATTTTTAGAGAGGGGGGCATTTCCAAAACTAGTCTATACCTTTAAAAATGAGACAATACATGAGACAAAAAAAAGATATATTTCAATGCAACAGATTATCAATACATCTATGATCATACAAATTCTACATAATTTTAACCTAAATTGAAAATCAAGAACAATAGACAGCAACTCAAAGAATGCCTCGTTTAGCATTTTAGAATAATACTCAGTATTTATGAATTTCGGAATTGAAATAAAATGTCAGTACCTTTCTTTGGCTTCGGCGGCGTAGGGTCTTTTGGCGGCGGTTTCGGAGTGGGTTCTTTCAGAGGAGGTGGTGTCGGCTCCTTTGGTGGAGGGGGGCTGGGTTCGCGTGGGGGAGGTGGAGGCGGGGCCACTTTTGGTGGTGGGTTTGAATCCCGTTGAGGTGCTGAAAGAAGAAGTGTCAGTCATATTGATATTTTGACTAAGACTAACCACTTTAAGTGCAATTTTTAACGAAACAAGAACGTAAGAGAGAGTGGAACGTAAAAATATAAATTTTGAAAGTCCTTTTCTAAGCACAAATTATGATTTATTTATTTTTTAGACAAATATACACGGATATCAGTTCTGCCAAAATTTCCATAAGCAAATAGAGAAATAAAACAAATAACTCACCCGCTACTGGTTTCTTTGGAGGCTCTTGTTTCTTACTGCAAAATCAGAACATATAACACGAAATTACTTGTTGCGATCATGTGAATTCATCTATTCAGAAGGGCCCTAATCTCGTATTTCTGAACATAGAATTGAACATCATCTCAGCATACATGTAGATCTCATGCAAACTTTAAACAATGATACAAAATGATCTTAAAGGGAAAGATATAATGGCTTTTTTTCTTCAAATATTTATATAATGTGGGTTCAGTTTTCATGCCATGAGATCAGTATATTATCATTAAAGTTGAATGAACTTCATTTTACTGTTTTCATCATGAAAGTAGTAATCTGTTAATGAGCATTGAGTACATATGCTAGGATATGATTTCCTTGGGTAGTAGCATACACATTGATACAAAAATATAAATGATTAAATATAAGAATGTCGTTATATCCCATATCAAACAATATGACTATATGATTGCAATACATTCAGGATGGCTTTAATAACCTTTACTCCAAGATATGATTCAGTCACAATAAACCTGTCGAACTTGTGAATTTTACTGTTTTATATCAAGAAATGGGTTTGAAATTGAATTAATCAAAATGGTCAAAATACAAAAAACCTCACACTTGCGAGAATAACAATGATCACACGAATATAGGAATGTGATTGTAAGTGCACACTGGACCGGATAAGCAAGATCACGTGATGTGCAACGTTATAAAAATGGGTGAGCTGAGATAGATAACGTGATCAGGTGACTTTATCATGTGACCACACTTTTATTCTTTGTAAACCAGCAGCCCGTCCTTCTATAAAGCGTTAATTGACAGCAAGAAAGCAAAATATTATTTCATTTAGAAGGCATAAACAATTAAGCTCCATTACCAAGCAGTTTTGTGTCAGTATTATCACTTTTCCGTTGCTTGTAATGATTTATTGACAAACTAACAGCTCCCAGCTCCTGCAAAGCACAAATTTTCATGGGATAACAATAATTTGAAGATATTTTACTATTAACAACCGTGGCTACTCTATAGTTGTCCTATCGGTATTAGTCCCAAATTACATTCCGTTTTAAAAATATGGTAAGGTATTGGTTAAGCATTTTCTAGCGGAAGAGATTCCTTGATGATATTTTAAAAAAAACCTGTATATTAGATAATATCTTTAAAGGTATTTTTAAAAGAAAGCATATATTGTGTGTCTCCTGCATTTGTTTTTATCTAGTGGAGGGGACTTTTTTCAAAATGCAAATATTGAGTAACATCATTAAAAAACGCAGTTAGAAAATAACATAATTTGGATATAGAGTATGTGAAATACATTTTGTTTAACAGTGAAATAAACACGTCAAAAGATACCGATGAGGTTATGACAAAATGTGATTACAAAATAATAATAGTGCGGAGGCAAAATGTAGACTTAAAAAAAAGCACGATGATGTTATAATTGTGAATAAATGTTTTATTTTTTCACAGCTACGTGGAAAAAAGAAAACCACATGAGAGGTATTAGATGATTATTAGGAAGGTAATACTATGACGTTCAATATGAAAGGTTTAATTAGTGAATACACACAAAAAAATGAAGCAAAATGTATGATAAAACAAGCAAGGGAAAAGCATATAATGTCGCTTCGGTTATATTTGTATTGCAGGGTTTCCAGTATTAGAAGATATGGGTGGTGTGGGTGCGATGCAGTGCGTGCGTATAGTGCGAGTTGGTAGGTTGTGGATCCATTCTACTCACACTGGCCGAGTTTCCTTCTTCGGTTGCTCCTTCACGATTGGTGTGGGTTTCTCCTTAACAACCGGCTTTGGTTTCTCCTTTACAACCGGCTTTGGTTTCTCCTTTACAACCGGTTTGGGTTTCTCCTTTTCAACCGGTTTGGGTTTTTCCTTCACATGATCCTCTATTGTGATGACAGGTTTCTCTTTTTTAGGAGGTTCTTCCACTTTCTTCGGTTTCTCAACTGGTTTCAGAAGTTCCTTCTTAACCGGTTCAACTTTCTTTGTTACTTCTTTCTTCTGTGGCTTCTGTTTCGGTTCCGGTTGCACTTTTTCTTTTGGAGGTTCTTTAGGTTTGGGGACTTCCTTCGGTTTGGCCAGTTCTTTAATGGGTTTTTCGATAGGTTTTGGTGCGGGTTTCGGTTTCGGTTCTGGCTTGGGCTCGCTTTGTTTAGAATGAAAGTCCGAAACACAGGGATAAGACATAGACCGAAAGAACATGCAGTGATGAATCAAAATAAAAAGTATATTTGGAAAGAAAGAGAATGATTATACTACCTGTATTAATTATCTCTAACTCTACACAGGATGAACAATGCTTGTGAAAAATGTTTTGACTGGCAACAAATTCTTCTTTGAGAAACAAGAAATAGACAACGACAAATCAAAAACCTTTTGGGGTGACACGCGATAAGAATTTTTTACAACAACAAAAAAAAGCTTTTAGTGAAGAAAGTAAAACCTTTTCGGCATTTGGGTAACAAATTTGTACAACCTGAAAACTAGAAATAAAATGTAGTTAAACTGACAAATGAAAACAATCACATGAAATGCACGCTTTCAACAGTACTTGTAGCAACATTACGTTTACTCTTTAAAAGAAAACAATACAAAAGGTAAAGAAACGATTAATGCTCGCTTTTTTTGTTACACCATATTATTTTAAGAAGAAAAATCTGCTTTAATAACAATGACTGAACACAGATTTTTAAAGCAAATAACGAGAATCGATAAGTTGAGAGACCAAGAAAAATCAAAAGGGACCACAGAAAGACATAAACTTAGAGAAAAGGAGGGAGAAGAAATGAGATTGAAGCCTGAAGAAATACCGGGAGATAAAATGACTCTTGAGACTGTACAAGAGAAAATAAACCACGATAGCGGGTCACGTTTTAAACAAAATGTGCATGGACTATCGTCATATCTATATAAAAAAATAATTATTATTATTATAATTGAACGATTTATCATAAGAACACTATGGAAACAAAAGAAAAGGAAATAAAGCAATTTGTCAGCAACCACAGAGGTGTAAGCTGATATCTTGTTTGATGTACGCTCTTACCTTTTTCGTGGTGGAGGCTCTTTGGGTTTTTCGACAGGTTTGGGCTTTTCGACCGGTTTCGGCTTTTCGACAGGTTTCGGCGGCGGTGGTGGTGGAGGATCGGGCTTCTTCGGAGGAGGTTCGCGCTTTTTCGGCTCAATAGGCACCGTGGGTTTCTTTCCCTTCGGTGCAGGCGGTGGCGGAGGTGGGGTCAGCGGCCGGAGCCGTTCGGGTCTTTCCGGTGGCTTCCAAACCGTGCTTGTCGTCTTCGGTTCAGTCTTCGTCAACTCGAATTTTCGAGGCTCTTGCCATTCGGTTTCCTGTCGGGTGTGCTCGGCAAATTTCGTCGTCTGTTTCTCAGTTTTCTTCAGTCTGAATCCTTCACTTTTTGGAATGTTTAGATTTCGATCTGAGGAGAAGGGATCCTTGGATTCAATCACGTTCTTCTCAGTCTTCTTCAACTGAAATGCTTTAGGAGCTGAAATATAAGAATATGGTTCATCAAAAATTAGTCAAACAACCTGTAAACAAATGCATATAGGTGTCGGTAAAACCTTATGAATTGGAGTAGACAGTATCTTACCTGCCAAATAATTACCATTATTGAAAAAAGCTATACAGATTTTCGGATTTATAAAACAAATCATGAAATTAAAAATTGTCAACGATAGTGTGAGCCATAAACATTTAATCAAAATGTACCGTATTTGTCACGAAGATAAGGAAAGCCTTTGGAATCATTATTATTTTAATTGTAGTAATTAGAATACTCTGAATATCTTACGTTTGTATAGATTCTTCCTCCTCTCCGCCTCCTCCTCTTTTCGTATCACCTCTTCTTCCAGTCTCAACTTTCGAGCTTCTTCTAACTGTCGTTTTCTTTCCTCTTGGCGGCGCTCTTCCTCTTTAAGAGCTGAATACCAAAAGAAATACAAAGTTCGTTAGGACAATGGTGCTCGATTATTTCGGGGGAAAAGATCAATGTCTACTGGAAATAACCGTGATAACTGTTTTATTCCATCGTAAAAAATACTTTTTATAAGAAAGGGCGTCAATTATGAGTTTTTTCTTGTGATTTACGTAGTGGAATTGCAAAAAATAAACTGTTCATGAAAACAACAAAGCAAAACATTATAAATCGAACTGTGTTATGTTTAAACAAAACAATGACTCTCCTTTTAATTTGCAAGTTAGAAGAAAAAATTTAACAATTTGAACAAAATTCAGTGATGCTATATTTGAGATAATCATTTATTTTCGGTAGATAGTACACCACAAGAAAAATGAGGGAAAACAGTTGTTTATTTATAGAAGATAATCAATGCAATATGCATAGCTTTGACCATCATGTGTGACAAAACAGGTTTTTAAAACAGTTTACATGTATTATGAATGAGCACTAGATATATTTTTAGAGAAATGAAAATACCATGGTGGGAAGGGAAAAATATGATTTGATAAATGATTTGAAGAATGTACTATAATTCTATAAATATGGTGTTTTCCAAAGTATGAGTGAGAAATATTATGAAATGAACAGAAGTATGGATGAACCTTCTGAAGCAACACGGGTGGCAACCCCGGAGTCATCTGATTCGTCTCTCAATGTGAAGTATTCTGGCCAATAGTGTTTGAGAGCTGTGATGACGTCATGAACAAAGAATGATAATGCAGAGTAGCGAAATGATGGTTGATGATTGGCAAAATGGAGGAGAAACAAAAACAAAATAACGTTATTTCACATTAAAATAAGGTGCGTTTATTATTTTCAATGTTGCTATTTATAAGTAGTTTCTTTTTTTCCGTTAACCTCTTCTTCTTATCATTTTCCAATTAGTTTGTCCTCTATTCTTATTTTATATCTTATCCTATAGTATATGAATATCAGACGCAATTTTTTTTCACATCTTGTTTAGAATTGTCATGCAGTCAATTCAACTTATACAAAATGGACATCTAATACCTCTATAATGTTTAATAACATTAGTGTACGAAGCTATTGCCAGTAATGACATTTTCTTACATTTAATCAAACCGCATTATTGCATTTCATTTATCCGGTGCAATATGACCTGCTTTATCATTTTCGGTAGGGAAACTAATTGAAACTACGACGTAAAAGAAAAAGAAACTACGACGTAAAAAAAAAAAAACACTTACCTTCGCGACAAGCGTAGCAGTGTTCTGATCAATGAATTCGTAGGGAGGAAGAAAGTAAAATGTGTAAATATGGTTTGAGTGGAAAAGAGATCACATAATACAATTTGCTATTTAAGATTAAACATACACGTAGATATACCATTATCTCAACGTCGTCGAGTGAAAATGTAAGGTGATAATACGTTATATCATACCAAGAAGATCCAGCCAATTTACCAAGTGGAAGTAGACAGGCGCGGATCCAGGATTTCTTAGGGGAGGGGGCCCAACTTTTTTTTTTTTTGCTCCCGAAAATTTGAAAATCGCGCCGGCCGAAAAGTCGCTCAGTGGGGGGGGGGGGGGGGGGGGGGGGGGGGGGGGGGGGGTAGTGAGCACATTTTTTTTTTTTGATCCTCAAAAAAAATTCAATTTGCACCCCCCCCCCCCCTTGAGCGCCAGGGGGGGGGGGCCCAACCCCCCAAAAAGGTCAAAATCACGTGATTTTACATGATTTTTTTCTCAAGGGGGGGGGGGGCCGGGGCCCCCCCCCCCCCCCTGGATCCGCCACTGGAAGTAGAAACTGATTTCTTGATTGAATTACTTATTACTGAATTTTTCGTTCGGTGAATAAGTCATTATTTCATGCACACAGTGCACATTAGTGTTGTAATAAATATGACTAATATATCAACACGGGCATGCTCTTTAAAACAAAGTAGGTTCAAACACTTAAAAAATGTCTTAACCTTATAAAATAATTAGCAAAGCTCACTCGCTGTTTTAAACTTGTGTTCTTGAAAGACGAATTGACGGTTATTCCATCTATTTTGTCAGAAGCCAGTGAATAACACAGAATGCTAAACCTATTGTAAACAAGAGGTTTTTTCCACTGCGTCATTGCAAACGCCAATCATGGCTTTGAAGGCAATCAGCATGCCTGGAACATGTTAAAGCTAGGCAATTATTTCAGTAATTCAATGCCATGTTACTTTGCACCCGTCATGTAACAATCATCTTCTAGTACGATGGAACCTTTTGCATGACGCGTCAAACACTCTTACAAGTCTTTGACGCAGTAATACGTCACCAAATAACGCCTCGTGTGCAAACGCAGCAACTTGACTATTATGTGCACTTACGTTCATGCAAACTGACCCCCTTGACGTCTCCTGCCCTGATCTTCTCCATGATAGACAGCGGGATCGGGAGCGGTTTCTCCCGCGGGATCGACGGGAGCGGGAGAATCGGCTGCTCCAGTTTCGCTACGTTGATGTAATTCAACATCGCCCATTCTCCCTCGTCGATCTCGGCATCGTAGTTGCTTTCGATGTCATCATCGCTAGAAGACATGTCGGCTTTAGGTGGAATAAGGGTGTGATTTTGTGGCATGGGTGATAGGAAGAGGAGGAAGATGGGAGAGATTGAACGTTTGAGATGATTATGGATGGAGAAAAATGGGAGTGTATATGCAAGAATTGTATTCTGAATAAAAAAAGACCTGAGTGAAGAACCTAGTGATGAAGGATACAATAAAATGATTTGTTTTTCTTCCTGTAGAGAGAGAAAGTAGACTAGTTCGAGTCCAACTGGAAAAGTTTGAATGACAGACACCTTAGATCAGAAGGGTCCACACAATGTATGAAACGGAATGAATAGAAATAAACAGGTTTCATAGATGATTATGGGATAATGAATGACCAACTCGACTTTGATGACGTAATAAAATATGTAGAAAAGAATATTTATGCATGTGTATAGATTGAATTAATTTGATGAACAAAAGTATATTGAAAGATATTTAAAGCTTAAAATTCTTTGGAATCGTCTTTTAAGCAAGTGGAAATACATAATAAATGCCATTAATGATCATGATTATAAAGATGAAATGTAAACTACATGTACTAGTAGGCCCAAAACCAACACCATCTTCATATTAAGTATACCTGATATACCCGATGATGGTTGAGGTGAACCGCCATCTTTGACGATTTGTCCGCTGTATGGCTCGGCGGTTTGATGGAACATGGTGTAACCACCACCTACACGACGTGGCTTCGTCACATGGACACTGAAATGAAATAAAAAGATACAATAAATAAAGTTTAGAAATCATGACTGAATTTATGCGTACAAGCCGACATTCGGCCCAATTGTGAACTATTTTGAATAGAGGACGAAAGTGTGTTCATGAATCAAAATTAAAGCTTTGTCACTAAAGAAAGAGAAATATTAAAAACATAACATCAAGACAAAGTCATATCCAAAGTACTAAAGGCACTAAATAAGGTACTAGAAAACTGAGACTTCATTTTGAACCCGGGACATTCAGGTTCCCAAACAGCTGCCCTAATACTGGGTTACTAAACCACATTTTGGTGTTTTGCCCATGTACAAGTAAAAGCGTGTCGTTCAAAGTCACTGATGCCCCCTCCCCCGAAAAAATGAGTTGTGAATAGATGATTTAATTTACAAACAGAAGGCGATCTTCAACATTGAAAACAAACTCGTTTATCTTAAAAGGAAATGTTATAACCTTTTGTGAGTAAAAAAAATTGTTTAAACCTACAATGTACAATATGGTAAATTAATAGACAAAACTTACTGTGGTACTTTGCTGAGAGAGCAGCCATAGCAGACTTGAGTGGTAGCAACGTGTTGTTGGGCGGGGCCATTTAGTGGAAGCAACTGTGCATGCTCGATGCCCCCTTGATCAACATTCGTGTCATCCGCGGGATTGTCAAAAATGAATATTGGTGCCTAATGATCGGAAGAAATGAGGTGAAAAATACTGAAATGTGAGAGATGAATGAATTGACTTTTCTCGCCTATGCTATCACAGCAATAAAATGATTCTAATGATATTTAACAATGTTTTCGCATCCATTTTCATGACAAGACCCTCGATGCGCTATTGAGATCAAAATCAGTTGAATGATATCAAAATGATATCAACATAGTTATGAAATATTTCCGAACACTTTAAGTATGATAGGATTTGCGTGGTATAAACACGAAAGTGAAGAATCTCTTCGAAAACTATTGACTGTGAGACAGGTGAACTTGCACAGCTTCCGTTTTATGTACATATTGTACATCATTCTGTAATTATTACATAAAAAAGTAACACATTTAGATACACATGTACCACACAATATCATATAAGCAAAATATGTAGTTTTTAACAGTATCTTTCTATTGCAATTTGTTCTTGCTACATGTAATTTCAAAATAAATATGTTCACTAACCAAATGTTTTAGATCATCAATGGACCTCGATTTCCTTTAAATTTTTCCCAATTCAAAAGAAGATTGAGAAGAAGACTCCCATAAAACATATATCAAAAGCGTCACGGTCGGTATCATTATCAGTATCTCGCAACCACAAATCTTAGTCGATCTTTCTTTCTTCTTTTAAAGAAAATGCAACATTTATTATGAACCACAAAACGTGATTTCAAAAAATCTCAAATTTTATCTCATCATCTTGAAACAAACGAACAATTAAAATAATAATACCTTAATAAAGCTCTTACCTTGACACCAGATTGATGAGCAAGCTCGGCTGTACAGCCGGAACAGAACTTTGGAGGTTGGGAGCTGTCATCCCGCCGAACGGTAGGGGTGAGTTCCTTGGGGTGGAGGCGGGCAGTACCGACGAAAGGAAGATAGTCGGTGCTGTTCGGATCTGACGAAACCGACGTCGACCAGGACGACGACGCTGCCGCGGAGGCCTCCCATCGTTTCCTTAAGAGGTGAGAAGGGTAGCTGGCAGATAAGTTGGCGAAGAGACTGTCGTACAATCTGCAGATTTGAGAGGGGTAGATCAATGATTGTTATTTTCTATTGGAAGCATAATCTCTTTTTAGCATGCATAAATATGCAGTGAAAGAAAAAATAGCTGATAAAGAAACACCGTATTGCAGAATCATTATATATGAGCTTAAATTTCCAAATTATCGCTCTCGTTTTTGTCTTTTTATTTCATTATTTCTCAACCTTAATCTCTCTCCCTTTCTCTGTTTCTTTCTCTTTTTATCTCTCTCTCTCTCTCTCTCTCTCTCTCTCTCTACCTCTCTCTCTCTCTCTTCTCCACTCTCTCCTCAACTCGGTTTTTTAATGTGTAATCCAGAAATTTATTAATGTTGTCGAGATGGTATGCGTTACGCTCTTCTTAATTGAGGACATGGGGGCGTTAATATCGCCTCACCATACCGTGTCTATACCTTTCCCAGTGCTCGAGTTCCTTGCGATTTCTCCAATATTCCCTTCTTCGTATGTACGCATTAAAAGCACGACAGCAATATCGTTCATTTCGTCTACTCTTCCTTGGATTATTATCTTGTGGTGAATTGTCAGTCATTTTCCGGGTACTTAGCACATTGCCCAAAACAATAAAAAGAATCCTTCCTTCTAGATTTGGGGTTGAACCCAAGTTTTCATCAATTCGCGATCGTTCACCGTAAAACAAAACGAAAAACCTCATTGGTGTGCAACGCCGATAAAGAAGCTGATTACGATGCTAGATTAATAATAATACCCGGCTGTCTTTTCTCCTACACAGTCATGTACATACTACATTCCGTGTTACTTATCGTGATGGTGCGATAACTTCAAGGAAATTATTATACTGAATCCACGAGATGAATGGTGTAATCACACATACAAATTCTTCAGCCAATCATTTTATTCTCTGTTTAACGCGAACAACCACTGATTTCCTCGAACATATACAACATCATCAGCCAGAATCTTTGCACCTTCGAACAATTCCATAAACACGTAGGCTATATTCGCTATAATACTAAAAAGACGCAAGAATATAGGCAAACCAAAAATTGTCACATAATTATAGAGTTTAGTGCTGTAGGATGCAGTTGTCATGACATTTAATTATTGAATCACTCTAACGCCTCTCAATTTTGTCAGACTGATGTGAATGGGTGTTGAAGCTTATCTTTGCGTGTTTGTGTGTCTCAGGATTGCAATATTCCCACCTGCCTACCGACAGGCATAGTCGCCTGATAAATTGATTTCTTCAATTTCTGGTCAATAATTAAAACATTGCTCAAATTTACAATGCCACTACTATGAGCACAGCGCGTGAGCAAATCGAGCACCTGTTTCAAACGGAGGCAATTAAACAAAACGGATTGCCAACCTACACTCTGCATGCACTACTGCATTGTCAGCAACAGTCAGTTACTTTAGTTTTTATGACTCGGAAAGCTGTTTAGTGTCATTTTAAAGGTGTTATATTTCTCGGCATGTTTATAAACAGATGATTAAATATCAAACATGAGAGGATGCAAAGGAAAACTACAACATGTCCGTTTACACTAACAAGTGTCAAATTCACGCCCTGTGAAATCGATTGCCTCTCAGCTTTGCTTAAACAGTTATTTCAAACGTCGTAAGTATTCGGAAGGACTTGAAAATATAGAATTTAAGACGTGTTACTTTCCGACATGTTTGCCGGCAGACGGTTAAAATGTTACACATGAGTGAAACACTACAGTATACATTGTCCGTGTATATCATCGGTATAAAAACAATACCCTGAGCACAAACTAAGTCGTTGTTCAAGTATGTTGATACTTTAAGAAGTTCGGTAAAATTTACCCAATATTTGTTTAAAAAATAACATATGCGTGTTTGTTTGGTAAAATGTTACCCGATTATGGTTAAATTTGTATCCATTTTTTTCCATTCAAAGAGTATATTAGGTGAGTTAAAGGAAGGGAGTATACTTACGCATCAATAGGTGGAAGGCAAGCTTGCTTTTCGGCACTCTTCGCGTCCTGTAGAATTATAAAGGCAAAGGAAAATGGAAAAACAAATTTAGCAATCATCGGGCATTCCTGTATAGCTTTGATAACAACAATAATATAGTTTGGATGGTCAAATGAATGTAATTATGTAATCCCATCTCAACAAAAAATGTGCAGTTTGGAATAAGATGAGAACAAATGTGACAAACATACAATGATAAGCGCGCAATATACATTAGTTAAATAGTTGACATCGTCCCTTAAAATAATCCTTATTAATTAACTTGGCAAACATTTAATTGTAAACATTGAAAATATTTATGTAATTAAAATTTATGGCACATGTATATTTTTTATCTCTCTTTTTCTCTCCCTCTGTTTCATTGTATGCCTTTCCTGCATCCCCCTCTCTCTTTCTCTCTTTCTCTTATCTTCCTCATGGCCTATTCAGATCATTCTATAGCATTTAGACCATATACATACCAGACAAATTGTTTTCACGATAGGAAACTGAAATTCGAAAAACGATAAAGTTGGCACACTTAATGTTCCACCGAACGACATTTTAGCAGATTTAGGCGCAGCCTTACGTTGCACTCATTACAAATAAAACACACCAAGTATCACCCTGCTTATAAGAAAGCCTTTCCTCTAACATTCAAGTACTGCTTGTCCTAACCCATTCATGCCAATGTATCAACTTTCTTCAGACAGAGGAAATGTAAATAGTGACCTAAGAGTAAAACAAACTTTAAACAGAATGAAGTCGGACTTCATTTGACTTAGTTTTCAATTTAAAAGCTTTTAGCGGGTTCATACTGTTTACCGATGTAAAGAGACACAAGAGGTGTTGAATGTGTACTTGATATTCACAGGTGAGGCAGTTGGTGCGATGTCGCCCTCTGGTGTTGGTGAGAGAAAATTCATTGACAAAATGTGGACTGCAAAGCATATTTTCATTTTACACATGTACATGGGCAAATTGTTTAATAGATCTAGTGTTAAACGATTAAGAAAACTCGTAAAATTCATAACAGTAATAATACAATTCTTTTCGTTGGATTCTAAGGCTGAAAGGCATGGTCCTATTTTTGTTATTAAAACTGTAGTTACTCGTAGTGGTAGACAAACCAAACCACGTGATATTTTAGACTTATAACTTAAAACTGTATAGTGTATACTTAGTCTTTAGCTCATGTTTATTGTGTTTTAGAAACATCAAAATGTATATATCATGTCTATGTATTTTATTATCATATCTTACTTTGTTTTATATATCTTTCTGTATTGTATTGTAAATATGTTGTGCTCACATATCCCTGAAGGGGGTCGATAGAGTCAAATAAATATTATCTTATTATATCTTACATGCTATATCAGGTGTCGACTCTCTTATTTATTTTATCAATCCGTTTTATTTTTGTTGGTGTTAAAGGAAGATATGCTTACTTTTTGTAATGTAGCACGTGATTTCGTAATGTCTTTTGTAAAGATGCATAAATTGAAAACTTGGTAATGGTAGAATGGTAATGTATTTACCGCGCCTCCATCTTCAGCATTATTTATAATCGAATCTAACCTCTTGCACGAGCCAAAGAATAAAATGTTGAAAGTGCATAATATCACATTATCTTTACTGTTTAAACAACACAAAACAAAAATAAAAAATTGAATTGCTTATTCTAGTTTCCAGTTTATTGAGCTTTGTTTGATTAATTCATATTCCACGAAATTAGCCGAGATTATGACAAATTATCATCACCTCACTATATTTTGTTTGTTCTATCATTCTGAACTTTGTCTCCCGAATTCAAAGGACACTTTTCTACATGGTTTTGCCTTCAAATACACAAGAAAATTGATCTCTAGCTAGTTCACGGTCGTTATTTTAGGGACTGTTCGACAACTAAATGGACATAACTTTTACAATAAAGGAAGTCCGAGTTATTCATTATCGTGCCTGTTTCTCGATCGTAGTCAGGGACGTATGTTTTTGCTTTCCTAAAATATACATAATCTTTATTAATTGATGATCGGACTTAAAACTTATTATATCCTTCAAGTTTCTGGTGAGAAATTATCTTGTAACTTTCGTTTTGCTACACACAATACGGGACATGCCTGTGAAAGACTATAACTATTTTTTAAATGCATGTTTTCGATATCGAAAACTATACGTGCACGATCGGTTTAGTCCACCACTTAGACGATAATGGTACACCGTCATGAAAAAGAAGTGAAGCTGGTCCAGTTCCTTCAACAATTATCATAAGGAACGGGTACTTCATTTTATCTTTGGGAGAGGAAATTCCATACATTAAGCAAATTAGACGGTTCTATGGCAAATGGCTTGCTTCACACCTCCATTGCATGACGTCATAGGGTCTCTCATACGACAATATTTCCAAATGGAAGTTTTTATTTTTGAAAAATCTGCTTCCATACCAGCCAACGACTTCACTACCCACATCACTTGCAAGACTGATAATATATGGCCCAACGATGTACGACACATGCTCCAGCAACAATGCTCCGAGGTTAATTTCCATCATTAATCGAACTCCTGACTTTAACCTGTAAAATTAACATTAAACCTTATCTAAAACCCTAAACCTAATCTAAACCCCAGACAATCCAAACCCTAACCCCATAAAATTGACAAAATAAAGCCCGTGTTGCGTTTGTCACCGGAGCTGCATATTTAGTATGTCGGATCACCGAACCGAAAGCACCGAGAAACGAGTACCACTCTGGTTGCTAAGGGGAGCGCGACGCTTGTCGTACCGCCCCCTTGTTCGGAGCAACGTGCATTAGCGTGGCCGTGTCAATTTTGTGTGAAGCAGAGTCGGCTGTCATATAATACCATGAAGATGGACTTGCTTGACCTGCAGATTAGGAGAACATTCCATCTTATTGAGTCAATGTCAATCCGTATTATCATTAGTCAAGGCTGGATGAGAAAAGTGCATGACCCTTTCCACGGTATTGGCAAAGTAAAGTTTCGAGTTTCACCTATATATCAAACCACAACCACTCATTATATTTAGTATAGGCCTACTTGTTCGACTTATGTAAAAAAAAACAGATGAACAAGTATTTCCAGTTGTATTTTCTTTACATTGGCAATAAGCAATACACTTACTAAGGTTGCATAATACTAAGAAATATACTATCTTCTTATAAAATTGAGTCTGGTGTTGGTATATAAAAATGTCTCTCTCGAACAGACTTTTTGTTTAAATCCATTCTCAAATCATAGAGATTAAAGTCATACGTTTATGGGGGGAAAGGCTATAGGGGATCTCGTACCAAGATTCCGGGGGTGTTGATCAAATAATAAAAACACAATAAAACTAGAAGCACAATGACATATGGGTACAGTCTATATTGTTAGATTCCTTGAAACGCGCTCATGTTGTTCATTTGGTCATTTCCCTGTCCGTACCATTATTATAACCCCCTTAACATGCATAGTTCTATCATCGATGAATGACAAAAGAAATAAATATTTTATCGAGGGGTCAGGTTCTGCACTATCACGTTCGATAAGATAAAAAATATATTTTGTCATTAAAAACCACATGAATAGTTCGCATTTTTTTCTACTGTAGACTCACTTATTATGCTAAGGGTAAATCTTTGATTTGAAGCTATCAAACGGCAATAAATAAACTTGTTTACTATTAATTGACTATTTTATTCACTTTCGATTGTGACCTTAAAACGATTTTACTGCGGTGGATACAACCACATTCTCAATGCCAGCCACGTAATGAGGTCCATGTTGTATTCAATCAAGCATTAATTTCATTGTATCTCTCGGTAAAGCATACAAGAAAATGGCCAAGCTGAAAGTAATTAGCAAAGAGAGACTTCGATCACTAATTAAGGGTTGATTTTGCAAATAAGCATAGAGGTATTGGCTGTTTACCAAAGGCCTATCAAAGAATCATCATTAAATAGGGCACCATCATGAATAAATGGGATGAGGTGTTCTTTTAGTACAGATAATTCTGTAACATTGATTATGCATGACATGTGCCGATATAAGCGCTATATCAATGAAATGATTACTAATTTCGTTTTTTAAAGTTATTACTCTATCATTAGTGGTGGAGATCGAAATATAACGTTGAAAAAAAGGAGCAAATTCCGAACTATATATTTGAATCATCTCAAATTAAATATAATTTATTTCTTGAAAACCATTTTCATTATACACGCTTTTTGTTTCCTCAAATTTCCAACCCCTTCCGTTATGATCGCTGATCTATTATTTAAACCAAATTTCATCCTTTTTCACTCTGATGACATGCACGTTCGAGCCAAGAAAGTAAATGAAAAGGTCTTGATCCACTTTGATCTGGGGCTATTAACAAGTCAGACAAGGACTGTATACCAGTACCACCACAACCACACTAATTGCGGTTATATCTTCTCCCATCCAAAATCAATATCGTTCATGTTTTGTATGTTGCAGTATAAGACTCTATAAGGTAAAGGATTGTTTTGTTTGAGGCCGCTGTGGCAAATTGCCCTGAGGCGCTCATAAATAGTTGAAGTGACGGGATCGATAGTTAGATAAAACGAGAAAGGTGGAAGCTTGTATTGTTTCGGTGCTAAGGAACATTTTAAATACATGTTTTTATTGATTAGAATGCCGGGAGAATGAGAACGTGCTGGAAAGATGTGACGAAAACAAGTAGAGAAATGAGTTGGTGGAGGAAATAGACTAACATGGTAACGAAGGATGCGATCATGCGAACATACTCTAATGAGAAGGCCCCGAATAAAAGGATGACAGACATGATAGAGAAAAGCGATGGAATCGCACTCCCATACCAAGAAACGGAGAGACGCAATTTGCAAAAAGACAAAGAGAAAATAATCATCAGGAGCGGTTCTAGAAGAATAACTGTCGGGGGAGCTTGTGTTGAGGCGTAAAATAATGGCGGAATGCCCCCCCCCAAAAAAAGAAACACACACTCAACAACAACAACAAACAAACAAACAAAAAGACCCCCCCCCCAAAAAAAAAAAAAAAAAAAAAAAAAAAAAAAAACTAAACAAAAGGAAAAAATATTGTTTCGTGTTTTTGTGATGACTAATCATCACAAAAACACGAAACAAAACACACAAAAAGTATGGGAATTAATCAGGATAATATGAAGTTGATAAATTCTGATGATACATCACGTATAAGAGGTTTTCATGGCATAGGATCATTGTGGGAAAGCTAGGACGGTATCATTATTATAAAGTTTTATATAATTATAATGATAAATATCTAAAATCTAAAAATATGAAGGACCTTTATAATATAGTTCGATCCAGCATGTTGAAGAGGTGGTCATTCCTCGGCCCTTTTAAATGGTGATTTAACATTTTAGTTTTTAGAGTAAATTTGTTTATCTAACCTAACATTCTTCTGTTTTCATCTATCAGAAATATAAACGCAATAGTAATGCAAAACATATCGTTTTTGTTATTCTAAATTAAGAGCAAAGTGTATCTTTTTGTTCAAAGATTTCGTCAAACGAGAAAAAAAAAGATCGTTGGCATGGAGACAACCCGAATGTAAACATGTAGTCCTCTTATCTGTGTTTAATTAGTGACGCTCGTTATCAGATTTCTTGCAGGAGACATGTAGGAAATATTTGCCAACCAGATCTCAAAGATTAAATAACTTAACAATCAATTGTTTCCATTTTAAAACGGGGTCATAATACAGAGGATGAATTCAGCTTACAAATTACTTATGTTCAAATCCTGATTCCTCTCTATGCTATAATCATAATTTTACATTGCACGTTTCTTGTAATCTGTATTTCATGCAGTATAGAACCGGCTTGCCTTCAACTGAAATGGACGTTAAAATAATATTTCACCAAAATCATTGCTAAGTTTTGGAACAGAAATTAACGGAAATGAATAGAATTGAAGAAAACTACACATTCCAGTGGGCTTTCACGAATTGCCTTGAATTGTATTTAGTGTCTCAACGAAATAAGGGATTAAGTGGAGTTTAAGAATATACATAAAAGAATCGGATCGGGTTAAACTTACATCCTAGATTAAAGAAGGAAGAATGCAGACAGTATATAACAGGAAGAACGTTGTTAACGCATAAAGACAAGGAGCATATAAAAATACTTCGTAGACTTGGAAAAGAAAAAGAGCACGATTTGGACGATATTTGTGAATAGAGAGAGAAAAGGGAACAAACATCTAATCCTAAAAGTACACTAAAAGTACATAAAAGATTCACAGAAGATCCTACATTGGAGTGTTCTTGAGAATTGTCCCATTTATTGATACAAGAGAATTGAGAAGCCATACTTATGAATAGAGAGTGGATCTGGTGTTGGGCGACAGCGAGCTCGAGTCATTCAGTGAATCGGATTTAAAATAGGAGAGAGTATTGTGAGAATATAAAAGGGATGGCCCTGGAAACCATATAAAATAGACAAAAAGAGTAAATAGAAACCTTGTGAATCTTTTCTGTAATTGTTAGACTTAAAGCCCACGTGGTGTTCATAACTCCCTTACTATTCATGATACTAATATACCACATTCTTCGTCTCTTAACCATGAACACCTGTTGAAGATTATGTGAAACTTATCAATGCTGATACCAAACATTTAATACAAAAAATAAAAAATTAATTGAGCCGCCATCCTAGTCAAACATCGCTTATGATTGCGGTCTCCTGCACCTTTTTTTAACAGATAGTTCGGATAATACTTCAAATTTATGATAATATGTCATGGAAATATTACTTCGTTGTTATTATGTACATATATTATGTTTCTAAAAACATTTGGACAGAATTATGTTGTATTATACCTTACATTTATATGTTCTTTGTTATTCAGTTATATCATATTTGGAAAAATGCAGAAATAAAAGTTTAAACAAATATATATATATATATATATAATTATGTTTGTAAAGATCTTAACTTACCCCTTTCAAATGTGCATTTGGGGAAGTGATAATAGATGGAATATTCAACGTTTGAATAATTCCATGTCGAAACAGAAAATGATATGTCTTGAGTCTAATTAGAGCACTTTGATTAACACAATACACTTCGGGATTCTATACGCCAACGTATATCTCGGCTAATCATTTTATCAACTGATATATAAATCAGTACTAATACTAGCCAAGCCTAATCTAAAGCTTCTACCCCTTTTTTAATTCGACGTTTAGTCAATTTGTCTTACAATCTCAAAATTCCGGCTTCTTTTTACATTTTGTAAGCCTTTCTTTTGCATAATGTTGTTGTTTGTAACATCGAACGACGAATATTGATTGCACAATCAACGAAGGTAGCCTATGACACAGACAAAGAAGCAGCCCCCTTTTCCCTATAATGATAGCGTTATATTTAAAAGTTAAAAGGTGATCTGTTATGTCTATGACAAATGTTTGAAAAATTGAATTAAGGGCGGATTTATAATTAACACATGCACGTGAAATGTACACCCTTTCATAACATTTCATATATTTTACGCCCAAATACAATCATGCGTTTACAAAATACACTAATACATCAGTCACATCAAGAGAAAAAACAACCAATTCTTGGCAAATTGGGGTATGATAAAGTTATGAGATGTTCTGTCTTTTGTCGGTCCGTTGTCCCTCTGATGTTGGTCTTATGTCGGTCTCGTTGGTGACACTAAGGCATCACAAAACGACAAAAGTCAAACAAGAACAAAATTCTCTTTTAACATGTGTAAAAGATTATCTTTTAATTGGATGAGTTGTTAAATCGCTTTCAACCAGTTGGAAAATATAGTGAGGCAGAATTACACAACTTTGATATTATTTGCCTCCCTGTTATCATGATTTTATAGTTCAATGATAATGTTGAATTGGACTCATGGGCTTATACTTCACCCCCTGGGATCTCCTGATAATGTCCATTGTTCAATTTGAAATATGAACCCGACGGGGGGTAAATGTTTTATTTCATTATCAGTGTTTGTTAAAGGTAGATACGCTCTTTTCGTTTTTCAATAACACTAAGTCATATTTTGGTAGTTATCTTGCATATAACAGTCTGACAGTAATTTTATTTTTTTCACGCTTGTAAAATGTATTTGCTTATCATAACTTATGATACATAATTGAAATGTCAATCTATCTATTCATGAAAATAATAAATCTGCTGTATTAATTATTAATCATACTGCGTTACCGTCTTTATTTTATGGTTCAGAATTAGACATTATAGTAAAGTTTTCCTATAATCTCCATCCAGCCTGGATAATATCTTGAGTTCACCGTTATGCTTGATTGTATTATTATTCCTAAGAATAAAATCTTTATTAAAGAACAACGCGAACAACTCATGCCAAAAAGCATGAAAATGGGATGTAAGACATTATTATATGCTACGTGTTTTTTTAATATTTTTTAGCAATAATAACGGTTGTAACACTCTGATATGAAAATTGAAATTATGGAATTTACTCTAATTGCTTACAAGTAAGAACATAAAATCAAAATAATTGCCTTTTTTTCTTCTTTTTAGAATTTGATGACGCGAAAATGATTTACTTTGCAAAGGGAAGAATGAGATTCTTTTTTAAATTGTTTACAAGGATACCATTTTAGATATAATTTTGCGCTTTTATGTCCTTATAATCGAGACAAGGTGACATATCGAGGAATATATTTTCTTTAGATTCAGTCCCTGCAGTATTTATAACAGATGGAAGTTATCACTTTTTCAACATACGGATAGGTTTTGTAACCCTTGATCTTGTCCCGTCTGTTGTATATTAAAAACATAGGCGGGTACTATATCACGTCTGGATGATAAGATTACACATTAATGTTCTTGTCATGACACGTAACACCTGTATCAATGTTTTAATGGGTTTTTTATCAGCATGAATTATCGGACAATGAGGAGACATGAGAACATTATCTTATGTTGACATCACCATGTTCATTTATATAAATGATTCCATGTTAATACAAAATAAAATACTATATAATACTTAGTAAGAACTTTTAATCTTATAAAATAGCATTGTCGTTTAAAAATGTGTTCATCATTGTGCTCCCGTACTTAATTAAAGATATTTGAAATAATACTCCCATCATTATAGCATTCGAATTCTTTACAACTCCATAATTACATTATGCAGCAATTTTTGTAACATGTATACATTTCTATTTTATTGTAAAGTTAGTGTTCAATATATCACAAATGTGATGTTCCATGTACTCTCTTACCATTCAACGTGTGATTTTACCCTGGCAATGTATCCAGAGAAGAAAAAAACCTTCACATTATAACATTCTGAAAACCTATTCCGACGCAGAATTATTTGTGAAATAGATAAAAAAAATATTGATCATATTCATGTTTCAATGTTTCCATCATTGTCCGTGATGGTATGAGCATTATTAAAAACTGCCTTTCCAGTAAAATAACTTACTAGGCTATATAATGATTTTGATTTTGTTTTTCTTTAATGCAGGAATTGAAATTGATGCAATCTTTTAATTAAATTTCAATATTGGGGTAAGATTCAGAAAATACTTTTAAATGTATATTACCTTTTCAAAAATGTTTTTAAAAAGATTGAATGTATACTCCATGAGGATGATCTGCATATCATAGATTCCCTTTTGTTCCCTAGATCATATACTTCTTTACTTAATCATTTAGAAGAATAGCAAATAGGATGAGAGAATGTAAAAACTCATTGAATATAAAAATGATAAAAGAAATGGTAACTTACGGATTTAGTTCTTGGAAAAGTCCCGCTCCTTTTTCTACGCTCTTTCCTATTTCTCTTCGCCTCAAGGTAACCGCCTTTGAGTGAAGTTACAGGACCAGTTCTTGTAAAGTCAGGTCGAGCTGGTAGAGGAGCGTGAGGCAATCTCCACTCCTCGGGGTACTGGGGCCAGTTGCCCTCGGCAAGTCGTGCTCTGGCCCTAGCAATGGCCTTTTGGTAAGTGTTGTCCAGCCAGGAAGATTTGACTCGTCGAGTCAAAAAATGAATAGGCTGCTTCTGTCCGGCTCTATGAGTTCTTGCATCTTGGACCTGGTCGTCTTCTTTGAAGGAAACGACCAAGGGATTCCGACGGTCGACGTCCAACTCCACGCCGTCGCCGGCATCATCCTCGATCCCATGATCGTGGACGTTATCAGCAAGCACTGCATTCTCGTCCAAGGTGATTACTGTCCCATCATCTCGCGTGATTAACTTGAGGACGCTCTTGTTCTTGGACGCTCTGGATGTTACAGAGGTGATCTCTGATGATGCCGCCGCAACAGGGTCCACAGAGCTGTAGTCGTCCGCTGAAAACCCGCTGTCACTCTCATAGTATCGGTCATGGTAGGCCACGGGGTGTTTCAGCGAAGGGTTGAGCAACTCCATGTCTCTTCTCAACGAAAACTTCCACAAAATTTTCCTTCTGGTAATACTACATTGCTTCGCTTCTTACCCATTCTCCATAGTAAATATGATTTTCTGTTCGAAATATCCGACTATGTTTCTTACATTATCCTCTAAACTCTACTTTGCGCTTGTCAGTGAACAGTTTGCAAGCAATTCGTAATAACACACTGTATTTGTCCCCATGGAAGCTTTTCACAATGGGCCTCCTAATCGTCATAGGCCGATTGACATACTCGATTGAATACCCGGTACTCAATTGTCTCCCTTTGCTTACGTATGTTATCATCGATCTTTGGCCGGACCCTTTACTGTAGCTCGGAGCCCGTGAAGTGGCAGACTGGTGATCTATCACTTCTCAGGATACTTAATTGTGCGAACATCTCTCTCCGGACACTTGTCTCTTGTAACATTTTAAAACCGTTCGTTATCTTTCCCCAAATCTGATATTCATATATTTCCAACATATATATTTTATAACTTTATTAGCAACTTTCTCCAAATCCGAAATGCCTCTTTCTTTCTATGCCATATCTTAATCATTACTGCGAATGAGCACAATCCCTATACATGTAGTTCATAGGAGGATCATCGTTTTCATGTTAACCGTCGCAAATCTGTCTATACAAGAATCATTGTCATGGTGACAAGATATGGGTAGCCCACCACATACATATTTATCTCATCTGGGCTGAGTATAATTCTGTCAAATTACCAATAATGTTAATGCATGGAATTTGAACCTGCATAGGCCTACCTTATTATTCACAGTCCAATAACTTATCCGCTGGACGCCAACACCCCTGGTAAATCTCTCTCTCTCTCTCTCTCTCTCTTTCTTTCTATATCTTTCTCTCTCCCTTTCAGTCTTTCCCTATAACTTGTTTTTCTCTACTAAGCAACAAACTTGATCTCTAAGTTTCACATCACAACCCTCTCTTCTTCTTCTTCTTAGTAGTAGTAATGTTATTTATATCATTATTGTTATCATTATTATTATTTATTTGATTGTTATTAATATATAATTTCAATATTTATCATTATCATATAATTAATGTTGTTGTTCTTGTTGTTTTCATTATGATTATCATCATTATTCTTATTATCATTTTTATTATTATTATCATTATCATTATCATTATTATTATTATCATCTTCATTGATATTACTATATCATTATTGTTGTTTTTATTGTTGTTGTTATTCCTCGTCTAATTCCCTTGTGTTTAGTGTGGATCCGGAAATAGAGGGACATGATATCATGGGGTGCCCCAGACATGATTGAGTAGTTGGAGGGTCAAATGGAAGGATGTGGGAAAAGATTGTATTACCTTCTTTGTCATTTTCCCTCTCTCTTTTTTTCTTTCTTTCCCCTTCTCCCCCCCCCCCCCCCCCCTCTTCTTCTTCTTCTTCTTCTTCTTGTTTTATCTTCTCTTTTTTTTTCTCTCTTTTTTTTTCTTCTCTTTTTATCTCTAGTATTCGTCATTAGTTGTTTTTTTTTTTTTTTTTAAGGGAAAACGTGCCCCAATGCCACCGCAACAACGCTTAACAAATGTTTGGCTCCCTACTCTCCCCACCTTTTAAATGAAAAAAAAAATTGTAGATAACGAGCTTACAACTGTAAAGGATTTTAAGTCTCAAATATATTCAGGGTGGCCCATAATGGAATAAAATTCTATTATTTTGATAAGGGAATTCTTTCCCTAAATAACCGTTGGTGTGTTTTTTGTATTTTTTCTTCTTTATCTCCTTATACTTCGAGTTCATTCATTTCCCTTAAAGGTAAACGTTGGGTCCTCATCCAGGCAAATACCTCAGTGATATCCGTCAATCTTCTTTAAAAAATGAGGACATGTTGTGTATCATGAACAGTCAACGCTTTGCATAAATGCATAGGAATCGTTGCTCATTATCTCGGGATAGCCTACCGCAGTATCTACACTGTTGCCCATAAGGTTGAAACATTCTTTTATTACCTCATTTCGTGAAATGATTGTGACAAAGGTTTGTGCTTGATAGATAAAGTTTATATATTCTTAGAACTCTAATGATCACGCCCTGTGACTTTGTAGAGGTGTACTGTATATATCCAGAATAGATCATATTGTCACAATGACACAGAGGCGGCGCTCCCGGGGAATAGGGGGCACAGTGCCCCCGCTTTTCAGAAACCTTCAAAGTGCCCCCTTTTAAATAGGAAAGGTTCCCCTTTAACTTTGTAAGAAGTGCCCCTTTTTTACTTTGACAAGTGCCCCCATTACTTTGTAAAAGTGCCCCCATTACTTTGTAAAAGTGCCCCTTCCCCTTTTCACCACTGATAACTGCCCCTTTTATTTTGACACGTGCCCCTTTTCATTCGACAAGTTTCCCATGTTTCTTTGCAGTAAGTGTCCATTTTCCATTCTCATAACTGCCCTTTTTTTTGAATATCTAGTAAGTGCCTTTTTTCAGGTTCGAGAAGTGCCATGTCACCTTTGATAATTGCCCTATTCAAATCTGAGAAGTGCCCCTTTTACTTTGACAAGTGCCCTTTTTCCTTTTGTAAGAAGTGCTCCTCCCCGTTTTAATAACTTCACATTTTTACTCAGATGAGCGCACCTTTAATTTTCACACGTGCCCCTTCTCCTTTCTAATAAGTGCCCTTTTCCGGGGTTCCTTTCTAATAAATGTCCCTTTTAACCTATGAAAAATGCCCCTTCACATTCTGATAAGTGCTCTTTGCGTCTCTGATGAGTGCCTCTGTTCACCTCTAATGACTGCCCCTTTAATCTTGACACATACACCATTTCCTTTTTAATATATGCTCTATAACCTCCTCAAAGTGCCTCTTAATTTTCACACGTGCACCTTTTATTTTCACACGTGCCACTTCCCCCTTTTCTCATAAAAGCTTCCGTTCACCTACGATAAATGCCCCTATTAAAATCTAATAGATGCCCCCTTTTCTTTCAAAAAATGCAAATTTTCCTTTATTATAAAAGCCCATTTGTCATTCTCATAAGTGCCCCTCAGTGGCGGATCCAGGGGGGGGGGGCCCGGGGGGCCCGGCCCCCCCCCCCCCTTGAGAAAAAAAATCATGTAAAATCACGCGATTTTTACCTTTTTGGGGGGTTGGGCCCCCCCCCCCCCCTGGCGCTCAAGGGGGGGGGTGCAAATTTTAAAATTATCGAGGACCAAAAAAAAAAAAAATGTGCTCACTACCCCCCCCCCCCCCCTTACAATTTTACAAATCCAACTGCAAGATTTCCCTCTGTAGGTGCCCTTTTTTTCCCAGAAAGTGCCCCTTTTTGTTTGTGCCCCTCCCCCCCCCCCCCCAACCTTCGAAGTCGCTCCGCCGCCCCTGCAATAAGAAAATACTCAAAACTTTATGGATTTACAAAACAGTGTGTTCAGTTAGCACTGAATGTTTTGTCAACGTTTAGGTGACCTAGTGCCTGCATCTGCATGCTAATGACAGCAGATCCAAATCCGCGAATTTATGTTTTGCGAGGTCTTTTGAAAAGAAGTGATACATTTCGGTTTTGATTAATATTGGATGAACTGATTAGCCTAATACTGGTATCATGGGAAGCAAAGAAAAGGTTAGTAGCTGAGCAAGTATTGATGTATTCTCATTATGCCGTTCAACTTAAAGAACGTCTTTATTCTTTATTTGTTAATCAATTGCTTCGTAATGAAGAATTCTCGTAGTGTACGGACAGTGGTCATTTGCGCCCTGAGGTTGATGCCTTCCGCACTCTTGGAGAGTCGGTAGATCTCTGTCCTCCAAGTCCAATCATATTTCAAGTTTTGCATAAATCGAAAGTTGTTGTATTCATAGATCTATATCTGATGTTTCGTTCATTCTTTTTTTATATTTTTACTTCCTCTCATCTAAACATTATGTAGAAATATTGTAGGTCTATAACTAAAGCGTTTTATTCTGAATAAAAACATTGTAAACACTAAACAATGTAGATAATGATGATCGTGATTGATGATATAAAAAATGTCTAATAATTTTGTGTTATTGTTATCAAATAAATTACTTTCTAGTTACTAGAGATGTGCGCATGCGTCCCTGAATGAGGCCATGCATGACATTGCACGATTAGAACCATGGCTAAGCAAACCGTCGCGTTGTGCGTCTGGCTTCACGGGGAAGGTTGAGTGGCTGACAATCGGGTTTTTATTAAAGACCAATTTTCAATCTTTTCTGCTGCCAACAGATAATGGCACTGAGCACTCACATCCATGGGGGACCCGGTAGACTGCATCTCCTCCCACTGGTTCAAGAGTAAAGTGTTAAATGTTGGGCTTTGTTAGATCTGGCTTTGTTTTTAGTAGGCCCTAGGCCTAGACCTTTTAAAACCCACTGTTAACATGGTTAATATTTCAGCACTTGGTACTCACGCAGCAGTGTGATAATACATACCAGTTACCACCTATTAATGGAATGTACTTACACCGGAAGAAGAAGAAGCAGCATCAATTACAATTCCTGTCCCACAAACCCACAGCAAACAGATTGTACATGTGTAACTGAATAAATCCTGTCTCTCTTAATGTCTTTCAGGAAGCCATTGTAATTGTTCTAGATGTGGGTCCATCTATGAACCAAGCTCCTCCTGGTAACTGTACGACCCTTGAGACGGCACGGGATGTCATCACCATGATTCTACAGAGGAAGGTAAATAAGCAGTGTGTTCGAAGATAAATGTTCTGGTGCTAAGCCTTGTAAGCCATTATTATGGGGAAAAGAAACCCTGTGCAGTGTGCACATTTTGAATATCTGAGTTCGACAGAAATAGATCAAAATTTTGCAACAATTGTTTAGTTATTAATACATATTTCTTTGTTACTCCAAGGTGATACAAGCACAAAGATTGACAAGAGAAAGAAGTATATTTTTGATGCCAAGGGGACATAGAAAGCAAATAAAAACAAATGCAAGTTGTGATAGATTTCCTCATCATATTCCAACCAAGTCTTAATATGTTTAATAGTCTTGATGATTTTTATTTCACTTTTAAAAAATCATTTTCAAATGCATTTTACGATAGATTCATTAGCATAAGTTCCAACCGCTATGAATATATTATGAATAGTGCCATTAACCAAGACATTAAAAACATAATTATCAGTTCATGCCAAGTAACACTAATTTTTGTTTCACTTTGCCGTAGGTGTTTGCCGAGTCTAAAGACGAGATTGCCCTAATCCTCTTTGGCACTCCTGGATCAGCGAACAAAATGGACTATGATAACATCACGGTGGAAAGGCCCTTCAGATTGGCTGATCTTGATCTTATTCAACACATCAGGAGCAACATCCAAGCAAGCACAGAGTCAGGAGACTGTATCCTTTTATTTAATAATTTATAATTTCATTATACATACAGTGTAGGTGGTTGATTAATTTTTTTGCATCAACTACAGAGACTGTTTACAAACAAGGTGAGTTGCATTATATTCAGAATTTTTTGTCAACCCCATAGTCTAGCTGTACTCAGATAGATTGTTATTTATGTAATTTCATAACAAAAATGTCTAAAAGCAACAAGAAGACAAAAATTGATGTTGGCTGGAAAAAAAAGGAAGGGAGGAGGGGGACGAGAAACTAGAAATTTTATAAATGTAATGCTTCCTGGGAGAAATTTCAATTATTCAAACATATTTGTGGCTTATACACCCAGTAAATAAGATCGATTGATCGATCTGTATTGAAAAACAAGTCAGAAAAAATCTTGGAACCAGCGGGACTTGAACCTGCCATCTACTGCTTGCCGGGCAGCAACTCTACCACCAGGCCATCACTTTTTTTTTCTTTTTTTTCAATCGATCTTATTTTCTGGGTGTATAAGCCATAAATATGTTTGAATAATTGAAATTTCTCCCAGGAAGCATTACATTTATAAAGTTATTGTCCTATGGCGGACTAATGAATATTAATGAGTCAGAATGAATCAGGAGAGCTTGGGTATTTGTTTCTAGTTCATCGTGACTGTGCCATGGACCAGTGATGGCCTGGTGGTAGAGTCGCTGCCCGGCAAGCAGTAGATGGCAGGTTCAAGTCCCGCTGGTTCCAAGATTTTTTCTGACTTGTTTTTCAATACAGATCGATCAATCAATCTTATTTACTGGGTGTATAAGCCACAAATGTTTGAATAATTGAAATTTCTCCCAGGAAGCATTACATTTATAAAGTTATTGTCCTATGGCGGACTAATGAATATTAATGAGTCAGAATGAATCAGGAGAGCTTGGGTATTTGTTTCTAGTTCATCGTGACTGTGCCATGGACCAGTGATGGCCTAGTGGTAGAGTCGCTGCCCGGCAAGCAGTAGATGGCAGGTTCAAGTCCCGCTGGTTCCAAGATTTTTTCTAACATGTTTTTCAATACAGATCGATCAATCGATCTTATTTACTGGATGTATAAGCCACAAATATGTTTGAATAATTGAAATTTCTCCCAGGAAGCATTACATTTATAAAGTTATTGTCCTATGGCGGACTAATGAATATTAATGAGTCAGAATGAATCAGGAGAGCTTGGGTATTTGTTTCTAGTTCATCGTGACTGTGCCATGGACCAGTGATGGCCTGGTGGTAGAGTCGCTGCCCGGCAAGCAGTAGATGGCAGGTCCCGCTGGTTCCAAGATTTTTTCTGACTTGTTTTTCAATACAGATCGAGCAATCAATCTTATTTACTGGGTGTATAAGCCACAAATATGTTTGAATAAAACTAGAAATTATATTTATTTGGTCTAAAAGTGAAGTGGGTCTAACTTTATAGTCCAGTGAATTATGGAGCGCCAATTGTCAAGCTTTTTATTGCGTACAAATCATAAGATTCTGTAACAAAATAATAAACAAAAAATAATCTAGTCATGATCCTTGACTTATATTCCTTTTGAAATACCAGTTGTTGATGCTCTTATCGTTGCCATGGACCTGATCCACGATGCTACTTCCGAGAAGGCGTCAAAGTTCACGAAGAATCGCATCATTCTCTTCTCTGATCTGGGAGGAGAGTTTGCAGACGACAAGCTTCAGAATGTGACCCATAGCCTCAAAGCCATGAAGACGGAAGTTAACATGATGTAAGCTCTCAGCTCTTACTTCAGCAAAAATATAAATGTTCTAAGCATATGACAATTTTCATTCAATGTTTCTCCAGAAGTAGACTCATTTAACTTTTCTTCCTTATTTCAGACTGCATATTATATCATAAATACATTAAACCATAGCTCCAGTAAAATATGCTCAAAATTAGTATTGGTGTAAAAAAAAAAAATTATATATATTTTTTGTTCATTGTAAAATGACAAGTTGATAAAAAGGGATAATCTATGTTACTGTAGTAAGTTGACCAATGTGGAAAGAGTCAAATGATGTTGAGTTAAAAAAACAAAAGCACACTGTCTGAAGATCATTATGCCTACAGCACAGGTTCAAAAATGAAATCTACTAGTACGTATATATACAGTCAAACCTGCATTAGCGACCACCTGTTTAGAAAGAAATCCTGTCTTCAGAGACCACATTTGTTGTTTCCCTTGAAAATGGTTTCTCATTGAAACATGAACTAAAGGAACTTTTACATAAAGACAACCTGTGTACAAAGACCACTTTTCTTGTCTCCCGTGGGTGGTCTTTATAGACAGGTTTCACTGTATATGTAAAGAGGCTTCTTGTCCACATTCTTACTACAATTTTAAGATATCTGGGTACTTAGATCAAATTCATTCAACCTATTCTCTAATTTGCAGAGGACTTCCATTTGACAACACAGACGGAGGTGGTGATGGCGATGATGCCCGTGATCAGCCGTCCACCAGCCGAGGTCGTGGGCCGCCACGAAAGGTGAAGACCCCACAACAGATGGCTGGAGAGAGGCTGGTTATGAACATTGTGGAAGAAGTGAACGGATGCATCTATTCATTCGAGTGAGTCTTTTGATACTCATTGAATCCATTCTTGTTTCCAAAGAATGCATTTTATCAACAGAAAGGGTTAACTGGAATATTGAGCATGGTTCCATAGATTGAATGTTCATAGTTTCACAATCAAAAAGATTGTTTTACCTGTGAGACTTTTGCCTTATCACCACTGCAGGCATCATCAGACTGACGTTCCATGGCTGACATCAAAAGAATCATTTTCTTTGAAAATTGTATAGGTCCAAGCTGTAATAGGGTTATTAGATACTGAATCTTTGGTTTTGTTTTCAATATATGTTACAAAGTACTTTGCCCGTAAACACTACCCTTTGAAATTGATATACCGGTTGATGACTAAATGCTTCTAGTGCAGTAGATTCAAAGATACAAGTAATTTGTAAATTGTTTTATTTTGCTCGAGTTGATAGAAGCAAGTATATCATTGCTCAAAGTCGTGTATGTGACGCTTGAAATGACTATGTTTGGTTGTTTACAGCGAGGTGATCCCAGCAGTGACCATGTTTGAGAAGAGGGCAGTCAGACCTACGCCATGGAAGGTCAATCTAGAGATTGGATCAGAACTCAAAATACCAGTCTCAGGGTATCTCAAGGTATGATTTATATTTATCTTCTTAATAACCCCCTTCTCTGTGGTGTGGGCATAAAATAGCCCCCCCCCCCCCCTCCATGAATTAAATATAATATCATAGTTAAATAATGGACACAAAATTAGAGTAAAGAAGTGTTTTTTTCCTACTTAAAACTAACAGATATAGACATTAGAGCGCCGTAATGGCAGCACAGCTTAAGCCGGGGAAATAATCTCTCAAGTTTGGAAGCGCTTAGTGATTGTAATAAGCGCCATATTAAAACTGAGTATTAATATTATTATTATTATTATTATTATTATTATTATTATTATGAAGTTGGTTCTTATGGAAGATACCTAATGACCAATGGAACAATAGATTAGGTATTTAAATTGAAATTGAATAATCACTTAAAGCTGCTAGGGTATTCTTGTTTTACTTACCATCATTATATGAAATTGTGACAAATTCCATTTCTTTGTCTTTATATTTCATAAGGATTCATGTTTAGGATTAGGGTACGGGTTAGGACAAGGCTTTGGGTAAGGCATTAGGGTAACATGGTTCAGGTAAGGGTTATGCTAATCCATTACCCTGATGATGCAGATGTTATTAGTTGGTATAGGACAAATCATGCTTCGGGCCAGTGATGTGTGGGCCCAATTATTTATGGGACCAGTGGTGTCTAAAGATCATCTAAGATAGTGACAATCATCTTTAATGAGTAGCATTATTTGGCAGTTATCATGTAAGAGGGCACTTGCTTGTAATATGCCCCAGTGCCATTGATTAGGAGAGTTTGGCCAACCCGGTTCGAGTTGGACACAATATGGCGACTACTGCTTTGTTGAGCAAGCACAAAACAAAAGAATATACGCCATGTTCTGACCCAGTGAAACCAAGTTGGCCAAACTCTGTGTATAGATGGTATGCCCTGTATGGCAGATGACATCTGTTTATCATCCATGAATAAAATTAAATTAAAAATCCTCTTGATATGTCTATGATGAATGGTAGTCCTGATGTGAGAGAGCTCTATTATTCAGTGTTCATATCAAGAAATTGTTCATTTTTGGGTGAAGTATATGGGGATAAGTCATATGTTGTATGGGACTCATTGTACAGAATCTCCTAATAGAGATAGAGGTAGTTGTCCTCATTGTTGCTGCCTCAGAGATGATAGCATAATTAATGCGCCTCAGAATAGAATTTCTAGATAGACGGCACTATAGAAATGCCTATAATTATTAATTATCAATTAGCATAGGCATACGGTAGTTGGCCAGATTTATGGATATGACACCCATCTGTGTTGCTGAAGGAAATACCCTTTTGTTCCCCATATGACTAGGTGAAAGAAGCCACCGCTAAAAGCTGGAAGTCCACCTTCCAGAAAGGTCACAGGGAGTTCACCCCTCAGACTATCCGCTCTAAGCATCTCAACGATGACGAAGAAACAGAAGTAGAAAAGGAGGACCAGGTGGAAGGTGAGATCGATGAGCAAAAGAAAATGATTTATTACTTATAATAATAAGCCGAATGTATGGTTTTAATTGTAAGTTGTAGGAGGCTGACAGCTTGTAGTCCTATTAGAGGGACTAGGTCATATTTAATGGTAGAAGTGTTGTAGTAGTAGTTGAGTGGCTTAAGCACTTGACTTGAAATTCGTAAGGTCGTGGTTCGATCCCCAATACGGCACTTTTGTCCTTTGGCAAGGCATTTATCTTCATTTGCCACACTCGACCCAGGTGAGGTAAAACGGGTACCTGGCAGGAATTAATTCCTTGAAATGCTGGAGCGCTGTAATGGCAGCTAAAGCCGGGTAATAATAAATGCGCCTCGGAATAGAATTTCTAGATAGACGGCGCTATAGAAGTGCCTATAATTATCATTATTATTAATTATTAAGTGAATAAATCAGATGCCATTCGAAAGAAAATGCGCTTTGGAATTCCCATGCCACAATCTTTGATTTTATTTATGTAGGAAACATTAATTAAACATCTCCTTCCAACCTTAAAACAAAAAAATGAACATTGATTCATCAAATTATTAAAAAAAGGTCCATAAATAGAACTTAGATATGATAGTAATGTACATTGATATAGTGCTCAATACTCATTGTTTCTTAGCGTGTTATGCAGTGCACATATCATACGTTAATGATCAAATAGTGATCAACCTAATTTCATGCATTTTCGTTGAATGCAACCCTCACTTTTAATCATATGTTGACAGGATGGGGTTGTATTTTTCAAATTATTACAGGTGCTCAAAAGTACATTTTTTTTGTTATAAATTTTGTTGAATGTAGAAATGAGCATTACTTGTCACAAAAAATGCTTATTGTCATTTTTAGATTTAAATGTTCTTTAACTTTCATAGAATTGGAAAATAAAATATGACACAACTGACTTTTCCATCCTGCATCTTCTATATTCAGGTTATCGCTATGGTAACGACATCATCCCAATCTCAGAGGAGGATAAGAAAAACATGGATTACAAGAAACCTGGCAAAGTGATGCAAGTCCTTGGATTCACTAAAGATAGCAAAGTAAGCTATTAGAGAATAATTTGTATCTGATAACGATTAAAGGGAGTGTGACATGACGGACGACGCGACCGTAGCATTCGCGTGCGTGCAACATATGTTAAACCGAAGCGTGAGGAGAACTTCGGTCTGTTTTGCCAACGCTAGCGCGTGCTGACCCAGTTAATCAAGTCCATTCGTTTATGTGCAGTTGTCCAAAAGAAGACGTAGACGGCGTTAACCAGTATTTCCCATGATGCACTCCCTTTAAATGATGAAATTTAAAGGTAGTGCATAACTTTTGTTGAATTTGAAAGGTTGACCATGGTTTTCCTTAATTTTCAACTTGTGGATACACCTACATGCTTGAAGATAGAACATGATCCCTAAAGTGTTTGCTCTTGAAAATTCACATTTTGTAAAATGATGTTTACAGATGATTTTGATGATTTGTTTTTTACAATGAATATACTCATTAAATACAAAAAATAGTCTGTTAAATGTTACTACATGTACCTGATGTTTTATAGTATTCAAATATATATGCACTGTAAGCATTTTATATACCGGTACTTTGTTTATTTAGTACCGGTATTTAAAACAAGTTTATTGTTACATAATTCTTTCCTAAATACTGACTTAAATTTATTTGATATACCGGTAAATAAGATTTGTTGATGCTTAGAGTAATATTAAAGCTGTTTGAATTCACATGGCAAAAATAAAATATGTTTGAAGTGTACATTAACATTAGTCACTGAGCATCTAAAAGGCCTAGTAGTGTAATATGCACATTTGTTCTCCTTTTCACCAGATCAAAAAGCACCAGCAAATAGGCAACAGCGTGTACATCTTCTACGCCCAACCAGACGACCAGGCAGCGGCGATGTCTTTCTCGGCTCTCGTCAATGCTCTTTACGAGACCAACTCGGTGGCCATCGTTCGGAGAGCCTACTCGGGTAGTAGCGCCCCAAGGATTGGCTTCTTGGCCCCACACATCAAAGCTAATTATGAGGTGAGAGGGTATAATAATAATAATAATAATAATATTCTGTATTTATATAGCGCACATAACATCGATCCAATGATGTGCCTAAGTGGTTTACAGATACATTATTACCCTGGTCATCGGATTCAGGCTTACAGGGTAATGATGACCCCTTCATGTCATCAGCGACAAATCGGTACCTAGAGTTTGAGTGTTCAATAGTGCGTAGAGATGTAATGGTGGCTTTGTTTTTTGTGTGAAACAGGGACAGGTACACTCATTGTGAAGTTGTTTCCTGTGTAATACATTTTATTCCCAATTTAACAATGACACCACTTTTAAAAGTCTGAACATAACACTTGAATGGCTGCTGCATAAGTACTTGACGTCACAGAAGGTGTCAAAGTTCCCCTTGCCTTGGATAAAAAAAATCATGCCCAAGAATAATAATAATAATAATAATAGCTCGTTCTTATATAGCGAATTGGCATATTCTACGTAATGTTTGAGCGATTGATGATTGATTGATTGATGATTTGTTTTATCAAACTACTATTAAACCATGAATGGCTCCTGGCTGGACTGCTTCCCAGGGAGTGGAGCATGTGTATATGTTGTGTGTGGACAATCCTGAATCTGATGACCTGAGTAATAATATCTGTAAAGCACTTGGAGACATTTTCAATGTATTCAGCGCTATAAAAACCCAGAATACTATTTCACATATGATTGTTATTATTATTGTTAGGCTTGAAGGTAAACAAAGTGATGGACATATTGCTTTCGGTGCTATCCAAGGGACATTGGGATCAGAGCGTTAAAACTTACGGGCACTAGAACATAAATACAGTTGAAACCTTTGATTTCTGTTCAATTGAAATCAAAAATCAATCTTTTCAGGCGCTCTTCTACATTGAGCTTCCCTTTGCTGAAGATCTCCGGATGTATACCTTCATGTCATTAGACAACAACAAGAGATGCCAGCCATCAGGTTAGTCACATTTACAATCAACTGCAATGGCTTCATGTATGGCACATACATGTATCCACCACTAATTATTGGTGCTCCTATATTACCCTGGCTTTAGCGAGGGTACCGACTGCTGATGCGAAGACTTTTTTGACCTTCATTTCATTAGAAAATCTTGTTGGAACACTGATGAAAGTATTTTGGACAAGTGCATATTTTTTTTTTACTAACTATGAATTCCAATAGTCATTGTGTGGAATAAAACTATGATTTTGTTACATCCCAACCCCTACTTCATTTCAAGTTAGTTTCTAACATGTAAAAGTATTTGTATTTTTGTAATGTGTACAATGCCTTCTTTTAGTTAATTTGCCACTGGATTTGATTAGTTTCCTTTGGTAAGTCAGTAAGAATGTAAATATAATAGAGACTCAAGAAATAAACCCTAGATATTTTATATTTTAGGGGAAAAAAAACAAAAAAAACTTCCTCTTCATGATATAATGAACTGTGCCTATCATTGAGACAATTTACCATATTTGGTACCAGTATTATAAAAGTTTATTTGTGGTGTTGATATATATTAAATGTATATTGATCACTTTTTTTTAATCTTGCAGAGGAACAACTCGCAGCAGTTGATAGTCTCATTGACAACATGGATTTGATGACAGCAGAAGAGTAAGTCTTTGTATTTTATAATTTTATCATCATTATTCTCCTACTCGGGAGTAACGACTTCAAAATTCTAAAATCAAATTGGAATTGTAGTTTTTTTAATTCTCTGACTTAACCTGATAACTTCTGGTGGGTAATTTTATAAGTTTTCAATATTAATATAAAATTTTGAATAACTTGTACATACATGTTGTTCCACTTTTCTCAAACACATCATCTACATATCAAAGATGAAATCAGATTTTAATCTGAAATGACAGCCACTTGTTGTCATCAATTTTCTATGGAAATAAGCTGACTTCAGGATTATACACAAGTTGAAAATAGTTCAATGAGCATCTAGATTTCCCTCATAATCACACATTTCTTGACATACTATTTTTGAGGGCATTTATTATCATCTTTAGGGACATTTCTTATGCCACTTCGTATATATATTGTTTTTCAATTGATGATTTCATCTTTTATACCACTTGTTCCTTTACCTCACTGACAGAGATGAAGACGGAGATACAGAGGCCCTGAAACCAAAGAACACCTTAAACCCATACACTCAAAGACTATGTCAGGTGAGATCTGGCTGGACGTATTGTCCTGTCTCATATTGTGCATTTAATTAGATGTAAACTTCTCAATCGATATCTGTACATCTGAGTGATCCTTTTCCAGATGTGCAAGAAATCATACCTGAGCACATCCAAGCAACCTTTTTGTGTACAATACTAACAACATCTGAGGTTTTGAATATGTCTGATGATTGTATTCAATTTTAATTGCCCTTTTAGAACTCGGATGAGAAAAAATTCTGAAGCGAAATTAAACATTTAATGTCAATTTATGTGTTAATCTCCACATAATGGGTTAAGTATTGGACACCTACATGACCCAATACATTGGGCTTACCTATACAGTGTACAAATAGATTTGTGTTCAAATAATGCCTGAGCATTTATGATTTTGCAGTTGAAGGGCATTTTATCAAGAGCGGAGGCCTGCAAGTTTATTTTGTTAACTATTCTGACGATGCATTATTACTTTGCAATTGCAGTGCCTAATGCATCGCGCATTGAACCCAGATGACCCCATACCTGGCATTGAAACAGCGATAGCCACCTACCTACAACCTTGCAGGGCTGTAGCTGTCCAGTGCGAACCTGACGTAGAGGCGATGCAGAAGCTCTTCAAGCTGGAGAAGGCCAAAGCCAAGGAAAATGTCACAGGAGACAGCATATGGAAAGCCAGGTACAATAATGATAAAATAATAAGAATATTATTAATGATAGTGGGTTCTTGTTTAGCACTCCTGCCTAGCACATTGCTACTTTTGGCACTCCATTATTATCATCCCGGTTTTAGCACAGCTGCCATTGCAGTGCTCAAGAATTTTTAGGGAATTCATTCCTGCCAGGTACTGATGTACCTCACCTGGGTTGAGTGTTGCAAATATAGATTAATGTTCTGCTCAAGGACATTAGTGCTGTGACAGGGATTTGAACCTTTACCTCGTGGTTCACAGTCGAGGATCTGATCTACTGGACCACAATAACTTTAAAAGAGATCTTTGTGGGTTAGGAAAGATGTTGATTTTGATTTAATTTTTGTAGGCTGTAAATATCCCCTGTCTTTGACACTAAGCGTTTGAATCATGATATTTGATAAGCTGGCCAGAATCAAGTTTTGATTCTCATCTCCTTGTTTCATTGTTAAATTGGGCATGAGATACATATGGTCTGCTCAGAGCCAAGCGGATATTAACTTGTATCATTAAAAAAAAAATAACACCCTTCTTGTTCAGAAAAGACCACATATATCCTCATTAAAGTAGACGTTACAATGCAAGTACCCCATTATTCATGTGTGTAACAGAAGAAAATGAATCTGTTATAAATTCAAACATGTAAAATATTCAGATACTTTGCTTTTGTTACACATAGCATGTAAAGGTTTAGTAGATAAGACAGTTTAATAGCTTTATTACAAAGAATATTTTGTTAGCAATGAGTAAGTCTTTTTTTTTTCAACCAAGTTTTCCCTGTACCTTATACAAAGCCCAATTCCTATGTCTTTTCTCAACCTAGTGATGGGGGTGATGGGGAACCAGCGCGTAAGAAGGCAAAGGTCGATGATGAGGTCAACGGAGGTGATCTCAGTATGGCTGGAATGGCAATAGGGGTTGTCACAGAGGTATGTAATGGTGATGATGGCGATGATGATCGTGGTGATGATGGCGATGATGATGGTGGTGATGGTATTGGTGGTGGCGATGATAATGGTGATACGAATGAAGGTGATGATGATGATGGTAGTGGTGGTGGTAGTGGTGGTGGTGGTGGTGGTGGTGGCGATGATAATGGTGATACGAATGATGATGATGATGATGACTATGATGATGGTGGTGGCGGCGGCGGTGGTGGTGGTGGTTGTGGTGGTGGTGGTGGTGGTGGTGATGGTGATGAAGATGATGATGATGATGATGCTGATGATGATGATGATGATGATGCTATGAATGGTGATTATGGGGGTGGTGGTGGCATTAGGGACGATAATGAGGATGAAGCTGATGATGATGGTAATGATAAATAACCAACTATATATAACCGACTTACTCAACATTACCTGTAATATTATTACATAAGGCTGAAAATGTTGATGAGATTATCATATATTCCTGTCCTTGCACTTGATTTAATTTCTGTAGTATTGATTTAAACGATTCCTTAATTTTATTCATTTTTTTAATGAATATTTGTTTATCCTCTAGGTCGGTACAGTTGATCCAGTTGGAGATTTCAAGGCCATTATCTCACAGAAAGATGAAGATAGATTCAAGGAAGGTGAGATATACCCTCCTTTGATAAGATTTTCACAAATAACTTGCATTGTTACCAATTTTGACCAAGTGTGCAAAACAAAAAGATAAAGATAAAATGTGCAAAATAACAAAAAAAAATCAACAGAGCAATTTTACCATCATGTATTTTTATCCAAGGTTTGATGAAGTTTTGTGTACAGTTCAACCAGCAGAAAGAAGGTAATTTTAGAATGTCAAGAATTGATTATCAATGATCCTTTAACTGCAGAAACAATATATATCATAGATAATGCATACATCAAGAATATCATGCACAGTGTAGTGAAGATGACCAAAATAGAGCCATTTCCACTATTTCTCTTACTCTTTGATAATATTCCCACTGAATTTCTAAGTCAAGAAAGTTGTTGGTTTGTAGAATGTGTTCATACAGGTCATGCAGTATATAAATGTGAGGGTTGTTTGTCCTTTCAGCTGCTGGTCAGATGGGAAAGAGGATCCTACAGCTGGTCAAGGAATCCTTTGGATCCCAGCTCTACGGTAAAGCCTTGGACTGTCTCAGGGTCTACAGGGAACAAGCAATACAGGTAACGTTCTCAGCAACATATGTTGGGCTTTTGATAAGGCCTAAAAAAAAAATAGGTTGTATTGCCCTTCAGGTGCCAAAACATGGGTCGGTCGGTCAAAAATCTTTCTTTCTTTTTTTTCTCCCACTTTGGGCTGATATTTCTCAGTTTTGAATGCTTTGATATCTTTTTTCTCTAAAAATCAGTAAAAAAAAATTAAAATTAAAAGCTGACCGTTGATTTCATGATATTTGGGTCGGTCTCAAAGGGTAATACAACATATTTTTTTAAAGGCCTATGTGGGTGTACGTTTGATCATGATATGTGTCCTGAAATTGATATAGTTTGCAAAATAATGATAATTTTATTAAAGATGTTTATATCTGCATTTATTTCGATTATCAAAATTGTTATGAACATGTGAAAAGATTATTGACGAATCACAACTTGAGCACTTATTTCCTGCTTACCTGTAGTAGAATTAGGGCAGTGTTTTCAATAGAAGATGTTGCATGGATATTACTATTTAACTTGTCAAATTTCATTTCTCTTCAGCTGAGCGAACCAGAAACATTCAATGCTTATCTGAGGAAACTGAAGGATGAACTGAAAGAACTCTTGAAAGTAGATTTCTGGCAAGATGTAACAAAAGGTAAGATTACAGATATTGGTTGTTTGTTACAATGATATCTTAAAAAGCAAAGGAGCAAGTAATATCGAAAATGATTACCGGTACCTGCATTGATGTGAAGTATGATACTTACTTGGTATACTTGGGTGTAGAGACTGGTATCTTAGCTTATTTGTCCCTCTTTACTGTTGCATCCCGTCTCAAGTATGGTTCAAACTTAATTGGATCGTTTCTCCAATACCTTTCTAGGGATGACTTGAATTGGTTAATGGTGGTAGCATTGACTACTTCCTTTGGCAGGGCATTCCAATTCTTTACACTTTGTAAATGATCTTTGTCGTTCTTCAATATTAGTCAGGTTTCATGAACTCTCCTGATGATTTCATGAGATCTATGTAGGCACCATCATAATCTGTCGCTGATATCTTATTGGCTCTGAAACTATCGTCAGACTTTTCAGTTCTAGAACCATTGTCTTGGTATTGGACCCGGAAGTGCCTTTGCCAAATATACCCAGGACCAGTGCTGTCCTCTACGGTCGAATACCGTAGTGGTGATAACAAGAATGATTTTCCATGAATAGCCAAGATATCGGTCAGTTTCGAGTAGGTTTGTCAGTGTGACATGACCTTGATGTTCCTGCATAGAAGATGTAATGCGTTCATTGTAGCAGTAATGATTGATTAGCCTTCATTCAATGTTTCTTCTAACAGATGGTCTCACACTGATCGATGTTACAGAAGCAAGGGACAGCAAAGTATCTAAAGATGAAGCTGACAAGGTATGCTTTAAAGGCATCGTTTAACAATGTTAAATCTGAGATGCATGGCCCTTCGTGTTATCAGTGTCTGTGATTTGGTGTAATATTGAAGCCCTAAAAAATTGCGCTTCAAAATGATCATTGAGTGCCTCAAAAAAGTAAAAATCTTTGAGTGACCGGTTTTACCATACTCATTTTCCCCAATATACTGTAGTGTTATGAGAACCGTTAGGAAAACGCAAAATGAAATTTTGAATTTCAATCATAAATATCTTGATAATCAGACAGGTGATCGGCTTGTAAAAGTCATGGGATTCCTGAATGACCTAAAGGTTTATAATTATCATTGCAGCATGAGCTAAATCAAGGATTTTGTTTAAGGATCTGAGACAAATTTACTGGATCCCTTTAATGATTTCCACCTGTCATAAGATGCAGAAGTTCTATGATTTTAATTTTCATAATGGGTTTGTTTAGGTTGGTCCCGTAATGATTGACATACAATTCATGACCTCAACCATGTAAGATGATGTACAGAAAGAACTGCAGTACACTTTGGAGATGGAGCATTCTGTTAGATCTTTGATCTTATTTAATCTTGTTCAATCTTATTTAATCTCGTTCAATCTTATTTAATCTTGTTCAATCTTATTTAATCTCGTTCAATCTTATCTAGATCCTCCAAACTCTAATTGCATTGTCATCTTTTCAAGGGAGTCTCTCGTACTATTTCAAATTCTGATACTTGGAAGATGCTTTTAATATGATGTTCCATGTTCTTTGTATAGTTTATTCAGGAGGAGGAAGTTCCAATGGAAGACGAGCCAGCTGCAGCCAATGAGGAAGAAGATGCTGATGATTTGGTGAGTGTACTAACTATCAGTGTTCTAACCCCCTTTATTTTCTTCATATTGTTGCCATGAAATGTAGAATAATTTCTGCTTGGAACCAGAGGGGTATCTAGTAAGATTAAAATAAACCAATTTTCACTAACAACAGACAATGTAGTTGACTACATGGATTAGCTCAGTCTTTTATAAGGAGGCAATATGAATACTTTTGTTTTTTAACTGCTTGTACTTGTATTTGTAGTAATTTTGACCTCTTATTTTTGCCATATTGAAGGTACCAACACGATACCCACTATAAAAAAATATATAATTTTTTTTTTCAGTGAATATTATTTAATGAGAGAATTTAATTTTTTTAACAACTTAGAAAATTATTATAGAACACAAATTAACCTTTGAATGTTGTAAAAAGAAACATTTTCAAGGAATGATATTCCAGACAGATTAGCTGCTTAATCTTTACATATGCCCTTAGATTAAAAAACAAATATTCTGGTCATCTCTCCCTCCCCTCCAAAATGAAATGAATTGTAGTTATTATAATGATAAGGAGGAGTAAGAAAATAATTAAATATACCTTTTTCTTTGCATTGGCATGATTAGCCCTGTACTCTGTCTTCATTGATGCAGGAATACATTTTTGAAACAGAAAATTATTAATTAATCTATTTTTCTCATATTCTTCTGCAGCTGGATATGTTGTAAAGTTCTGAACCCCGTCAAAACTCACATCAAAACCAGGTGAAGTTAACTCCTTCATCGTCCAATGTGCTCAACTCAACTCTTCAACAGTTGGCCTTGTAATGTATGGTTGTTCCTTCACACAGACAATGATCTCCAAAAGATGAGCATTCTTCCCTTAATTTAACTGAAATTATGTACAGATAAAGCAATTTTTTCATGTCCGTTGGTCATTCTTCTCCATCGATTACCTCAAGCAGAAGCCTGTTGCATATTAAGACATGCATTGCAAGTTTGTATGCACAGTTGCAAATATTCAAAAAAATTATTCAGAAGTAGAATATTTTCTACATTTTTTTATTTTTTTTACTGTAGTAGTTGAAATTAATCATGATCATTATTATTGTTATAGTTCTTTTTTTAACTTTGAAAAATCTTTCGATTTTATAATTTCTTGATGCTGTCCATTTATAATTACATGCAAACTGTAGAGAAACAGTACCTTTTTTTAAAAGTAGTGAGCTGTTATTAATGCAATATTCTGGAAATTGAAATGTATTTATATTGTTAATAATACTTGCCCAGCCTTCGTAGCCATGATTTAAGTGTAGAATGATTTTTGTTGGACCAAAAATTCCACATAGGTATACACTATTCGGGACATTATGTATGGTAATCCTACTCTAAACTTACAGAGAAATATATTCATTTAAAGAATAAGAACCAAGAGTTTGGAAAGGCTAGAGGTGTTGGAGATCTGATACAGGGAATAAGTAATATTTTGGCTCAATTCAGACACATAAATCACTAATATTTTATCAACTTGCTAAGCTGACCTAGCTGCAAATATGTGAGCCAAAAGCTGCAGGGCAATTACATATAAACATCCTAGTCATTATATCGAATTATTATACAAGTAGAGCATGATTGTCAGTTGGTAATGCCTTAGAATTGTACATAAACTGGAAGACATCTTACTTCTGAGTATAGACATATCCATTTGCCATAGGATGGGATTTCTTCTAATATTACCTTTAACATTCCATTCAAAGGTTGTAAAAGAAATGCATATCATAGCATTGTAGAACATCATTTATCTACAAAATGCTAATGTATGCCTGATTACTAAAGCTATAGACAATTATTCATTTTGATAAGGTGTCCCTATCACTTATGTCAGTTTTGTTTGTTTATGTTAGCTGGTTATTCAAATCCTTTTGAAATATTGTAAGAATCAATCAGTTTTGTGCTTTCATTTTAGGTCATATAATCTAATCATTAATGTCACAAGATATGTATTGAGATGAATAGTAGTTTTCATCTTAACTGTTTAATTTGTTTTTTCTAAATTCCTGGTGAAGTTCCCTTAGATCCCAAATTGTTTGAGCTATTCCTATAGGATGTGCGTGTAATCCTTCTGTTATTGGCCAGGAGATCCTGCTCTTTGAATAAGCTAAAATTCCTGTCTCACAAGAGTCACAAATGATCATTCACCTAAGCTAGAAGATAATGATAGAGCCGCTAATGGTGTTCTTTATTGTCTTTAATAGTGATTAGGAGATGATCAGCTTACCAAGATCCTGTTACTAATCACACAGATTTTAGGGCTCAAAGCTATTGAAGCCAAGACTTAAAGAGGAGAAACTCTTTTTGTCTTGCTTCAAAGAGGCAGATTATCTGTCTTCATTATTGTTGAAGGTGCAAGATGATTAAATGAAGCAGTAACCAGCATGTATGATCAAATTCAGTATTTAATATGAAGTTAATACTGGAAAATGTGAAAGTCTAGAAGTCTTAGATTGTCCCAAGAAGCAGTTAAATGGAAATTAATGGATACAAAGCAGGAAAGTATTATTCCATGTCCTGAAATATAGGTTCTTTCCTAATTACTTCCATTTAAACTGCTCTCATTGGAGGGTACCTTCTGAAGCAAAGTTGCAAACTGTTAACTCCTGAAATGAACTTACTGTTGAATTCCAAACACTTTCACAATCTGTAACGGCACATCAGATTTGATCAGTCATGCATAAACCTTGCTCTTTTGAATAATTAATGCATCAGAGAAGATTTCATTCCATTTCACTTTGCTTTTTAATAGGAATTTATCTTGAGTTATTTTTTGCTTTGTGAAATAAACGATTTTGTTATAATATAGAAATCAGATTGTAATGTATCCTCCTTACAAATGCTATTACATCTTTCTTATCTTCCATACATGCCTTATATTAAGGTTTGCTAGAAAACATCATGGCAGTACTAGCTTACATGTGTAGGGAAAGAAACTATATCTTGAGTACAACTCGTGTATCTGTAGAAAATAATTATTTTCAGCTTCGCTAATTGCTTATGAAACCAGGAGGTCTTTTTATTTGTAAATGATTTGTAATCAATACTCTTTGAGGAAGGAACAAAGTTTCTCTCTTATTAAAGATGTAATTATTCTTGCTGTAATTAAGGTATGTAACGAAGAATGTTACATAATGGGATTTATGCCATGTTCTCTGATGTACATCTATAAGTCCGATTTTCATCTCGCAGCAGGCTAATGTGTGCACTGCTTCCTGACATAGGCCTATTTGAAGAAAAAAAAAACATATCTTGATGTCAAATATGATTAATAAGGAACCAACTTTTAACTAAACTTGATAGCAGAAAAGTAGGTCCAAAAATTTGGCAATACACATACACGAATTGTTAGATTTAATTTGCAATATTTTAGGTGATCAATAAGCACTGTAGACTATCTTGCACCAGATTTTCGCTCAATTTGTGACAGCATTTTAAGTTGGTCATCTTGAGAATGGAGGGAAAGGTTAGTGTTGATTTTTATCATCAGATCATGAGTTCTCTGATATGATCAGTTCAGGTGACATGTATTTGCACACACTATTCACCCCCAAACTTTCGTGAAGCAAATGCAAACATTTATCAAAGATAATTGCAATGCAATAAAATATTGATGTCATAATTTGTTCTCAAAATTGCATCAAAAAATAAGCAACTGACATGATTATATTCATGCCAATTTATGTTGTCTATTTTAAAGCAGAGCTTTCTAGCACATGTATGTCATTATATAATGTTCACACACTATTTGGGCATGATATCTATAGTAATCAACATTGTATTCGTTTTTGTATTTGAAAAACAAGTCTTTTTTTTATGTATGCCCAACATGTCATTTAATGATTTCCAGTAGGTTTTTTTTGTTGCTATAAGCTACCTTTAAAAGGTAGAGAGAATAAAGAATTTCTTTAGGAAATAGATTTTTAAAAGCTTATTTTGAGTTCTTGCTTTTATTGTTGTTTTGGTTTTAAACTTATTCTCAATAAATATAAATGTATATTACGCAAACAAAACAGTGTTTATAAAACATGACGCTCAACTTACGTTGCTTTGTCTTTTTCAAATATTTCTAATCTTACCCCTAAATTTCTACGTATCTTGTGAAATGTTGAAAACTTTGCCACATAATTTTATTGAAACCCTTACGATAAACACATTAAATAAGATATAAGTATGGATATAATTGACATTAAGCCAACACAAACTTGGGTAGAAATCATACCTCCTGCCGTAGGTCATTGATTGGTATCCCCTTTCTTCTCTCTTTCTAGTTTTCTTTGTTTCACTTTCTTCCCCTCTCTTTTCCTGTGTCAATTCTCTGAATCTATATACAGGGCCTTTTTTTAAATCTTTATCTGTACCCCCCCCCCCCCCCCCACAAAAAACCACCTCTCTCTCTCTCTCTCTCTCTCTCTCTCTCTCTCTATCTCTCTATCTCCCCACCCCTCACTCTTTCTGCAGGCAGAATTACTAATCTTAGCAAATGTGTTCCAGGGTTTTTATCCAAAATATCTTTCACTCTGCTATATTCAGAACAAAGTGATTTACCAAGTCCCACATGACAGATAATCCGTAATATAACCGCATTTCTCTTTCTCAGATCCCATAAAATTGGATTCCCTATCATGTGCTTTGTGAGCATTTCTTTTATCACCATCGTATTGTATTCTAATAGGCTGTATTGACGATAAAGCTTCGGCTAATAGGAGAAATCATGCCTTCTGTCTGCTTCAGATTTTTTTTTTGTCCCCATACAAGAAAAAAATTCTTAACAAATCGTGGGAGATTGTAATCATGGTTTACCGTATCTGAAACGCGTGTTAACAGTCCATGTAGTTGATAAGAAGTGGGAAATATATCATTTACCAAATATATCATTTTTAACATGGAGCCCGCGGGCCCTTTGCCCCCCCCCCCCCCCACACCACACACACACCCACCCCCAAACAACATCCGCCACTGTATAAAGTAAATGGAATTTTCATACGAGAGAGCTACATTGTAAAACGTGTGGGTTTAAAGAGTTGAATTGTGGACAGTGATTCCTGAATCCGCGTACAACAAACTGAGAACTCCCACCCGTAGAGAAAAAGAAGTAACTAGCCTATTCACAGAGAGCTACTAATCGGAGCCCTTAACCACTTTCTATTTTTCAGAGCTGAATAATAGGCTCTGTGATAATCTCTTGTACATTGTACATTTGTAATTGTTCCCCTATACATCATACCGGGAGGTCTTGGTTCATAGTATAGTGGTGTTGAGTCAGTCGAAAGCTATTCGGTGGTAAAGCGTGGGGGCCATTCTTTGAGGGGACACCCGGGGTCTTACTGCAGGGTGGTGCTTTTGAGAGGGATACAGGGGAGCTTGAGTCGTTTTCTTTTTACACCCCTTCATTTTGTTTTACTCTCGTTTATTTTTTTAAATTTCTATCATAATAATTAACCAACAAAAAGAAAATCGATGGAGGAGAGTTCCCTAGTGCCCCCATAGCTACGCCATTGTTTATGTCACTCACTTGACTCTCAACCCAATGGTTGAGTGTTCGAATCCCAGCCAGACACTAATGTCATTTGGCAAGACATTAATCCACATTTGCCACTCTCCACCCAGGTGTAAATGGGTACATGGCAATTGCTGGGGTAATAATATTGGCAGGGCCCTCAGGAATAACAACATTAGTGTTAATGAGGCTTCCCTAGTTAAACAAATCACTATCATTCTCATCGTCGCGAAACTATAATAGAGGTATGCCTATAAGAATACTCTCATGACAGATGAAGAAGACGTGTAGTTAATTTATGTGCGTGTGTGAGGAGAGTGGGATGGCGAAACTAAAACAACCCGTGTTCTCTTAGCTCGACTAACTGGCTCGAGTTTTATGAAGGAAATCATATCGAAATCTATACGCTTACATTTTGTTACTCATCTCTTTGCTTCTACCGAACCATGGGGTGGTGATATGAACGTTAAAAGACTACGTGACGCTCCAACATGAAAATAACGTACAAAAGCATATTTCAACAACGTGAAGCTATACACTGTGACAGAAAATTTGCTTTTGAATTGTTGTTCTTTTTTTTTGTTATTCTTGAGATCTTGATATAAAAATAGATCTTGATAAATAATCAGGAACACTGTAATCATCTGAGTATACGGTTTCCATATCCGTACTTACCTGGAACGAAGACCTACAAAGTAGAACAAAGCAGGTTTGTCAGGTATGAAACAGACTGGGCGCCGGGCGGGCAATATGGCGGAAGGTGCTCATTTTCGGAAGTTTCATAATTCCGAAGGTTCGTAATGCCGAAACATAAATTTACCATAACAAGGAGTTAATTATTACGAAAATGAAAAAGGGTTCATGATTCTGAAGATGAAAAAGGGGTCGGTATTTCGAAGGTTCGTAATTCCAAAAAAATAATAGCGCCTACAAACTTCTATGCATTTTCATAATTAGGGACCTTCAGAGTAATGAACCTGCGGGAAAAACAACATGAAACCAATGAATACATTATTCTAAATTGCTCATCACACTCTTCATGTGTGAATTTCCATTTTGAGGCTGTTAGAGGGTAAAGAAGATTTTAATCTTTTTCTCTTTGATTTGGCAAGTTTGCGTAATTTATGAAATTAATTGTAAGGATTTAACACACTCTCCGTTTAACTTCCCAGGTTGATTATAATGAGATGAATTATTTGGGATGGTTCAACGGTAATAGAGAGTCGGAAATACTTCAATTATGACAAATTACTAATTATCTTGAGGCTGCAGCGGTGTAGAGGTGGAATTATATTATGTACTTTCCAACACACAGAAGCATATTGCAGATCAACACATTGGTATTTACTTACAGAAAGCTAAGGTTGAAAAGGTCAAATCAAATGAGGATAACATATCTATATTCAGAAATATTTTGAAGTTTTAATCATCCAATATCTAATTGAATATTACATTTAATCAGTGCTTAATTATCAGAATTGCTATAATTATGTGGAACAGACATGTGTTCATATACATGTAGGTCTAAAATCTAAGACATGAAATGGATTTAAAATAAGCCTTCTGAAGTTCTAATTAAAGGGAAAGTCCACCCCCAAAATAAGTTTGTTTCGATAGAGGCAGAATAATAAGAAAATCAGGTGAGTGAAAGTTTGAGCAAATTCTGAATGAAAATAAGAAAGTTATGAATTATTGAAGTTGTGATCAATCAAATACAAATTGGCAACTCTGTGACTTATTATACGAGCTCTCCTTCATTTGCTTTGTGCATAATATTCCATAAAATCATGTTTTCTTCGTTATTGATGACGGAATATATATTTGTTCCTTGCAGGGGGAGCATAGAAACATATTTGCAATTATTATATTTAGGGTGCATGTATGGTTGAAATTTTTCTTGAGGGAAAATGAAAATTTTAGATTTTTTTAGTACTGAGCAAATGGAAGTTGAGCTCGCATGATACGTCATAGAGTTGCCAATTTGTGTTTGATTGATCACAACTTCAAAAATCCTAACTTCCTTATTTTTAATCGGAATTTGCTCAAACTTTCACTGACTTGTTTCTCTCATTTTTCTACTCCTATTAAAACTAACTTAATTTCAGGGTGGACTTTCCCTTTAAATGTAGACAAATGAAGAAAAAATGTATACAATGAAGAAAAAAATTTAAATGGATACTATACATGAAGAAGAAGAAGAAATGAAAAGGGGAATCAGAAACACTGAAGGAGGGTGGGAGAAGGAGAAGGCCCGACAACTCGTAGAAAACAATTAATGAACTATGTAAGACAATATCAAATGAAAATGTAAAAAATAGAGAAACAACAATATGAGACAATACCAAAAAAAGGACGAGAAGAAAGTATTTTTTAAATTAAAAAGTGTTTAATAATTATTTTCTATTTTTACAACTAGAAAATCTGAAACAAAGACGAGGGGGGAAGTCGAATAACAAGTTGCAATTCCAGTGTCTGTCCGGGAGAGCAAAAAAGCTTTCCTCTCCTTCACAGCTGTCATGGGCGATCGACTAGTAAAGTAGGGTGTGTCCCTGTCACATCGGGATTCATTAACCACAGTCTCGCTATGGTTGGAGGCTAGTATTCCATGTTAATAAACCACCTCCACACACACATTACAGTCGTCTTAATCATGATATATGATGTGAACATGAACAGGACAGATTTTCACAGGATATGGAGCATTATTTGAAGACATTTCACATTTTCTCGAATTTTTCTTTGAATCTGATTGTGATTTAAGTGTTAAAATAACTGTTGCAAACGGTCCTTTGATTGTAATGGTCTTAGTGCATAAAGTCATGCAGGTCTGTTCTACTTGGAAGCTAATAATCTGTTATTTGATGAGGAGCCAACATAATAATTACTTTGATGATGACATTAAACTTTATATCATGCTATGGAAACATGGACGTAATTAGTTGTAACTATAAGCAACTATAGGTTCTATGTTCATTTAGTCAAAACAATTAGAGTTGTAATTTACAGTTTTGCTAAGGCTCGTTGAGTTAATCAAACCGTATTCTTTAACAAAATTGATTAACCCAGAATTTATATGTGATTATTTTTTCATGCAGGATTTACTCAGAATGCACATCAACCAGTAGCCACTAAATAGATCACATTTACTAAACACACAGCAGAATTATTTAATCACATCCTCTTGCATCCATCGAGTATTAGAATAAATCACAACTCCCTCCAAACGTTGACACTAATAATGAATAATGGGCGTACAGACAGCACCACCAACAAAAGACAAGGGCGATGACACTCATTAGAGAGAGAGAAAAAAAGGAAAGGGAGAGAGGGGAGGGAGTGAGGGAGAGAGAGAGAGAGAGAGAGAGAGAGAGGGAGAGAGAGAGAGAGAGAGAGATAGAGAGAGAGAAGGGGAGAGAGTTAGGTAGTGAGGAAGGGAGGGGGCGAGGGAGAGAGAGAGGGGGCATTCAGGGACGAAAATATGTGTTAAACCATAAACGTACAAAAAACAGAACTTATAGTTATAAAACTAAGTTATTTTTTAATGTACAGCAGGACAATCGGAGAAACATTCAGAAATTTATTATAAGGAACCAGAGAGAAAAATCAGACACTAGTGATAAAGTTATGATTCTATAGTTTTTGTTTAAAGTATGAAATCATTATTTGATTGAGACACATCGGCACACCGGCACCTTAGTCATGAGTTTGTGATTTCATTACTCAATAGCTTTGCGTGATTTAATAACACATAATTTTCGCTTTATCCTATTTCCTCTGTGACTTTCTCCAAACTATCCAGAGCGAGAATGACATCGCAATCTCAAGACCCAGATTTTAGTAATTTTCATCATTTACTAAAGAAAATTATAACTCCTTAGTGGTTGTCTGATTTTCTTCAAACTTTGTTTTTCTGCTCTGTGGACCACTGAATTCAAATTATTAATGGACCGGAGTTGGTCTTTAATTCATTTATCTGAAATCTTGCATACTTTGTGCATATCTAATTGTTATGAGAACCTTTGTGTGTGAACTGTTCTTTGTTATACTTATAAAGCAATGGAAGAAGATGTTTTTCTCGATGATGATGACAGATGAAACAACACATTCAGAATTAAATAAATTGTAATAGGTTAGTCCTCGTTAAGCCGGAAATGGACATCATTTTGGTCTCGAATAAGGCAAGTGATTGAGAGAAGTGTCACCATTAAGTAAAATAAAGTCGCAAATATCTGTCGAATTGTGGAATCTCAGGCAATTAGATTGCCCTGTATGGGTGTGCCAATTGATTTCATTTTGAACTGTCACTCTAAAATTGTGATGTCGCAGGTTACCAATATAACCCCGAAGTGCATTACTATCGAGGTACGGTTTCACTTTGAATTTATTTTCTCCTTCAAAATTGATCCAAAAAAAATCAAACGCAAATCACAATATTCGACCATCCCACTCGAAAAAAATAAGAATCGGGTGGGGGGGGGGGTGGGGGGCGTTATCCACTACATTGTGAAGACCGACGAACCTTGGGCAGCTATCGGCCTATAACTATATGGAGTCGAGATATGATTTCTTGATTATTACCCTGATTATGGGGACTGACCTAGAAGGCCAACCATAGGATGGATGTTGACTTGAACCCGGATAGGTTTATAGGAAGACAAATGATATGACCACTATATCTATTCGCACATCCCTCGCAGACAATTGCTTTACAATGGCCTATTGGCAAAATGATGAATGCATCTGCAGGAGGGAGAGGGGGCTTCGAATATGGGTGGGTGGGGCCCGTGGGGGGGGGGGGGGTCATGGGACGTTGCTTTAATTACTTCATCACACAACTCATACAACCAAGAAGTGTAACAAATAAATGGATTCGAGACTCACCGGACTCGTAAAACGTTCGCTTCGTCTGAATCACGATCACCGCTTGGCATTGTCCAAGCTATCGAGATGATGCACCGGAAGTCACGTGGTCACTCGTAATACCCTCATCGCTGCCATTTTGTTGAGAGGTGTCACGCGATCGTTTCGTTTCACACTGTAGTCAGGATGAGTGTTACCAAAACAGGGAAATATAAAAAAATCACTGATGAAAGAAGAAAGGCTCAATCAGGGTTGAGTTGAAGTGATTCGGGCTGACATGGAGAGGAAATTGCGACTTGAAGTAAATCGACATCATTTTTTGAATGGCTTGGGTGCTTCCATCCGGAAAGTGTTTTCTTAAATGTGTAGAATACAGAGATTGTTCTTTTACAAAATGAGAACAAAAAGAAGGAGGTAGTAATGTTTTTTCTCTCTCCGTTAATTTTTTTCATTACTCTTAATTACGGTTATTTAGGAAACTGAAACTGAGGAGCTTTTTATTTTTTTCTTAAAATTTTAGACTTAGAGTGTTATTTTGCTTTCGTTCCTGCATGCATCCCATGTTCACAGAGGGAGGGGGTGAGCTGGCTCAAATGAAAATATCTGGCAAGTGCATGACAAGTAATTAACAAAACAGCATAATGACACAATGATAGCAGAACATCAAAAATAACACAACATTATGTATCAAAGTTCTAAACTTTCTCCAGGAGGTGGGGGTACACATGTTCTATAATCCATTTTCCGTTGTGTACAATCATTGTAGGACTCTGCCAATATACATGACGTAATGGCCTTAAATTAAGTCGTGAACAGATGCACGTGTTTACTATGTAGATGACAACTGTCTGATATCAGAAGCAAAAACGGAGATTGAGACTCAAGTTAAAGATCGCTTAAAAACCTATATAAAATGATGACAATGAGAATGAAAATGTATGACAAAATATGACATATGAGTATCTTTAACACGGAACGAGGACTCCAGACTTTTTAAAGTCATAATTTTATGGGTTTAAGCACCGTTCATCGAATGAGCTGAAGAAGGGTTATTGCTGGAGTTTGAAGCCCGAGACTACAGGACGATAGCTGTGATGACGAAGAATGGTGAAAAATTTCCGGTGTCACGTCAGATTCGAGCGCATTGCTGGGCGAGTTGATGAACAGATGTTTGACAGTAATAGGGAAATGGAACGCTGAAGAGAAACGTCCGATGTGTTGGCCCATTCGTGTATTTTTCAACGTGCTGTTAAGCATGAGGGACGCTTTTGACACCAATATAACTCAAAATATTTTACAAATGTCATTATTCGTTCGGACATAATTTTCAAACAATGTACTTAATATTTTCAACTTCAATTTACGCTTAATATATAAATTATGTTTAACGTCAATTGCATCTGCCTGTTTATTTTCTTCACAATTATGTAGATCAGCCTATTTCATTCTGTCATTATTGGGGAGGGAGGGAAACTGCCCCCAATAATGCCAGCATCGAAAGCGAGGATCAAAATCCTTGATTTGAAAAAAATATTCGCTCATTAAACATTTGCTTAGTCACGGTTCCATCTTAATTTATTACCGGGGTGATTAACGCTGGTGATGTTTGATGGATGAAATTATGATGTGATGAAATGATGAAGAAGTAAATAATATTGGACTATTAGCCGGTGTTGGCCCTATATGAATGTTTAAACAGTACTGTTATTTCCACTTGAAATGAACCGGACACATGCCTATTAATTATTACATTATTATACTTAAACTTTCCACAGTCGTCAACATTTGCAGACCATATAGCTAAATTGTACCCATATAATTTCACTCAATTGCTTTTAAGTTTTTGAAAGCTTACTCTCACTTTTGACCAATGTCAAGAACCAAAAATTTGAGTGACGTCATACTTTAAGCAGATGTCTGGACGTAGGCCTAAGTGAAATATAAAAAACTGGGTCACATGTCGATCACTCAGCATGAGCTAAGAACTTGCTCAACTCTTTCTCATCAAACCAATTTTTGCTTTTAAAAAAGAAAACCGTTTATAATGACAGTCTCATTATATTACAAATGGTTTGAGCTCCCATACATTGCCCTCCACATGCTTGCTCTTTTTTTTTTCTGAAAATGAGGCCTATTGGGTATGCTCTGTACGAGGTCTGTGCACCTCCTGTATCCCAGCGGGAACTCGTGGGGAGGAACTCCTGCTCCGTCCCGTATGACTCAACCACCCAGCTCGGCCCGGGAAAGACTCGAGACTTCAACCTTTTTTGTGTGTAGATATGACTTGTTTGAACCATCACAGACAGATGAAATGAAAAGAAAAAGAGACGAACAATTATTTTCTTGACAGTTATTGACAGGGTGCAGCCCCCTTAAGACAAAAAGAAACTAAATGCTTATGTTTTATTTCTTGTGGGCGGTTGCGACGGAAGAGTGATGTTAATCATGAAAAGCTTGACAAAATCCGTGAGAAAATCACCTCGAAAAATACGGTTGTTTGTTTCGTACTCAAGGCTCTACAGTTTTTAAAGAATCCGTGATAACGTACTTAAATAGGTACATACTTGATTTATTCTCACTTATCATGCTTATTGGTATATAGTCAATTGTCGGGATTCTATTTTGCGAGGCTTATAAACAGGTCTGGAACAAATTCACGACGAATCAAAATGTTAATTTTTAAACATGTCGAGAAGTATAGCTTGTATAAATGAGGTTGGCCAGATTATTATTAGCATTATTATTTGTTTAGGGGGAGGGGGTGATTGGATGGTGCGTGGGGGCGATATCATATCAAGAGATAGATTGACATGGATCTTTGTGTACCTGCACGGTTTTATCCAAATTAACCTTCGTTGATGCAAAACGAATTCACAAACGACTCCAAAAGTTGTACAAAGCTGGAGATTTTTCTTTTAAATCAACCTTTTACGGGTTAGTGGTCCTCCTATTTTGACCATGATGGGACACCCTATTATTACCGATTTCAATTTGACATCATGTACCCACGCATGTAGGCCATAAAAAGCACCATGTCACGTTCTTATCACGTTATTTTCACCTAAATTACCAATATCAGTGACTTTTATTTACAAATCTCTGCTGGTTTCGGAACAAGTTCATGACATTAAGATTACTTGATGTCAAAACATCGTCAATAACTTCACTTTGTTTTGAGTTAAGAATGAAAAATATTTCTTGTTTTTAAAGTGCTTAGTCTATTTAAAGTGTTGCTTTTTAAATGAAATACGATTTGTTTATTTTGTATGTCTATTTAAAGTTTGTTTCTTGTTTCACAATTTAAAATAAACAGGACCATGATGAAACATTACAAAGTTATTCATAAAACGCGTTGTAATTAGTTTTATCTGATAATCTTCATTCAAAACGTTGATAATCATGTTTGATAATCCAATGCGATATTTTTCTGATTTTAGGAGGTGGGGGACGTTTTGCTTATTTCCTACCAAATGTCAGTGTAATTATACATGGACTATTTTCATCGATCTTTCATTATGGCGAATTATTGTAAGATCATTTTGGTAATCTCTTCAAAATAGTTTCTACACCATCCAATCGTTATGATTCTACTACCATCGCGAATTCACACTTCCCTCTGAGTCTGACCAGCTAACACCACACGGCTTGTTACTGTGCTGTTGATAGTCGGGATTTCGTGAGGAATTCGGCAAATTCTGTCGGCTTTCATCGGACAAACAAAGGCGGGAAAAAGGGAACGACATAAAGAGGAGTTTCTGGATCAATCACAACCACCAGTCTGTCATCGTCGACTACCATTCCAGCTTTGCGATCGTCGGCTGTACCCCCAGCGAGAGCGATGACGACATGCATGCAGTGCATGGTCTGGCAAAATGTATACCATGATTCGATGTCGGTCAAGATCTACATTTTATGATGCTACTCAAGAATGATCATCTTACTTAAAGGAAATTATCTTAAACTATGATATATTGGAATCCTATTATATATTGTCTGGATCATTGATTACCTGTAACAATGGTAATGACTGCACATGTACTGGTGCCCCCTCCCCCTTTCCCTGCATATCTCTCTCTCTCTCTCTCTCTCTCTCTCTCTCACTCTCATCTCTCATCTCTTTCGCTTGCTTCTTCCTCTCTATCCCTCCTCCCTCCCACCCCTATCCTCCTCTCTTTTATCTCTCAGTTTCGAATAGCACAACAGTTCGGACGTGTGTAAATCTGTCGATATTTCTTAGTGACCTTAAACGTGGAAAGAAAATTGGCGTGTTATCATATCATGTAGGAGAAATCACCAGTCGCACAAAATAATCGTGACAAATTAACGTGTAAGCCATCGCTGGAGATGAGGCCTAAAATCTCGTCAAAAAGCAAATTCATTTAGAAGCCCAAGATATAATATAAGCTCTGTGCACATCAAGGGAGGAAGGATTGGAAGCTCATTTGCATATCCAAAAAAAGAATAATAATAGTGATAGGAATATATTATAAGCCGTCTTAAAGAGATGCTCCAAGAGCCGGAGTAATTTTAAAGTGAATGTTATTGAAAACAAGATCAACATATTGTGTATGTGGTGTAGCAAAATGGGGCTAGTGGATACGTGCCTCCCCTACCCCCCCCCCCCAAACTAAAATATGGGACAAAATAGCAGGGATTCGGCCTAATGCATTATGGCATAATTCGTCAAACTTGAGTGGCAATGTCAAAACATCATTTAAACTCTCTCTCTCTCTCTCTCTCTCTCTCACACACACACTCTGTCTCTCTCTCCCTTCTCTTCCACCCCGACTCTCTCTCTCTCTCTCTCACACTCTCTCTTCTCTTCGCCTTCTCGATCTTCCTTTTCTGCTCCTTTCTTTCTCTCACTATCTTCATCTTTTTCTTGTTCTAAACTATTCTTACCCCCCCCCCCCTCCTTATTACCGAAAAAGACCCCCAAAAGAAATGAACAATCCGGTTATATATTACATTTCAATTGTTACAGTGAACAAAATAATAAAAAATGATCCCTTTATTCTACAAATTATCGGTTCACTTATTGGCAGTGTGTTTCATATATATATACTACCGGCGTAAGATCCACTATAACGCGTCCTAGATATCAATTATTCATTCTCTTTACTACGGTAAAATAAATTATCATCCTAACTATAGATGTGAATAACCGCGTCTCCATAACTGATCAGTAACATGAACACCCAACAGACCTGAGTCTGCGAATACCCATTGCGGCGGGCTCTGCCTAACATTTTCTTACAAACTAAAATTTGAGCGCGCGGGCGCCGCAAGGAAACAGTCTGCTCAACCAATTAGAGGCGGGGATGTATCGTCTGCAAATTTCATTTATTTGATATTACCAGGCAGGTACGTTGATACTAAACTGTGCCTCACCATTATCAGGTGTTTGTAAGCGTCAGGAAATTATGCGCAGTTATTAGTGTATAGTAATTATGTGAGTCATGGACGGTCGATAACTTGCACGCATGAAGGCGTGGATATTCTAACAGTGCTAATTATAGAGGAGAAAAGACAGCCAACCTTTCTGTCTGCTGTTGTTCCAGATTACACAAATTGATGAATGAAAATGATCAGATAAATCATTAGTCAATTTATCGGGAAAATGTTTCAATGGTTTGAAAATATGAAACTACTATATCCTCTATAACGGATGCGCTCCACCTCAGTTAGATGTATTCCATGTGAATGTGAAGGTTGTTTGATCAGGTAATTTTAATAAGACAAATTATGTAAAAGAATAAAGGCCTTTTATGAAAATAATGTGTCTGGAAAAAAACAAACTAAATAAACGATACTGCTACAGTAACTGTAGATTATTGCTGATGATATGCAAATTGTAATTGAGTCTTGGTTCCATTGAAGATTTTTAAAACAATGCTTTAAGGTTTATTTTAGGTAAGCCGAGAGAATAGGGGATAAGGTGGCCCTAAAATAAGTAAGGCAAGCCATGAAGCCAACCTTAACTTATCAATTACAAGTTTTGAGCATTTTTCAAGTCTGTATAACCAGACTAATATGAATGTGGCAATATTACTTTGAAGGTAGCAAAGTACAGCTTCCGGAATTACTCGTAGCGTCATTTCACGCTATCGGCATTATCAGTCTTTTATAATAATCGTTTGATATTTTCAGAAGACAAATGAAAGGATTTACGGTCAGGAAACAGACAAGAAATTATAAAACGAAAGGGGGAAAAAAAAACAAGGATATATGCCTCAGATGCCTATCCAGTTCTGGGTATTAACATTAAAAAAGTAAATATCCGAGTCATACCCCCCCCCCCCCCCCCCTATTCTCCTCTTTTGGCGGACTTTACGCAGAAGTCAGAAACCCATGGAGGAGGGTATTATAGGGAAAGGGTATTATAAAGAGAGGTATTACCAGTGCTGTGAAAAGGCGACACGGGAATTCGCATTGCTATGGCTTCGTAAGAAGTTGTTATATAAACTACCAAACCCGACTTGATCCGCAAGCCTTTTCAGGTCATTTCTATTCAAATGGGAGCTTTCTTTCTACATGATACAGGAGAGGAAAAAATAAAAGAGAGAGAGGTTTTGAGGGTTGAATAGGGGTTCGTGCGTTGCGCCGGTGGACGGAGCGACACTTCGTAGAAAGGAATAGTTGAGTGAAGCGAGTGTGGCTTTCGCTTTTTGTCACTCCCGAGTGCTTCAGAGTAATTTTGTCTTTAAAAGTTGGGAAGAAAACAAGCTAGTGTAATCAAGCAGAAAGAAGGAGATAAAAGAAGAGTGACAAGTGCCTTACGAATAGGGGAGAATCCTTTGAAATGTTCCTGGTTGCGTGAAAAGGATAGGTGAGGAGTTTAGCCTCAACGATTTTCGCGCGAGTCAAACTCGATAACACAACTAATCCACTGCCCTATTATCGGACAGTGTCGCCTGCGAACGCAGAAAGCCAAGTTCGTGAAATAGTTCGTCCGAAACGCAAACTGGAAAGGTCGCGCATGTTCGTGCTCCCGCATTTATCTTCACCAATATCAGGAATATGCATATTTTTCCTTCGGTGATAACTATGGAATACTCCAGGAAAACTTACTTGGATTTAAACACAATGGCGAAGTATATATTGATCCTGAGTCTCTTTTTTGGACCAGGACTAAGTTGGGACGTTTTCTACTCTGGAGACGAGGACCAACTCAGCTTAGCCCGGGAGCGACGGGCGGCAAATTACAACCCTTCACCCCATATGAGTACGTGGGAAAGAAACGAAATCCAGCAAGAAATCCTGAACATTCTAGGCCTTCAACACCGGCCTAGGCCCCCGTCCCTTCGGGGTGGCCAGAACCATTCTGCGCCTCAGTTTATGATGGAGTTATATCGTACTTTGAATATCGACGAGCAGTCTGGACACCCTAGTGAAACTGAGCCCCAGCCCGGAGGTTTGGCGTCCAATGCCATCTACAACTCGCCCGATTCGTCGGGGATCGGGAGTGTTATGTCTGGCACAGTGTTTAACTATACAAGAAATGAAGTACAAGCCGTCAGTCAAGCCGATACCATTATGAGTTTACCTGGTAAGTGAACCTTCTTTATGCAGCTTCTGTAACTAATCATAAACCATAGACCCCACCTATACTAACCGGAGTACAACATTACCATATTCGTCCATAAGTAAACCTTAAGTAACCCTAAAGTAAGTAAACCATTAACTAATATCTGGATGAAATGATTCCAAATGCAGCGTAAAACATTTTAACTTTTCATGTTATCTAAACTTTGTATTTTGACTTGAAGCATATCACATTACCAGGCCCAAACTGCATTTCGTATCTAACATTCAGTTGTGAATAATTAGAGAAAACAAATTATCTTACAAGTTAATGTTATACCACTTCTGCACTATTCAACACATTTAAAAACTATGTACAGGTCTACATCTATTTCATGACGACGCCAACGATATTGTAAAAATCTAAAACAGGGTACAATGATATGTTAAGTATACTAAAAATGTTATGTTTAATCAACTAAACACACGAAATGAATAGTTAAGCTCTAGATTATCATTGTTAGTTATGTGATATATTTTCACCCGATATAAATGGGAAATACATCATATAAACTAAATTACAAAAGGCATGTGGATATAAATTAAAAATATCTTCATTCTATCGAGAGATAGATACAGTACTTTCTTAAAACTGTAGCCTTCATCATTACCATTATTTTAGCAGAATAAATCAAACTTCTCCAAAAGTTTAGTTAAAATTAAGCCAAAAAAGTAAGAAAGAAATTGCTGCACATTTTGAGTACAGTATAAGCTGAAACAAAAACCTAATTTGTACGAGCAACAAGCTTAATGTTTCTATTTTTTTAATTTGAATTTTGGATGACGAAAAAAGGTGTTTTTAATTCTCTTCAAATGCCTCTTAAAGAACCTGCTGATGTAAAGTTTTTGGGCATGGACAATATTATTATTATAAAATTAAAACTAAAAGGAAAAGTACCTTTATTAAAGACCAGTCATGGTATTGCGATTGCATTGTGAAAGAAACGTTGTGGAATCGATCAGAAAAGGTTGATCATCTAGCATATAAGTATTGGTGTGTATACTGCAAGGTTCTTGAATCATCAAAATGATAAGAAATATGGCCCAGTCTTCGTAAAGTTACAAGCACTGTACACCGAAAGATGTATATGGGACTATACGCACACACGTGTTTATCTCTCACAGACCATGTAGATAAACTAATTTACCAAATATATCAATTAGTAGGCGGTTTCCCGGCAAAATTTTTATCATCATATATTAGTCAAACATATTCTTTCACATGATTGGTAATAAGAGCTTCCATTTCATTTTTTGAAATTGGGGCGTTTCCAATACTGGTCTTTACCTTTAAATATTTCCAAGTTTTCGATTACATCTGTATAAAGGTTTGTCACTTGATCATTACAATTATACTCGAAAAGTGCCAAACTTGCGCCGAAATGTGATTCTATAAGATTCTGTTCAGTTCACAGAATTACTCCATTATAAACCAGTTCGTCATAAATATTCCTTGTCTCTGGGAGAAAAAAAAAAAAAAGTTATTTCACCAGATATTTTTATCAGCATATCGTTTTTGCTTCCCATGCATGGACAAGGACTCGTGTCAAAGTCAGTCGTATTTGTTTACCACCTGTCGTTGGGTTGAGTTGTTTACGTGTGGAAACCTCTCGATTCACAAACAAAAAATGACTGTTTGACACATTGGGGTCAACATTTGCTGGAGTCTTCCAAGGAAACACGACTTTTATCCAGCTTATTATATTCTTTCCATGGGAATTAGATGGAAAACTCTTGTCACTTTGAGCAATGAGTTAAAAGGGTGGATTTATGTGGATCCAAGAAGATTCCAAACTTCCCAAAACGTTTCATACATAGAATAAGTAATTATATGGAACATTATAGGAGAAGAAAGACTTGACATTATATTACATCAGCATGAACATAAATATTACAAACACATACCAAAATAGTGCTGACATCTATCTTTTTAAAACGACATTTCTTTTTATTAGTAAGTTACTTCCAATGAAATTAGGACTGTGCATGAAATGGAGACTTCAAACTATTAATATCATTGTGATACCATCCTTATTATGATTATTGCTGTGAGTAATGCATCATCTCAGTCTTTATAATCGTATTTTGTCGTTCCTATTATCAGTTTGAAAACCTCTTCATTAATAGTGATAGTATCATTATCGACACTATATTAACATGTTCATTAGTAATGTTATTTAATTCTATAGTTGAGCACTGTGAACTCGACAGACACTATTTAAATCTTGCCCCTGATCGCCATCTTCATCAACTTCCCACTTCTGTTTGTGGTACTCAATAATACAATTTACTTGGTGAACTTCAAAGAACTTGTCTATGTGCAGACAAACGACGAGTAGGGTTATATTTTTGGAATATAATTAAACCATGAATATACCGGTAATCATATCCTACCTTCCTATAAAGAGAGGAGAGATGGTCGAGATGAGCTAAAGAGAAACAAGTATAGAAAGAGTGAAAGAGAGAGATCGATTGGTAAGATAGTATGATGGAATGATCAATCTCAGTCATTGTGCAGTTGGCAACAGTTAGCATGGATGATTGGATTTATAAATGAAAGAATTCAATTTACTCAAAACTATTATACATTTCTCATCGTGCTATTACACATTTCAAATATCTTCAGGTTATTGACTTGAAACCCAACAAGCATGACAATAGACACCGTGGTGTCGTAGATCTTATCAGTGACCGATCTCAAAGCAAATTCTTGATTAAGTTCTAAAACCATGCGTTGTTGATGAAGTTTATATACTGTAGTATACATATTTTTAGATGCATTTTAGAAATAGATCAAGACGTGTAAAGTATTTCTAATAGTCATACGTTTCCGTAGATCCAAACGTTTATAATGCACTTTACACACACTGTACTCACTTCTTTCCTCCATAAAAAATACAGAGAAACTTGATTTTCGGTATGTCCTGTCTGATTTTCTTATACGAAGTCGAGTTTATAGGACTTAAGTAGTTTATTCGCTAGAAAACAGGCATCTGCTTTAGGTGGAATGTCAACCTTAATAATATTGATTATTGTTAGATCTGTTATAAAGAAAAGGATCTTTTTGTTAATCTTAAGGTTTAAAATAGAAAAACTATTACTAATTTTCAGTCATAATGTACGTTGCAATAACAATATTGCCATGGTCTTTGAATTATAATTGATAAATTATAATACGTTAATTGGAATGAGAAAAACATTTAAACATTTTTGACGGTGAGTACTGTGCACTGACTTCAAGAAACTCACTTTTTGAGATCTCAGTCAATTTAATTCAAAATATTGAAGTAATAGATACTTTATTAAAAATAGATGGATGTGTTTCCAGTACGAAATCAAGAGCACTTTCAAGTTTGTAGGCTATAAGTTTTGATTATAATTATATGTAATTATTTCTATATATGTCTTTATTTCTATTGTCTTCTACATTTGTAAAGCGCATTGGTATTACCTTCGGTAATTAAATGCGCTATATAAGAGCTAACTATTATTATTATTATTATAAGTAATTTGCAAGTGTTGTGTAATTTAAGGTATTTAGTTAAGGATGCTTGAATAACTAACTAAGAGACAGTAAGGCAAAAAATAATCAACTTAGTAATTCATTCCATATTTATGAGTAATTCACTCAGTGAGACAGTATTTTTTCCCCTCAACTTTTTTTTAATGAAGATGAATTATACAAGTCATGTTTGTCTACACCGCATTCAGGTGTGTCTCATTTCGAGGTACATCACATTTTTGGACATACTATTTGCGCCTAACCAAATCTCATAACTTTAGATCCCTTCGGGGTAAAAAAGTGTTATTGTTAAATCTTACTGAGATCGATGTATAACACTGAAAAATCTCTACAAGAATGAAGAAAAGAAAACCTGTATACAATGCATGGATTGAATTTATTGGAGGTTAAGGTGTATATGGTCCTTGCATGCATGCATTAGAGGCGTTTAAGCTCAAAAATATTCGCTGGCACAATGCTCGGTGTACCACAAAGGTTCTATTGTGACTGGAACGAGTGTAACATTGGAGAAGTGATGTCATCAATCAACTATTAAGGTAGTCATGGCAACCAGTGTTCTCTTTAAGCTATCGTCTGGATGACTGATAGCCTCAGATGTCTGGTACGCGGGAATGATACTACCAACTATTGTATCGTATAATAGTGACTACCCCCCCCCCCCCCCGACGGTCCTGATAGAGACCTTGAGGTGGAGGGGGAGGGGGCTCTATATTATTATAGCATGGTCTGTCTTGAAAGGAGGGGGATATCAACCTCTCAAAAGGTATTTGCCCCGATACTTTGTTTTTGTAACAGAGAAAAAATGGTAACATTTTGGAAAAATCGGACAAAGTATCCCAATAATATTCTTTAAGTGCATTATGCCAGAATGCTGGTATAACGAACAATTAAACTATCAGTTTAATCAGTCAGCAGTCGGAACCGATAATGGAAGTGAACATGAAATGAACGAACCCATGAAATACCCGTGGTTGTTTTACTACATATATAATTATTTAAAACTGATTGACCCTCCTCCCCCCCTCCCCCCCCCCCCCAAAAAAAAAAGTTGACATAATAAAAGGCTAATTCCAAAATGTGGTGATTATTTATGTTTATCACAGTTTCATTTCAACATGAACAGAGAAAGATGTGAAATAAACAAGTATATGCGTATAGTTACACTGTATTTACCTGCATGGATGCAGTTGTAGTTTTCTTTTTTGTTGAAAGGATATTCTCGATGTTTGGGGGGCTTTCGTGTGCGGCTAAAGAGATAATCCCAGGCAGCAAACGACTGGTGTACTTGTGTCAATCCGACGCACATATGACAACTCCAGCGCATAACATCGTGTCAACATTGAGTAAAATTGATGGAAAAGGATGGGTGTTTATGCGTTTTTTTCTCCGACTCTCCTTTTCTTGTCGTTACTCTCTTATTTGTTTCGGAGAGGATAGGAAACTGGCATTTTATGGCCCTGTCGCCTTTTGATACTCAATATCCTGCAGACTATTGATTGTGAAGTTGCAATGTTTTTCCCGCCTTTTTTCATGTCAAAAAGAATGGTTGCTTATTTCGGGATTTGGTTACGAACTAGTTGTTAAGGTGAAGGAATTGTTAAGACCCCACGTGGTGTATATTTTTATGTTGTAAACTTGCTTTTGAAGAAGAAACAAAATTAAAGCTACAATCTGACATGCATTTTCTTTTGACTATTTCCATTTGTTCCAATCATGATTGCTGTCGTTAGTAGTTGTAGTAGCAGAAGTAGTAGTAGTAGTAGTGATAGGATTAATAGTAGTGTTATAGTAGTAGAGGTAGTAGAAATAGAAGTAATAGTATTATACTTTATTGGATACCTTGTTTAGCACAAGGTATATCTGCCTCAATTAAGGTCCGCAAATTATAGTCAATATGTTGTGAACATGACTAATACAGCTCCCATACTACTACATAATGTTATTTTTCATTTTATTCGATATTATTATTAGACTCTGGGGATGATAGAGTTTACATGTATCATAATTATGTGCAAAGTTGAGAATGCACGTTTCAAGTATTGTCTCTTCTCTTAGAAATAACTGAGAATACTTTTATTTAGGTCATTACATAAACATATTCAATCTGATTGTATGATAATACATTCTTTTAAAATTAACTAGAATTGTTTTACCGCCCCACCCAGTTTAATCGAGTACCCCCTAATTAGTTAAATGCACCTGATAATTAATGAGAGATATCTCAATGGCAATACTTCCGTGTAGATTGATACGAGAAGGGGCCTGCTATCCTTGGATAATTGACTAAGGGGCGAACCAAGTATTTTAAAAAGGGGGAAAAAGAAGAGTATTCTACAATGCTTTAAAACGATTAGAGTGCTTCAAGTTAATTGTTTATTTTATGCTCTGTTAATCGCGACTTTGAATGTCTAACAAAATATATCGGCATTATAAATGATGCGAATCACCATCATCATCGTCAACAGTTAAAGAGAATTTAATTATATTAGTTTTTATTCTGTCTTCTGATTGTATGTCCGTAGAATAAAAGGCATGTTGAGAATGGTCCTTATCAAAGCAACTATTTGCAACTTCCCATGTCTGGAGAAATTACGCACTTACCGATTTTTTTTTTTCCACTTATTAGTTGATTTGCTGTTTATCTTATAAAGATTATTTTATTACTTCCGTTTTCAACCATCTTCACACTATTCAGAATATATATATGCCAGAATCATATGAAAAAGCTTAAGTTCGAATTGAAAATTCTTTTACAATAAACTATTATCAATAAGTCTAATCCACATCACAATAATTTACCGGCATTATGATATTATTCCTAATATTAGATGAATATTTCCGATCAATTTTTTTCTCTTATTTTTTATTTGTTTTATCTGTTGTAAATTATAATTTGTTGAATACTATGAATCGTGATTTGGGGAGGTCATTCAGGAAAAGAAATAAATGTATGATATGGGAAAACGTTGTGTATAAACAATTAATCAGGGAGTTGGAATGGATATAATGTACATAAATTATATTTGATATGATGTAAACCGTTTCGATTTGTGAAGGCTTTGCTGTGGTAGCAAAACCTCCAGAAGAGGTCACATCGATTGTTTGCGACAATCGACCTTGTTTGTTTATTGTATTGTTTCAATTTGTTTATTTCCAGCGTATAATGATACATCATTAAACTATTCTTGTTTTTACTTTTCATATTGACAAATATGAATAATTTACTGATTTACGTCGATTTTGGACGTATTATGGGTTTTTGTTCATGAATTTTTGTTAAAAGAACATAGAGATCTTGAAATTGAAATTGAAACACAATGCACAAAGAAGACAAAAAAGAAGCCAAATATGTTAGATTTTTCCAGCAGAAACAGACTATCCATTATCTGGTTATGCATTCGTGTACTCTATAGCCAATCACTGCTTCGTTATGTATCATTTCTTTTGTCTACAAATGACTAACCCAATAATTAGACCCAATTCCATTCCCGCTCAATGCCACACCAATTCCAAAGATAGCTCGCATACCGATACCGATCCCTTGAAGAAGAAAAAGACCAACTTGACTTTGGTCGACCCCTCTCCCTCTCTCTTCGACCCCTCTCCCTCTCTCTTCGACCTTCCGGAAGTTAAGGTTAGCTTATTTTATTGCTCCAGTTTAAAAGGGTAGTCCTGATTTGTTTATGGTTCTCTAATAACTCTGTCAAACTCTCTCTACTTCTGTTCGCCAAATGTCGTGGTGCGACGCACGTTGTTCTAACGGGGTGCTCCATGCATGTAGCCTGTCATGGAAACACATATGGCTTGCTATATGCATCAACAAAGCCAACGAACTTCATCATCGCAGGGGTGTACAAATGTAGTCTCCGACCATTAAGGAATTAAATAAATACATATATATAAATATGAAACCGAGCAAAATATCATGACGTAATGACGAAAGAAGAATGGTAACGGAACCAAAGACGTCAGTATCATAAGGTCCGTACAAAGAACTTTGGACCGAGTTCTCATATTGACGGGTCTTCTACCTTTGATGTCTTTCTGTAACAGTTACCAGCACCTTACATCTATTTTGTGAAAACGCTATGACGTCTGGTTTCAATTAAGTTTTGGATTTGTAACTGACTCTTCTCAATTATTTCAATATACATGTACATGTACATGTAATATTCATGTTTATGCATATAGACATTGTGAACTAAATACAGATTTATATATAAACAAATTGTGCTAATGATTACACAATATCCCAGACAATGTTACCCATGCATGTGCAGCCTTGCTATAATAGTAATAACCTGCACAGTGCACAGCTTTTTATCTTATTACATCGTAATAACCATTAGCAGCCCTCAGACCTTGAAGCTGATGATATGCTTATCTTATTTTGTCATTTCATTAATAAAACAACCTAAATATTGCAACATTGAAAAAAGCAGAGTCATGATACCCGAGGTCATTCCAAGTAGCATAGGAAGAAAGGCTAGTAAGAAAAAGAAAATGGTTAGGTTATAAACGCCATACTTTGTATTTTAATTAGTGGTGTCTGGCGTTGATTAAGACCAAAGGAACCAACCTTTCCGTCATCCTGACCGAACGCCCTTCCCTGTCTCCTGTCGAATTAAAATGAGAGTTGTCTCTAAAAGTTGGAAGGGTTCAACCACTGGGGTTCCTTTATCTTTGGATCTAGAATGGGAACTGTTATTATGATACCAGAGGCATGGAACCTATTTCTGAAAGTTTAAATCACATGGGACATTAATTGACAGAGTTGCATTGGGGCTGGGGTATTCTGCAAAGCTTTTCAAAATTTAGCCACGCATAAACCACCATTTAAACCAAGAACTACATATTGGCTAGAGACTTCAACATAGCAGCCAATAGGAAATCAGATTTGAAACCATTTACTATATGAAACCGATCCATTGATCGTGATTGGCTAGAGACTATTTGGTAGTAGCCAATCGGAATTCTCACTTTCTGAGTTCAAATCAAGGTATACGTACATGCTTGCTTGAACTCTGATTGCCAAGAAAATGTCAGATTTTTTCTTTTTCTTCATTAGTATGATTATTTTATTTGTTTAAATTATAGGTTGTTTGTTTTTTAATTGGGGGGGGGGGGGGGGAGTCATCAACTGTTCATAGCGTTCCTATAAAGGTTTACATTTTAATTGTCGATATGCCGGTGAGCCGGGGCACGTGGACTATTACAAGATGACAACCAATGGTCCTTTAATAACACATTTAAATATTATACGTTTCTCTAAACTTTTTTTACACCCTTTAAAAAATGGCTAAATTAAATTTGATTTGTACCTTTAACGGGGAGATACAACACATTACTGTACATACCCATGATTCATCAGAACCGATTAGACGATTTCAATGAGGGGTAAATAAATTTAGGGAAATGGGTAGCGCCCAGTTCTCCATGCCTAGAAAATATAATTAGGTCGAAACCGTCTTCTAATTATAGCCGTGATAATGTGGTCGCTGTTTGCTTCCTGTTTTGTTTGTCATGTCATAGTGAATATTGCGAATGTGCTGCAAATAGATGGGTTTCATAATGTGATTTCAGGTCCTATGCTTCTTTCACTTTTCAAGTGAAACATAAAAGTTAAAAATAAAAGTTACAGCTACTTTCATTTCCATTTTCCAGGTATCACTGCCGTTTAATGATCAAATCATTAATTTTCCACTGTAAAAATCAATGACAATTTATTTTTGTAAATGAGAGGGACAGGATCATACAAATCACAAAAAGGCCTTTTAGAAATGATCCGTTAACAGATATACAAACTTCAAACGAAAAAGTATCAAATATTTTATACACAAAATAACAATAACTAGAGGAAGGAGGAGAAGAGAAGGATTGCCTTGAACGTCAAATTGTGATTTGATTTTCTTTATCTTATTTCATATAACGTCTCTTTAATTTCACGTACTTGTTATCTTTGGTATGGAACGTTTCGAAATCGTGATTCGACAAAGAAAATTTAGAAGTCACCGTCTCATCCAGCTCAATTCTGTCAACACTTGGTTTTCTCTCGACTTCAAAATGTATCGACAATAAATTGTGAAAGGTGTTTCCGAGACGTAGGACTGAAAAAGATGGGTGTGACAGTTATTACTTTCAATTCCGCATTCAGCTTCTTCATCTTTAGGATGATGTGTACTTGTAGGTGGCCAAGTGTAAGAGAAATATATGTCCGATGAGGAATAACGTCCTATAGTCATGTACATGTATCTCAATATGAAGGGACTGACGACTTCGGCGCCCTTCCGACAGACAACGGTCTTTTCGTTTCAGCGCTGTAATATCTTTGCAAGTTTGCACGGTGCAGTTAAAGGCACACTGCCATACTTGTAGCTACTTGCTCCCTCTATATAGAAAACTTCCCCAATCGGTGCCTGTTGGTCCCCCATGATCCTCTTTTTCTTATGTTAAATGAGAGCTGAGTTAATGAGATAGCCACCTGTCACAGTGACCTCGATGGCTCTTTGTGTGGTCTAATCCCTTCTGGCCCAGTAGTGGTGACGGTCTTTAAGTGAATAGTTCAGTGCATTTGACAAACTCATAGTCACGTGATTTCAAGCCAGGAAACAAGTGTGCACCATCTCCACTCGCCGTTGAGTATTCATGCAACAATTTGCAACACTCACGTACACACATGCCGATAGTGAAACCTCACATACATGTACAATGTACGTATATGCATGTAACGACTCAACTATAAGAGGTAGAAAATAGAAATTTAGTTCCAATTAACATGGCGAAAGGGTCTATACCTCTTAAAGTTTGGATAGAGCAGTCGTTATCAACGTTTGGGGAAACAGGTAAAGACATGATAGATTATGAACCTTCAGAAGAACATTCGTTCAGACGCCGGACGATTGTTCCTGTTAGTGTAACCACATCTCCGCTGACTCGGTCAAGCTCATGGTGCATGCTACACTGTGAATATCCAAAACTGAGCTGTTATTGTGACCCGGACGCCTTTGGCTTTCTAGCGGGTCAATCTCTGTTTGTTGATGTTGTAATTCAAGTCAGATTCATTCGCCATCATTATCGAATCCATATAATAGTGTCGTTTATCTTTATATCAATGCTTGACGATGGATAGGCTATTCTTCAAAACTCAGACCAATTTTTTTCTTTTCTGTCCGAGAGCTCGATTCTTTCCTTTCCCCCCATTCATGCAAGCCGGAGGAGGGGACCGTGCTGGGGGGGGGGGGGGGATTTTGTATCACAGCCTGTGCTCGCTGCCTAGATTTCTTAACCTGATTTTTGTTTAAATTATTTCAAAGGCCAAAATTATAACAACAAATTTGTTACATTTATGTCTTGCATGATGAAAATTCACTCATTAGGAAACAAATTATCAACCGTTCTTGTACGCGAGTCTTATTCTTATTTACATGATTGCATGTGCTGCCGTATGGTATACTACTTCAAAATCCAAAAGGATACCCCTCTCTGCGTGATCTTTATTCTTTCTCAGACGATAATTTTATAGCAAATGGTCAAATAACAGTAAATTAAATTGTACACGATGATCTTGCATATAAGTAGGTAACAATTTCTGCATAATCGACCTGCAGTGGAAGAAGGATATCAAAATGTGCTCAAGGTGTAGGCAGCAGGTAATGTATTGTGGTTTTTGCTATCCTGCAATCCATATCTACCTGGAATCATGACTTTTCATCATTCTTCCAGATTATATATTATCATACTTAAATGCATCACGTGTTGATTTCAGCTGGGAGATGTTTTTTCCGAGATAGACTGATTGTCACGTTGATAAATACTGTAAATGAAATAAAGGAAGCCCGTGCAACCAACACACTTCCCTTGAAACGTCACAATTAATAATCCTCAGGTATTGTTACAGACATACGTGCACATGATCTCAAAAATATATCAGTATTTATCAAAGGAGGGGGCAAACTTGCCGGCAAGTGAGACAACCAAGTTTTCAACCAAGAAATAGAAAAGTCATTGAACATGTCAAATGGATAAAATTGTAGACAAGTGTATAATATTTGTATCTAAATTTGATGAACGCAACGAAGATCTTTTCGATATGTCATGAGTTAAGGGGTGCTGTGCCTCACCCTAACCCCCTAACGATGCCAAACCTTTTCTAAAGCGCCCCCTATTTATCCGAACTAAGTAGTAACCCTGAGAGATTATGAATGTACTCCTGTTTAAAGTTGGGCAGATTAATAATCTAAATGTACAATGACTTGCGTATGGTCACAGACCTTCCATGCGGCGCATATCGTTGTGCACCATCTCCAGTTAATATGTATGCCCCTACCGTCAATACTGCAATCCTTACAATACCCCCCCCCCCCTGATTCCTCTCTCTCTCTCTCTCTCTCTGACTCCCGTTTCTTCCTCCCCTTGGTAATGATCGGCATAATACTAGTGTAACTTCTTGTGGAATCTAATGCGTCCTCTTAAATCTTGACGACCTTTCATTCATATTTTCTTAAAGTCAACCACTCGATCCACAAGCTTGACTGGAAACCATTGGACTTGTCCAAAATACAAGTTCAGGTCAACATTTTATTCATTATGTCAGATGTGTAGTCTGTGACTTAATGCTCGGTTTTCGGTTGAAAACGACGATTGTTCGAAAAATAAAATCACCTTTCCCATTGGTTCCATTACAACATATCAAAATAATGAACAGTTATGGCACGAGCTCTATGGTATATATTCCGTCCTTGGAACGACGGCTTCAAGTCCCCTCCGATGACAAAATTTAGTCTTGCTTGTCATATCTTTAGCTTAAAATGCAGCCGTCATGTGGGCTTTTTATTGTTGACAATGATACAAATTGCAAACTTATTTTTATGAACATTATTATTTACCCCAATTCATCTGTTGTTAATTTTTACTGATTACATGCAGTGATTTGAAGAAATAATTTGATGTGAGTAATAGCCCGTTGCGCGGTAAGGCCTCCCGCTGAAGAAAAAAAATAGTCAGGATGGTAAAGATATAAACAAATAAGTTTTAGTTTCCATCCTCCCTAAAATGTTTAGAATTATTGTAATTGTGCGATTCTCAATCTTCAACATATTATCGAAAGGCTGTTTTTGAAAGACTATAAAACATACTGAAGACATCCGATGTAGAGGCACGAGAAATTTCGTTTATTTGAAGTCTAGTCATAAACATGTCAGCAAGATCGCAAATTATATCCGTTTCTCATCCCCAATTCAAATCAGACAGCTATCTCCATCGATTCTAAATTATTTCCCTTTTGACAATTGATTTGCTCTTGTCTGCTCTTCATTCGTCGCTTAATTATTCAAATTATTCTTCAATTAATTTTCCTTTCATCGTCTTCTATAAAATTTGTTGGCATGTCCCTGGCAAGAATATTCTTTTCTTTCAGAGCTGTCGTCACACTTAAATGTTATTCAGGTATTTCTTTTAGCCTAACTTCAGAATTGAATATGTAGGCCTATAATGCAAGGAGATAGGAACATCATTATATATATATATATATATATATATATATATATATATATATATATATATATATATATATATATTAATTAAAAGCATCTTTATTCGAAAATTTTTATTACGTTCGCTACTTAGTCTATGTACATCTCCTTTTAACTTGGTAGGCCTAAAAAGGAGAAAAAAAATACCCAGATTTAGGACTTATCTTATTTGAGGTAAATCATGCCTTTATAATGATGTGGGGGTATTGTTGTACAAAACAAAGACGTCGCTTCAAGAAATTCTTCGTTTATAACTCTGACATTTTTCTCCCTTTACTCAGACTATGTATGAATCACCTTCGTCGATTCGTAGAAACCATGATTGTTGTGATCATCATCATGCTGAATCTCCTTCACCTCTTCTTCATTGCGTTATGATCGCAACACGCTTACTCAGCATTGCCCAGCATGATGTTTAGCTAAAATTAGCGGCCCTGTGAAAAATTGATTCCAAACCTAGCCAAATTGAATTGTTTCTCAGCGGGTCGCACTGAGCAAAATTGTCAACTTTCGATGGAAACGTGAGAGCGTTTTTGCCCCAGACTCCAGCAGAGTTAATCAGAAAGTGGGATGTCGTTTCTTCGTAAATGATAACAAAAAAAACCAAGAAAAGTGTTACAAAGTTCTTGCTTCACACCTACATGTATGATATCAAGGAATCCTTGGTGATATTAAATAAAATGCACCCCATAATTTTATTGAATTTGAAAGAACCACAGGCATCCCGTCTCCATAGCGTATTTAGCTATTTCTGGCAAGCTCAAGCTGGAAAGAAGAAACGAATTATGTTGGAAATAGAATAGATGGTCGCAGTTTTTCTACGAAAATGGTGAATATTTTAAATGACAGAAACACACAACTTACACGAAATAAATCATAAGCCTACAGTATTGTAAAGGCTTATTTGATAACGTGCAAATCACCTCTGTATGTGTGATTTTCTTCTCAGTCTGAGTGATGGTTATGTTTCGCTACGTGCAGTCGAAGCTTGAAGTGTCTCGTAAAATATTGAACATCTATACGTCTCTCTTCTCGTCTCTTTCTCTTCCCAATTTGAGCATTTATTTGATAGGAGCCCCCCCCCCCCCCTCCTCCCCCCCCCCAAAAAAATACAATACAACTTTCAAAATAAATTTATAAATTAATAGAAAAAAAGATATACGAAAATACAGCCAAACGATTTTACAACCTATTAAAACTGTCGGTTATCTGATGTTTATCAACTTATAGCCTTATCCCAATTAACACTACAGGTCCGTCACGTGTTTTCTCTTTTTTTTCAATTTAAAAATCATACGATATAAAGTACATGTACATTGACCAAACCAGAGGAAAGGAGACAGTCAGAGAAGAATGGGATCAGATGTAAAGAGAAAGGGCGGCATTCCTTTGAGAGTTGATGAAGACAAAACCGAACCTTCATTAACCTAGATCTGTTTCCTATTGACTAATTCACTTCGACTTCTGTGACCGCTGGATGACTACTACAACACAAAGCTGTTGCGTTTTAGTATTACAGATTGCAACAAAAACAAAAAACTAATATTTACGGTTGCAGCCCCTTTTCTGAAACTATTACTCTTTTCTATTCCTAATAAATGTTCTATTTGTATATATCTAGTTTCATTAAACTGTTTTAATAACTTTTTGGTATTAATTGTACTTCGACAATATGGTGACATAGTAAATCACATCAGAACATCCTTAATTCAAAATCAGACAGCTTGTGGTTTGCGTAATTACTCCGCCAATGTACATGAAAACAGCATTATTTAGTAGGGAGATTTTCAAAGAGAATTTGGTAAAATATATTCCCTTTTAATTTAAGTTACATATTCATAAGTTTGAATGAATTCCATTGAAATTGTTAAATTTAAGTACGGCGGGAAAACTAACTAGGCCTATTGTGTTACCACGGTTACTAACAATGCCGTTAGTAAATTTACAATGAAGGCTTGTGGACTATGGATGTGAAACATTTTGAGAATAAAATACTTTGGACCATGCCTGATACTGTGGACCTACTACGAAGTAGGCCCATGCTGATACTATGGTGTATAAACTATAATTATGTGCCCTTTCCTCGAACCCAGAATACGCCAGAATCTTGCAAGACGTTTCATGGTCGGACGGCTCATTAAAACACCGAGAAAGCACGTTCTAAATACACTTCTGCTATTCCTTGATCTTTTTTCATCTGACCAAGATGTTTGGCAGTATCACCATCTCATCATTAAAGCAGGTGCACACGAGGCGTTATTCAGATTGCATCATTACCAACGTTAATCAAGCCTATATAGGCAATTAGTAGTCTGCAGACACAGACTCGCATTTGACACTTCAACACAATTCTGGCCGTGTTGTCAGAGCATGGACCTAACATGGTCAGAATAGCTACAGACGATAGCAGTCTGGGAAGTAAACGTAATCTAGTAGCTCAGACACTCTATGACACAATACGACAGACAACGATTTGTGTTTGCAAACTAGGTGATTAGGGAATGTAGCCATTCTACAAATGTCCCATTTTGCATTCACGTTTAGTGTGATGTCACTCGCATCGACTTGATAAATGTGCGAAGATTACAATGACATGTTACATAATCCGAATATGATTTCTATGCCTCTTATGGCATATAGTATTGTATTGGAATTACGTTTGAGATCATTTTCGCGATCATATAGAAGAGAAATCTACATAATTAAACTGGAAAGGAAAGCCGTCGGTGGATGAAATGAATAAACTATGGGATTAATTTATAACATAATAGGAATACATAGGTTAAAGAAGAAAAGGAAAGATGGACAAACGAGAAATGACAGAGGGAGAGAAAAATAGAGAGGAGGGGAGAGATTTAACAAATGAAATATATTGGGTCAGTCAAGTACTCGTTTCTCTAAAAAGAGGAAACTATCGAAAGCCATGCGTGACTAGAAACAATCCCGCGGGAGCCGACGAAAATCCGCAATGTCAGAAGTGGCATTCCATAAAAAAATCGTGCGGTGAGTTGCAAGAGGCATCAAGTTGATGAATTCCCACAAATTGTTTCAGAAATTTATCTCTCCGTTCATGCAAATCTCGAATGATCCAGTGTCTTTTGATGACAAGTCATGTCGTAAGATCTTCATTCTTTAGACGAAAAACGGGGATAGTGGTGGGCCATTTACGAGGTGGCGGGGGAAATTAAATATTATTCTCACGTTCTGAGTTAAGCAGTCACTAGGGCAGTGACCGCGGGAGAGCAAAAAAGGGAATGTGTACTTTGGTAAATTGCCCCCATGACTGCGCAACCTGTTGATGGTTAATAGTTTCTATATTAAAGAGCAAGGTTAGTGGGATGACTATGTGTCGCCTAAATGGGAACAGGCACTCCACATTATCAAGTTTATGTCCTGAGGATCATTAATGACCCAGTGGCACTTCTAGCACGTGCAGCAAGGCCGATATAACTCTTTCAAGTTCACAACTGTTCACATACGCACGCAAACGCACGAACACGCACGAACACGCACGCACACTGCGTACCCACACACACTTCACGCGTCGCAAAGGTATTGGAGCCAAAAACACGTACTGCTTTATTTTTATGTTGGAAGAATCAGTAAAGTAGAATCAACTACATTCTACAGTCATGGGATTCGGTTCCTAAATGTACAAAATCGTCTCTAGCAATCTACTATAGGATAATAATCATTTGATGTAAAAGTTTATGTTAGTATATAAATTTCTTACTCCTATCAGTTATTATATTTAAATACAGAATCGTAGACGATATTTCTTGAGATAATACCTAACAACTCATGGCTCAAGCATTTCTTACCCCATGAAAGACGATTGGACGATTTTGAAATAATATTCCACAAACTTTTCATTGTCACAAAAATATGACTTGTCAGTGGCAAAATATTAGGCACGTATAAGGATCGAACCTTTGAGCTCTCTGTTACTCATGACGATATCGTTTTTGCGATTTTCCGCCCAATTTAAAGAGGGGATAAATATAAACCCCTTCATTTATCGACGGGCTGATAGATAGATATATCAACATGTATTATTAACCATTGTAGCTTGCCTCTGGCTATGAGCTGAAACTCAATATGTATACCCGAGATGATTAACTATATTGTAGTAAGGAATTACATGGGAACAAAACTACGATACCGGGTAGGCGAGTACATATGCGCAACACATGTATGGCAAGGACTTTCTGCCCAGACTTCCCGGGTGATTCAAGGGCTGAATCATGGCTTGGACTACCGCACGGGTTTCACTTCTCTTCCATTTTGGCCAGTGAATGATGAAGATGATAATCCTCACTTTATTTTTTTTTAAACTTGGCAAGTGACTTGGAAAGTGCGTCTTTGTTTCAGTGTCGGTAATATATGAAATATTATCATTTGGGCTTTGCTTGATGTACTAATATTCTGCCGAGTTTCATCAAGGTGAAAACAATACAAATAACACATTCAGAGCTAAATGCACAGGGTCATCATCTTTTCTATCTGTGTCTGTCGTGTCAACCGACTTTTTGTTTCTACCTACATCTATCCGTAATTAGTTCATCAGGATTGATAAATTGTATCATCGCTTAGAAGCTTCTTCTTTCCATTTTGATTCTTCATGCACGTACGATGCAATAACGTGATCGAGAAGTTAAATCTGATATTTTAAATCACTCCACTTACATGTTAAACATGTCAATAGCAGAGTTGGGCCTTTTACTGAAGCCTTGTCATTAAATCTTATTTCGTGAGTCCTACCCCTCCCCTTCTACACATCTGGCCTGTACACCCCTTATATTACGCACCCTTTGCAACACAGATCCATTGACAACCGGAAATTCTTTCATTTTAAATTGATGGATGCACCATGAATGTCCCAAATTTAATTTACACCCGATCAATGACCGCACTAGGGAGCTGGCGATGATTAGATCAGGCTATCTTCTGCTTCAGGTATTTCTCTCTCAGGTCTGTAGGCGCTAGCCTTGTTGTGGCTCGCTCGTTTGGGCTGAATAGGGCTCTGTTCCACGTGAAAGAAAAGATTATTTAGCTACTTGACCTACAGTTAGCCAAGTATGTCACGAAATAACAACAAAAACATACGTTACGCGGACGGCAATCAAGCCCAAGAAATTGGATGGTGAACAATGTGCTTGACGCTGAAACTAAAATATCTGTATTCTTGAAGAAGCAGAAACGGTTGTCCCAATATCAAAGTTTTATCCCTATGGGATGTAGTCTATACCCAATTTAACAATAACAAAAACGGCAACGTGGACGTGTCGAAATTCGAAATTAAAATGATTACTTTAAAAATTTGGTGGAACTCGTTAGATGCAGGAACGATTAGTACTCTATCCGTTACATTTTCCTCTTTTCCTATCTCTATCTCACTGGGCTTTCTGCCAATTATTATTCTATTTCCCCTTTAATATACCAACCTCTGCCTCTTCTGCGTAATTCGTTAATGTGAGACGTTACTACCAATAATATCACATCTGGTTTATGGAGGTCAAGCTATTTCAGGTTTTCATGCTGTGATGGTTGGTTTATGAGATAGGGGAAACACCCCGGTGTGTGGGAGTGAACTGGGTTGTATTTTGCCACACACTGGACGCTGCTGTGTCAACCATTAACTCCACTGGGTGCCCCACCGCTATAGGCCTGACCAATATTATTCATAGAGAATGACAAAACCTTCCAGAATGTACAGAAAATCCCATTAAAAACTTCGTTAATCTGATCAAAGATGGATTTCACTGGCCAGAAAGGCTGAAACGAATATGAAACTTCTCATTTGGTTGTTGGTCTCTTCGATTCAGATGGAGAAGTAATACCATTACTCTTGCCTCCATGGAGTAGGTCTGTGCCATAGAAAGAGACAGTGGGCCCTATAATCTCCTCAGAGAGAGAGAGAGAGAGAGAGAGCCATCTCTGCCCAACGCGTTCCTAGTTGGACACAAACCAAAATGGCGAATGTTGCTATGTTGGGCAAGGAGTCCAAATAAAGACAAGTAGGCCTTACTCTGTGTAAAGAAGATTCTGTGGTCAATTTAAAAATGATTGCCCTTTTCTCTCTGAGATATTTGAATATGTATAGGATGGTCAATTTGCCCCTGACTGATGTATTGAAGGTCAGAATAAAGGGATGAAAATTAGCCCGGGATGAAGTGTGGCATGGAAATTAATTGAATAATTATACATTTCTAACTTATTTCACAATTTCTTTCATGGTCTATGACGTAATGAGAGTACATATATTTATGTACCTTTTTAACGCATGGATTTTTGTATAAGTCATAATAGTCCAAAACACTTTCAGACCTGCATATCCTTGAAGTCTACCGTGCTGTTATAATACTGCACCTAGTAACTATGATTAGTTTGTTCCATGTGCTTACGCTACAGTTAGTAATCTCCGCAGACTCGTAAATCTTCAAGAAAGTTCAATGTCGAACCCAAAAGCCCTTCATAAATGTCTTCGCAGGATTGCAGAAATTTCCATCTGATATTTCTAATGACCTGTTTCCTTGAGCCGATTGATTTATGCGCAGGTGTATAGCCAAAGATGCTGGAGAAATGAATGCGCATTGAGGGAGAGGGGGCTCTTGTTTTTGCATGGTGGGAAACTATGAGGGCGCAATATTTCTCGTTATGAATGAAAACCGGATACGAAGCTTTCAGTCGTAAGAAATTTATTTTTAAACTTCAGTTATACTTACAGTGACCTGAAGTCATACTGTCAATTCAAGTAATGATGGAGAACAAAAATATTCTATTCTCTCTTTCCCTCTCTCTCTCTCTCTCTCTCTCTGTTTTATTATTGTCATTATATCATTATGTTTTTATCTTCCCTTCCTCTCTGCTTGTCCCGTTATGTCTTTTTTTTTCTTCTTGAACAAAAAGATAATATTACGCTCATCATTTTTAGGTTTTCCTTTCTCCATTGTTTTCGCAATTATTCATTTATTCATATACCATTCACCCTTTTATACGTGCAATAGAGATATAGAGGGAGAGACTGGGATCTGGGAGACAGAGGGAGAGAGAGAGATGGTGGGGGTATGAGAGAACGATTGTTTAATACATGTACTAGTAGAACCCTGCTCAACTTTAATCAGGCTCATAGATCAATACACCGTCCGAATCCTGAATCTTCTGAATAAAACACAATCCAGAATTGTTTTCATTGGATAGGATGATCCTTGGGAGTCACTTCTTGATGTATGTGCCTAGACCTACTACCGTTCTGTACTTGCTTTGTGATGTAGGTCCATGCTTTGCGCATACTCATGGTCATAGTCTGAGCTAGTCTATACATTTGCAGACTAAATGAATACACTTCTTAAACCAACTCTGGATAATGCTCCACAAAATTTGACTCAAACGTAGTCAAAGAAAATTAGAATATAGATGATGTTACGTTGGGCACAGAAATGGAGTTAGACAATAATAACACCACGTCAGTTCCAAATTCATATTTATCGAGCACAGAATAGGGTCTGTATTGATAGACCAAATGTGGACTGGGTGGTAAACCCTGAACTGCGCCTCGGGCTACGAGGTCTCGCTGTTATCAAGTCACGATAACATAGCAATGAGAATCACATCATGGTAATTGACTGGGAATGTAGCTTGACCTTACTGTGTAAACACTTGAGGACACCATCAGAGTTCACTCTCACCCCCCCCCCCCCCCCCACCTCCACCTTCTTGGCCCTCCGCCCTTATCGCTCTGTCGCTGGGATTAGGTTCTCTTACCTCCCTGGTATTATCAAGCAAGTTCCAATCTCGCGATAACGTAGCAATACATGGTAATTGCCTGGAAACCGTGTGACCTTACCGCGTAAACACTCGAGGACACCATCAGATTTCACCCTCATCCTCACTCCTCCCCATCCTTTCTTGGCCCTGCCTTTGCCCTCTATCGCAGGGATTGTCATTATTGTGGGATAAATCTTTGTTACCAGGCACTAAAGTAGCGATGGATGACTTAGAATGTATCAAGACCGTCACAGGGTACGATGATCAACAAACGATCTTCAAGTTTTATTTCTTCCCAGAATCATAAGTTGTTCCACCTGTCATTATTTCAGAAATTAGAAACAATCTAGATATTGGTCGAGGGGATTCTACGAAATGTCATGTCAATTTCCTCCATTTTTGGGCAATGTTACGTCAGTTCTTAATTGCATGCTAGTCTGTATATGACTGTGATACTTTGTACATTTTTAGTTAGGCTTGTGAACGGATATTGGCCATTTGAGTACTGGCAGGAACAAGAACGGTAGATACAGACACCTGCGACCGACCTGTATCTTCATTGTCATGCGCAAACCGTTATTCTCGGGGGGGGGGGGGGGGGGAGGGGGTTGATCGGATTTCACATTCACGTTTACATACGATGTTATTCCACGAAGCACCAATTCAAGTTCCCTTATTCGTCCGTTATAGGAAAGTAAAGTACATGTTACTGCTTGTTCTGTACATTATTGTGATATACCTGTACAAAATATTTGAGTAAGGTTTGTAAACGGATATTCACCACACAGCGACACCTGTGACCGACCTGTGTCTTAATTGTCATCGGATACTCTTATTCTCGGGTTTCTCCAATTGTATCCGATTTCAAGTCCAAGTTTCAATACCCATTCACCGATCAAATGTCAACGGGAAGAGTGACAGAAATTAAACTACGTTGCATTTTTCTTCTTGTTTTTCTGTCATGATTCACCGTGGAGAAATTATGGCTGGGAAGATTCGGTCGTGACAAGTCATGTAAATATTCAACTCTTTATCGGCCATTAATGGTTGCTTGACGGGCTCAGATAAACACATCACACTGGCAGTAAATCTGTTTAAAAGGTTATTTTGACAAGTCATATACACACCCGGCCCTGTGTATCTCGATGCGACACGGTTTAGTTCTTTTACCCTTTGCGGGTTCTGTAATATCGAATTCCCTCGCTGATCAAGCTGAAAGTTTTGCGAAAACAGTTTGTGCACGCGCACACTTCATAGGTTATTCAAGGATTTTTTTTTCCCCCTTAGGTATACCCATTACACACCTGGGTGGAGAGTGGGACATGTAGATTAATGTCGTGCCAAAGGACATTAGTGCCGCGGTGGGGTTCGAACCATGAGCCATCTGATTCAGAGTCCACGGGAGTATCCACTATACTTCTACACCTCTATCAGCACTACCACTCTGTTTAATAGATAAGGATATTTTCAAGGCGCGCTCGTTGGATTGGCATATTTGATACATAATGTATTTTGAATGAATATCAAGCCCAAATGCAAATCAAAATTCATTTTATGAAATACCTCCATTTTGATTCCGATTTGAAAGAAAATTATAGATGTCATTCTAGGGGTCAGTGTCATGACCCTATTAGAAGGTCAATCTCCCTTTATGGAGATCATTACAAAGTTTCCCTGGACGTGTGTGATAAATCATAGAAAGACCACTGATGTGTTATAAATAATTAAACAAATCACCTTTCCGACTGTTTTGTGATGGAAATTAAAATTATTTATAAGAGGCATCTGTAAACAAAACACTACAATGATATTTATATTTCTTTACATTTGAGGAACGCCCAGGGATGGCAGGGACATAAGCGTGTTTTGTAGAGAATGGTACATACATGTTATAAGAAGCAAAGGAACGGCTGTCACAACTGTATAGGGTTGCCTACACAACCAACCCCTTTTCGTTTGCTGAATGAATATAGATAGGATTTGATAATCGAATTTAAAATTCGTAATTTATGGCAGTCTGAGGCCGATACAATTCAATTTCTTACCGGGAGAAAGCGGGAACTTTGGAAATTGCTCTTCTAGGATATCCCAAAGTCCCTTGCCGAAAGTACGGGCTACCTACCCGCTGCGGGTTCGTAGTACTTCCAGGTCCACTGTATATCTACCACATGTGGGCAGGTAGGCTGGTACTTCAGCCACCGTCACTTTAAATTGAATATTCAATGATTTGTTTAACGCATGATGCTCCCCCTCCCTTTCCCCGGCAGCCCCTGCCAATGTGAGCCTCCATATGTTTTTGCAGCCATTTATACTTAATATTCAGGCAGCGAGCTGGTCTGGTTATCATTTTTTCTTCGTAACATGTAAACCCTATCCTGATCGAGAAACATTACAACTTTATAAATGGATACCATTTAAATTTCATCATAGAATAAAACTCTCATAAGATTTGTTCGTGCGCTTGCTGCTTTTTAGTTACTGGTGGGAAGAAATAGTAATTGGGCGTACTCCCCAGATGAAATGGTACTGCTCCATACATTTTCATTTCATCAAAGGTGTGATCAGCAACACCTAGTAATCATAGCAACGCATACAAACTGAACACTTTAATAGAATTTCTTTTACGCACGTCTTATACACCTATTGTAATTTCTTCCATCTTAGTTACCATGGTTACTGCTGTCTCGAAGGTCACCATCCCCGTCGGCGACGCTTCAACCCTAATCTTCAATACTGACGTATACACTTAATAATGACAAGTATATTTGCAAATGAGATTTATTGAATGTTCCTTCAGTATTCTTTATAATTACACATCTTTCACGTGTTATTATTATGCTTATCATTTCTTGATGATGGCCTCGTTTCCCTGGTTACAAAATCATTTTGATTATTATTGTCACCTACCTCGATATCACCAAGGGCTTCCACTTATTAATACCACCTTTCTTTCTATCATGGCTTGTTGAAAACAATAATCAACAGTTTATGATGAGGGGACAGGGGCAGAATGCAGATGGGCTGTGGAGAAAGAGGTGTCTGTAGTGAGCTTCTACGTTACATTTCTGAAGTTTAAAGCTATTTACGTTCAATCTTACTCACGGGAAGCCTTTTATATGAAATTTATTATTTTTTTGTGGGATTGCGAACGGGGGGGGGGGTGAAATGAGTGTATACCTCCTCCAATCTATCCTTGATAAAACACTGTTGTATCCAAACGTTTATGACCAGCATTTTTTTCTTTAAAATAACTCCCAGCCCAATACGGCTCCACCACCCTTCACCATAATGCTGCCTCATCACCATCATTATCATCATCGCAATGATACATTCTTCATAACCATGATCATTGTTGTCATCCCCATAGTTAACATCGCCTTCATGATCATGATAATGATGATGATCATTATCGTCATCGTCAATATCATCATCGCTATCATTATTCTTCTTCAGTGTATACCACAATCAGCATCAACGTATTTAGTGTTTATTAGCTGTATACAATTATATCCACTTAAAATATTGTATCAAACCATATTATGTTCATGAAAATGTATGATGAAAAAAGAGAAAAAAGATGCAGAAACCAATAAATCAAATCAAATCAAATCAATGGTAACTAACTATTATAACGTTCTTCATCCTCAAACCAAAACGACAATGATCACTTATCACTAACATTACCAGAGAATTGATAAGTCATAGCCTGGTCTGTACTTGTAGACTAACACCCAGATATGAAACAAAATATTAGACTGTCATCGGCATATTTGTATCAGAATCACAGTCCCTTGATAGCAAATTGGAGCGAAGGGAAGATTGGATTACATCAAGCTATGGAATTACAAGACATTTGATGTTTCTTACCTTAACCTTCAGGTAGATAAGTGATGGTATTTATCTCTACAAAACCACCGATAAATGTGTGCTTGGGATTTGTCAACAGTTGAAATACAATCTACATCTTATGAATGTATGAGTCGTGTGTTTCGATCAAAATGAGGATCATGTTAAATTGTCGCTTTTCTAAATTCCATATATACATGTAGTTAAGGTATACCGGTAACTCAAATAAATGGAAAGCGTCTATTGGGAACAAGATTTACAAAGGCGCTACCTCTATGAGCATGATTACAAGCGGCAACACATTGATAAAGAAACTGTCCTGGCAAACTATTGATCAGCGCCGTGATTATTTTCTGGCTATGCTTATGTTTAAAGATAAACTCCAGTACTGGTAAAAAAAGAAGAAATTGATTCTCACAGAATCAAACGAAACTTACACTGAATGTTTAAGATTACAAATAAATGACATGTGCCAAACAATTTTGGAAGAAAATGTACACTGGCTGAGTAATGAGCATAGAAAGACAAGGAAACCAAGGTAGTACCATCCCCGACACCATGTGTGTTGTCCCATATATAGCTTTCTATGTGAGTGTTTGTTACTTTACCAAGACTCGGTCAAATTTATCATGATTTTGATGACTCCAGAACCTTGCAGTGCACATCAAACTTTACATGCTCCATGATCAACTGTTTCTGATCCTTTCACACCTTTTCTTTCACAATGCAATCGCATTACCAGTACTAAAGTTTATCTTTAAATGCATAAGGGGCATTGCTCCACCTCGTTTATCAAATAAAATAGAAATGTATTTCGACCGCCATGGCCTAAACACAAGAAATGCAAACTCCCTTAATGTAGTATTGCCAAAACCCAACGTAACCTTATTCAAACAATCTTTTAAGTATGCTGGAGCGGTTAATTGGAATAAGCTTCCCAATGATATCCAAAATGCCAATTCAGTAGAGAGTTTTAAATATCAATGTAAAAAATATTCCTTTAATGGATAAAATTTGTTCACTGCCGTTTCTCCTCACTACTACAGCATTATATGCAACAACATGTAATGATTGCTAACCCAATTACCTAGAAATTTCAAATACCTACATTACGTCATAAATTTGATATTTATCTTTATAATTATGCAATATAAACCATATTCACAATTCATTGGGCTTAATCTCGACATAAAATGTTTATTAACTTCATTGTTATATATAATTCTAATGTAAAATGTCATAATGTAAATGTCATATCGCATTATTTTATCTTTTTTCTCCTCTTTTCGTTTTCCCTAATCTTATTTTTACTACTTGTGTTGTTTTTGTTTTTTACCATTTGTATAAAACTTTTATTTTGTTTGTAACTTCTCTTAATGTCAGTTTGTATTTGTATTTTCCATCCTTATGCAGGACCATTATGTAAAACAGCCTGCGAGCTGATAAATGTTATCCTGTTAAAAGATGTTTTAATAAATAAAATAAATAAATAAATTACAAATTGTTTTTTTTTTTTTGTATCTAATGGCATTCTGGCTCCGATCAGACGAAATCCCCTTTGACAGAAAGCCCGATAAAATTAAGGCATACGAGACCTACAGTACAAAAATGATTCACTAGGCCGAAAAAAACGAGACTGAAATTTACTGCTCATTATTCACTGTGTTTGGTCTCACGGACCTTCTAGATAGCTTCAGGACCATAGAGATATATACTTAATAACACTAGAGGGCGTACTCGCTCAAATTGCTGTGTGGACCTGGAGCGGTGGCCGCCATTACTAAGGAGGGCAGAAAAACGAACGACCAGACAAAATATTGTGCTCAACGCAACGTACGCGTACTAGCCTAGCCTAGACAAATTTGTGAAAATGCCAGGTTCATGCGCTGCATTTGGTTGTTCAAACCGAAGAAAGAAAGGAAACTACATAATATTTCACAAGTAAGTTCTTTATAATGTTATGTTGATCATTTAAGGGGATTTTTAGAGCAAAAAATGTGGTTTATCAGTGACAAGCCACCGCATCTATTTCCTGCAGCAGCGGAGCGTGCCAGTCCACGCCGACCGCGCTGGCGGTGGAGCAGGCATGTGTTAAGGTTCTGAGCTGAGCTGGGGATGGTGAAAATAAGTTTGGTTTGGTTGCCAAATGACACACATCGCAGGTGTTCTTGTATTTTCAAAATGCAGTTAGTCTAAGAAGTATTTGCAAAATTGCTGGGGTCTGGGATTTTTCTTAATCAAATATCAATACATAGATCTAGATCTAGACTAAATCAGACATTAATGATTGATTAGATTAGACCCTAGACTAATGCCATTATTTAATGGCAAGTTAAAACTTATGACGGATAGGGGCTAGGGGTCAAGTACACGAGTACAGAATGGCTGAAATATGAAGGCAACCGTCAGATCCCTGGGCTGTAAATACTTAATAGTAATAATTAGACTCACAAGATCTATTTTCATTTGTATCTATTTATGCAGTGCACAGTGCAGTGGTAGATGATAATGTCAATGTTGTAACTAAGTTGTATAGAACCTAGGTCTAATTAGTATACAAATAACACACAGCCCAGCGTTCGTTAGTGGTGAATGCAGTGCACGCGAGCTTTCTTTACATTGGTGCCGTCTCTGTGTACGAGCGGAGTTCACAGTGCGAACCATCTGAAGACACTAAGCGTACACTGCATTTACGTTTCACACAACAGGGTCAAGTGCGTTATTTGTTTTATAAAATAGCGACACATGAAAATCAAAACAAACGAAAGTCTAGATCTGACGTTATTTAATGTTAGTTCTAGAAAATGAAAGGATAAGACCTTGCTCTACTCGTACGCTGCGCTGGATATCAATCTTTTAGCGTGCAATATCATTTTTGAGTTTTGACAGCGCTTTTTTGGCACGACTGTGCATGCACCAAAAATAGGTGCATGTCATGTGATGCGTTTTGACCAATCATGATGCTTAAAATGCTAGAGCTATTTTATAAAGGCCAACAACACACAACAAAATAAAATGAAACATATTTTCCCCATCTAAGTGAGAGCCGTGCAGTGCTTGATTAAATTTGAATGTGATAAAGCAGTTTACTGAGTAAAGCCAACTACATTCATTTTTATTGGTTTTCAGACTCCCACTGGGCAAACCGGAATTACTCAACAAGTGGCTGGCGAAGATTAGCCGAGAATCTTTTGTACCTCTCAAGCACCATTTAATATGCAGCGAACATTTCCTGAAAGAGGATTATTCGAGAGGTGAGACTATTAAATTTTTCTATTCTTCTGTCCCCAATTCTAAGATGTGGCATCTGGCCTTACACAATACATCTGTCACTGCCCAAAAATCCCATAGCATACATTTGCTACAAGAAGAGCAAGCATTTGTGTATGCGTTATATTTGAGTGGATGGGACATGTTCTTTTTGGTGAAATATGCCTAATTTACTTGATAAAATACCTCATGAAAAAAAATTGATGTATAAATGAATTAGGGCCATTCCATGAGAAGAAGGACATGACATCAAAAAAAGAAATGTACCTCTTATGTTAATTCTTTGATTTATCTCTAACCTTATGCCATGGATGTTCATAAAACATTAGGGCCTTTCAAATTCAATACAATTTTTTTTCATTTTTGTTGATTTCCTAAGATCTCAAACCATCATCAAAAACGTACATGTGGGACTGTAGCTGAAAAAACCCAATTTATTGCAGATTACACAGGATTCTTGTAATATTTTTTCCTGAAAATTTCGCTAAATAGAAAAAGATGAATATATTTCCATATTCTATGGGGTCCTGTGATATTTAATCTATTACATAGGGGTGAAAATGGCCTCCGGACAAAACGTAACGCGAGTTACCGTAACGTGAGTTACCGACATATTTGCTTCCTGCATTTTACTAGTCCATTGTTTCTTATCTTTAATATTGTTATCTCATACTAGTAAGTCACAACCTACAATCAAATTAAAGTAGGAAAGATTTTGTCAAGATTGTCTAGTATGAGGAGAAAAGAGGGTCTCATAGAATTGACCATGTCCTTATTTTGTAACGCGAGTTACCGAAATTCAATAATCCAAGAATCTAAAAATGTTTGTTCTTCAATTTTCTTTTTTGTTTCATTCAGTTGTTCTATATCTACCCTGTCCATGTTTGAAAAAAGTATCTTGTAGATCCTAGCAGTTCTAAAGATATAGGCACATTATCGTGTCAATGTACCCATTAAGTGTAACGCGAGTTACCATGGAATGGCCCATTATTGAGCAAATACCCACGAATCACACAAATGTGCAAATTATATTCATAGCACGCAAGTACTGTATATCTGCTTGACATGCGTCTTGGTCAAAATTTGTGGCAGTTTTCAAATACTGCACATTTTTCAAAGACCAATACATGTATTGCTGTATTCTTCAAGATTTTCTCCATGGCAGTGAGTTAATCTATTCCCATGAGGCAAGCTTTTTTTCTGAATTCTTGAAGGTGCTGCATGATTATATGAAATAGTAGAACAAATGTCATGTCCTGAGAGAAATCTTATTTTTTTTCCCGTTTGCTTTTATTGTAATGCAGGAATACATCCGAGAGAGGAACAGGAATCTACATGTACGCACCACCATCTCCTTCCTTGTGCTGTGCCCACCATCTTTCTAGGACATCCTCCCCATAAACAATCCCATGGTATGAAGAGACCCCCACCAAAACCCCGCTCAACATTTGAAAGTGTTCCAGTTCCAACAAAAAAAACCTATAACATTGCAAACGAACACGACTATTGTTCTCCTATCCCCATCGATCAGAAACTGACGATAACAAGACAGCAACTGCAAGATGCCAAAAAACAGCTGAAAGTGGTGAAGCAGATGGTAAAGAGGAGAGATGCAAAAATTGGTACTCTGTTGCAGGAAGTCACCAAAAACAAGCTCATCAGCAAGGATCAGCTGGACCTCCTTCATCACAACTTTGGAGAGAAGACATTTCAGCTCTTTGATAACGAGTTGAAAGCCAAAGACACCAACAAGCATGGTCACCGGTATTCTGAAGATCTTAAAAAATTTGCAGTGACCCTCCATTTTTACAGTTCCCAAGCATATGATTTCCTTCGCACCTATCTTCACCTCCCTCATCCATCCACCATTCGTCAGTGGGGAGCAGGTTTAAACTGCCAGCCTGGTACTCTCACCGAAGTTATCGCCCATCTGAAAGATATGGTTGCAGCAAACCCCATTATGGCACATTGCATGCTTATGCTGGATGCAATGGCCATAAAGAAGGAGGTTACATTCGAACAGAAAACCGGCAGCTATGGGGGATTCGTCGATTGTGGCAACTTTCTTCCTGCAGACGACGACAGCCTCGCTAAAGAAGCCCTAGTCTTCATGGCAGTGGGATTGACTGGCAATTGGAAATTTCCAGTAGCGTACTATCTAGTAGATCATCTCCCTGGAACCGTTCAAGCAGAGATCATCAAACAGCTGATATGCTCTCTTACTGAAGCAGGATTGATAGTGCATGGTGTTGTCTGCGATGGTTCTTATGCAAATCAGGCAACAGCATCATCATTGGGATGTTCCATCTCTCCAGATTCATTGACACCGTACTTCAGCCACCCTGCACGTCCTGAGGAGAAGGTGTACTTTGTGTTTGATGCGTGCCACCTTGTGAAGTTAGTCAGGAACTGCTTGGCAACGTTGGGTACCATCTACCATGACGATGAACCAATATCATGGTCATACATAGCAAAACTGAATGACATACAACAAAAGGACAATCTAAATCTCGCAAACAAGTTGAAGGCAAAACACATTCAATGGCAGAAGCACAAAATGAACGTCAAAGTGGCTGTCCAGGCTTTGAGCTCGTCAGTAGCTGATGCGATTGACTTTCTGCGAGAAGACTTGCACTTGCCACAGTTTGCAGGAAGCAAAAAGACCACGGAGTTCATTCGCATAATAGACAAGTTATTTGACTACATGAATTCGAAGACCCGCAGAGCTAAGGGCTACAAGAAACCTATGAATTCATTTAACCTGACTGCAAGAAGGAGGTGGCTGATGGAGACAAAAGCTTACTTGTCAGAGTTGAGAGATACGTCGAGACAGCCTCTCACAAAGGGCCGAAGGAAAACGGCTTGGGTGGGCTTCATGACCACCATTGAGTCCGTAGTGCAAATATCTGAGGATCTGCTATCTGCTCCACGACCTTTTGATTATGTCTGTACATACAAGATGTCTCAGGACCATCTCGAGATGTTTTTTAGTCGTATTCGGCGCAGAGGTGGATGGAATAACAATCCAAATGCACTGCAATTCAAGTGGGCACTTCGGGCTATTCTTCAAAAGAACAGTATAGCTCCATCCAAGAATGCCAATGTCAGTGTGGAAGAGCCTTCAAACAGGTTGTTTCTCCCAAACCAGTCAGATGCACTTCGTCACAATAACCCAGACATGCAGAAGTTTGCGAAGCTACTCAATGAGCCATCAGAGTTTCATGATCACATCCTCCATTATGTTGCAGGATATGTCAGCAGACACGTCATGGATGACTGTAAATGCACTCGGTGTTGTATGGCCCTCCACAGAAACTCTGCTACACCCGATGGAATCAGTGACCACACCTACTTTGCTGATGGTACTGCTGGTGCATTTACCAGACGGAAGGACCGAGGGGGATTGATCAAACCAAGGGATGACGTTTTCAGGATTGTGAAGACTACAGACAAGATCTTTAGGTACAGTTTTGTATGAAATATTTAGTATGCAAATTAAGATAGTTTTTAATTATTATATTTGTTGAAGTTAGTGTTACTGTTTACCTATTCTTTTTTTAAATTCTTCATATTGTATTTTTCTCTTTTTGTTTTCCTTTTATATTTTGTAATTTCTTAAAGGACTTGTGTTTGAAATGTTTGTGTCATTTGGGAAGTTTTTGCAAAGATTCATACAATATGTCAACAACAACAAATTTTCCTTTATTTCATATATTTCATATTTATGTTTTCATTCCATCGTCATTCTTCTTCATCGTTAGTAAAAAAAAAATTATGTTGCAGTTTATTTTTGTTACTTCCCCCATTCCCATTCATTTTTATTTTTGTATTTTGTTTCAATTGCCATCCTCATGGTTATTTTGCCTCATGGTGACATTTGTTTTTTAAGGTTTTATTAAAAGTATTCCATATCTACTTTTGTGTTACAATTTTGTTAAATGTTTTTCTTTTGGTGTTTAAATTATAGTGCTGAATTTATATTTTTCCTGTTTTCAGTTTTATACTTCAAGTTCTTATTCAAGTGCTGCCTTTATTTTTTTCAAGTTTTCAGTTTTATACTAACATGAACCATGGAACATGAATTCAATGGATGATCAAGGAAGAGGATGGATGTCAAAGATCCGATTGGAGATCGTCACACTACGCAGCCAGGATGTTACAGGTATATTCAGAGGTATATGTCAGAGAGGTTGTATTACTAGTATGACTATACTAGTCGGTAAGCCTCTTTAGTACCAGGGGAATCGTGTGGTTTGGATATAATGAGAAGGTACATGTTCTTTTTACGTTTTCAGATAATACAGATACAATGAGGCTCTGTTTATGGTATAATGAGCAAAATATGGCGCCCCCTATGATCTCTTCTAACAGGATTTACATACAGCCAACCTTTCAAGAAAGAGGATAGGCATTGGTCATGACTGTTTGAGCTTAATTAGTTTACAAAAGTAGTTTCAATGTTAATGTCAAAGGGAAGGCCACAGCTGATTAGATTTATAGGCTTTTGTCTGGATCTGCCAAAAGATACTAGACTTTCAATAATAGAGAGGGAAATTATATATATTGGGTTAAAGAAAAAAAAATGAATAGAATAAATAAAACAATATATGAAATGATTTGCATGTATTGATATCAATAAATAATTTTGTAATTTTCTGCTCCATCGGTTAAGTCATTACACCCCAGCCATACAAAGTATGAAGGGGGTATATAGGATTCCTATTTAATTTGTTTTTAAATCAAGACCAATGGAATTCTGAATTTTCTTCCATACAGGAGGGCTTTGGTGAACAATGGACCTATGAGGACATCAAATAACTTCATTAAGGAGGTCCAGATAGAAGTCATGCAGTCAGTCAGAAGAAGCGTGTTTGAAGACTTGATTGAACATTTCAGTGAGCAGGTCATAGCTGATGAAGACGACCATGGTCAACAGTTGGTGAAGATGATCAGTGGAGTTTTCCTCAGAACGCTGCTTCATCACCACGGTAGGCTCTTCACAGAGAGATATGTCAAGGAAAACAAATCCTCTAAACGACATCTGTTAACGAAACAAATCCTTTTTCTTGGGCAGTAATAACTTTAACCTAGGATTTTGGATGAGAACTTAGTTTGTCAAAACTAGGAAATGTATAAACTTGGATTGCCTTTGACAAGTTTCAAGCAGTTTTCATGTGGGACATGACATCTGAATTTATATCACAGGGACTGTATCTGGTGTGGATTGGCTACGATGTAAATAGGCTTTCTTGATCTGGAAAATGATACTATAATACTGTATTTGTATACACTGTTGCAAATGTTGAGGAGACCAGGGCTTAAAGCCCTCTTTGAATTTACGAAAAGCCATGTTTTTCTCTTTTTATAGTGAGCAAATTTCTCAGTCTATACAAAAACGAAAACATTGAACTTCATTCGTACAAACCAGAATGGTTTATAGTCAGATCAGTCTTTTATATTTTCCCTCTTGTCTGCATAGCTTATCCACTGGATAAAATAAAGTGCTTGGGACACTTGTGACCGTTGTTGCACAACTTAACCATTGTGTTCTGTCCTTTATCTTGACATGATAGCAAACTCAGTAAAGTAGAAGAGTTGATTACATTAGGGGTAAAAAAAATACATGTACTTGAATTTAAAATTGTTGTGAGGTACACTGTATTTGAAAATGGCTTTTCATGGGAAAATAACCATTTGTTGTCAAATCGACATAAGTGATTGCAATCATTTAAATAAATAGTCTGATTTTCAGACCCTTGTACCGAATGGTCGTACGTTTTTTGCTGCACAAAGATTCAGTCAGTTTAATTTTGGCCATTACAAGAAGTGTGTTATTGATGTAGACAAATGCTCATCAACCTGTTACAGCAATTTTTATATATGTTATTACCAAAGAAAAAAAGATGTCAGTCAGTCATTCTATAGTGTCTGACAGTGAAATCTAGAAAGTAATCGGGTTTCCTTGCATAATAGCTCACGGTTAAATTTCACAGATAGGACATACATGACATATTCATAATGTTAGCTGCAAAAGGGACATAGTATCTTTAAGCTCATTTATTTATTTTCTTCTTCAAATCAAATTATCAAAAGTTCATTCTCTAAATACTGGTTGCTGAAGAAAAGAAGAAAATAAGGAATACACTGTATCAAGGAGAATATCATGTATGGAGAAAAAAAGTGTGAATAAATAGTTATTCATCAATGTTCAGCTGTTTTTAGAATTGAATTATTCTGTCAGACAAAAAAAATTGAGATTTTCTAGAGAATGGGTGAAAGACATAATGTTCTGTTTGTTAACTTTACATGAATGCAAACTAAAGTGGAACTTAGAAGAGTTAATTACATTAGGGGTTAAAAAAGAATGTACTTAAATTTTGAATAGTTGTGAGGTAAACTGTATTTGAATATTTACTCTATAAGCTTCATAATTGTACCTGCTGTATTTGATTCAGTTGCTCTAATTTTTGGAAATTGTTTGCACTCTACATGTGCTTTGATTCTGCAGGTATGGATAACCTGAGATAAACATATAGAACTTTTTTATAACATTGTCTGGATTGCTCTCAACCAAGTGATTTGCATCAATAACGATGAAAAGCAAGAAATTCACATCAAGTGAGCCACGTTTTCAATAAACGAGAAGAATTCACAGATGTGTGGCAATTGAAAGGCTTTGTGTAATGCACAGTTGCACACCTTATACGAATCCATCGATCTTTTTTGTACATAGGTTTGAATTTTGGCCCAAAATGGAAAAGAAGAGATTTGATAACAGAACATTTATATGGAATAATGTCACTAGATGTAAACCCATAAGACTGTGCACTCTTTGGCTATCTAGTATCTACTGTGTAAATTTGAGGGTAAGCAGATTCAGAACTATTATTATACCTGATGAATAATGATGTCAAAAGACCTTGTTACTATGAGGTTTCACTGAATAGTGTATTGCAGTATCCTGAGATGTAAGTGTCTTCAATTATAGTTCTTCATAGCAATACAGGTGACTTGGAATATATATGCTCAATTACTATTTCTGGTTTGCATTTATTACTTGATGAAATGTCTTTGTAATAAGTAAATTTGGGGCTAAAATCTGAGATGTTGTTTTTGCAATGTCTGTCCTTTCAATTGTGATGTATTATAGCAGTATATATGTCCGATAGAATGTCAAAACTTAAATACCTATGCTGTAGAATATTCAACACAGGTGTGGTAATAAAAGGTTCATTTATTCATTTTTTTTTTCAAATCAAATTATCATAAGTTTATTCTCTAAAAACTGGTTGATGAAGAAAATAAGAAATACACTGTATCAAGGAGAATATTATTTATGGAGAAAAAGAGTGGTGTGAATAAATAATTATTACATCAATGATCAGCTGTTTTTTAAAGATATTTATATATATTTCTAGTGAACTGTAAAGAATTGAATTATTCTTTCAGACATTAGAGATTTTCTAGAGAATAGGTGAAAGACATAAGGTGTGAATTTGATATAAAATGAGTGAGAGAAGAAGAAAAAGAATGTTTGGATGGATGAATGAATGAATGATTGGATGAGTAAATAACATAATTTTTTTAAATAAATGTGTATAATTCTTTCCTTCCCCCTCTTCCTATCTTCAGTATCGTCCTATATCTGCATTTCTGTTATCTACCTATCCTTCTATATTATATCTATCTATCCATCTATTTATGTGTCTAGCTATCTACATACCCATCTATATCCCAAATCTATAAGTATCAATCTGTTTATAATAGCCATAAACATAAAATGAATACATTACCTTTAAAGCATTTTAAATCAATAAACCCTGGCTCTCATAATAACTGAATTAGAAAGACATTGGCCCTGTAGCATAAAACTTTGTTTAAAGGTAAAGACCAGTTATGGTCATGCGATTGCATTGTGAAAGAAACGTGGAATCGATCCGAAAAGGTTGATCTAGCATCTGCAAGGTTCTGGAATCATCAAAATGATAAGAAATTTGGCCCATTCTTCGTAAAGTTACAAGCACTATACACAGAAAGATGTATATGGGACTACCCTATATCTCTCACAGACAATGAGAGAAACAAATTTACCAAATATATGAATTAGTAGGCGGTTTCCCGGCAAATTTTTTATCATCATGTAGGCCTATTAGTCAAAACATATTCTTTCACATGATTGGTAATGAGAGCTTCCATTTCATTTTTTTAAATTGGGGCGTTTCCAATACTGGCCTTTACCTTTAATATCATGACATAAATATCAAATACAAGTCCTTGATTCTGAGTGGTTGGAAGCCAAGTAATATTTGATGTCATAATATCACAGTTTTATATTGACAAAGAGGAAGAAAAATTGAAGATATACTGAAATATAAATAGCTTTTTGTGTCCCTTTTACCTCACCATAACACCCGTAATTAATCTTGACCTACACCAGATACCATGACTGAGGCATGAGTAGGGTTCATGCATTATGCAAAATACCACAATTATAACGTTTCATACTCGAAAACCGATAAATCAACCCGAAAAATGAAGCTTCACATTGCATATCAGTAGCACAGTTTCGAAGGGAACATCCGGGTATTTCTCGAAGTTGTGCCCTCCTTAGTAATGGCGGACCGCGCTCCACGCGCGCACAGAGCTTTGAACGGGCGCGTATGACGAGTCCGCACTCTAGCCTTATTAAGTATATATCTCTATGTTCAGGACACACTCGGTCTCGTTGACACTGGGAAGAGTAGAAGGACTGTGAGACCAAACCGTAGCTTCGGTCAACCTTCGGTCTCATGATCCTTATATCAGCATGGCGGTATATAATCGTGTCATGCCTGTTGCACACGGTGATACCAACGGAATACAGATTTCTACAATATTTCCTTGTACAATTTTAACAATATTATGCGAGGGAGCGTAGCGACCGAGCGAGAAGATTTTTGAAGTTCTATTAGTCTAAACGCTGCACTCTTCGTCCCGCCAGAGCCAAGAAGTGTGTAGCATTCTTAAGTCAGTATTTGCTATACATTTTTTGGTGTACTTTTTCAATTTCTCTGGGGGACGATTTTTTTTAGGGGGAACGTGTCCCCCCTAAACGTGTACCCCCGGGATCGCCACCCCTGACAGCAGGTATGATACAGCCCCCAGCCCCCCTCACCTGTGTCATCGAAGTGATGATGAAGACATCATTCGATTCGTGCAGCTGAGACATGCTGTAAAGGCACATGTGAAACTTGCCCCAGGCATTTGCAATTAGACACTGTCTACTGCAATAATGCACCTTCATTCTCCACCTAGCCGCGTCCACACCACCCAATGCTTCAAGTATTTCAAGGAGTTGTGTTTAGTTCATAACTTCTTATGAGTACAGCTCAATTATGATTATCTAGGCGTCAGTTCATATAAAATATGATATTAAAAATTTAAATTAAAAAAAAAATCATATGAAAAAGTAAGAAACAGTATCAGTTGTAGGATTTGAACAAAGGTGTCTCCACTCCCCTATTTGTAGTGAGCATGTACATGCAGTTCTCCATATCGTAATCATTGAATATTGAAGTGTACCCAGGCGGCTTCAGTTTGGAATGTCGTCCGGACATCTATCCAGGAGAATTATATCCAAGGAACCCCCCCCCCCGGACAACTGCCCTCGAAAATTGCTGTCCCCGTCACCTTCGGACAAATGCTTAGTCTGAGTGAAGTTGTCAGGGTTGGTATATATGGAAGGAAATATTAAATTTTGAACAAGAATCATGTTGACTAAGAAGTACTTTATCACCATTTGTGGTTTATGGGCGTGGTCATTGAGAGGTATTCTTCACTGCAAAGACACTGTTCATTGAATATGGCATTTACAGTCTTTTTATTAACAAAGTGACAATGGCATATCAACATACCGATGAGGAGGGGCGTACAAAGCAAGAGCAACGAGTCTGGTATGTCTGGATGGGGGTGTTCTCCATAAGGAAATTGTTAATGGTATTTACTTAGTTAATTTACTATATATTAAATTCAACGATTTATTATTATTTTGAACGAAAGGTGAACTCGGTTAAACATTTCCAGTCTCAAAGTAAAAGCGATATGAGCTCTTTAAGCCATACCAGTCCAGGGGTGTTTCACAAAGATCCTAAGTTTAACTTATCTCTAAGTTGGACTTAACAATTATGGAAAGCCGTTGCCATCTATGAAAACATCGTTTAAAAGTTATTTCAAAAGGCAAAAAATGTTGGTTCAAATCTTTCACAATTTCTATTATCAAGGAAATTTCATGTTTTTGATGTGGAAATTTATAAAAAGTCTAAAATACTTGAATTTTTCGTTTTTGAAATATTTATTTTAAGGCTACAAACGGCTCTCCATAATTTTAAAGTCCAGCTTAGAGTTAAGTTCGACTTAGGATCTTTGTGAAACACCCCTGTAGTACCAGGGGATACCTGCGTTTCCAGACATGTACTTTCAAGAATCATACTCATGTGAAGTCCCACTGCGACTCTTTAGAGCCTCAAGAAAATATTCAAACAGCGGATTCTTGCGGATTCCTTCCGTTCCATAAACTGTTATTCTTCGGTTTTCTCCAAGGCAAGGTCTTTGCAAGGTTTCCTTTATCTACCCGTTGGATAACAGACGTTACAATTGTAACCAAATCGCTCTCACCGGTGCAGGGTAACCGAATCACTCGCTTCAGGCACAGTTAGGTTTCCCTTTTTTCATCCATGGATGCTGTTCAAAATCGGGTAACAATGGAGGCTTCTAGACGGGGAGAACTTACTAAGGTTTTTCTATTCTTTTCATTTTTCAGCCAATGCTTGAGGGAGAAACGTAAATATTTTGATAACTTGCAAGAGTCAGGGTCATAATGTACACGATCACAGCGAGAGGATTACGTAACTGCGGGTCAGCGTCCTCTATTTTTCATGGAGGGATTATTAGTCGCACAAGGTTTTAATGAAAATTGATAAGAACGAAATGAAAGAAATAGAAGATGGAATAATGAAGAAACTACAGAATGAAATATTCAAGATAATAAAATATGTCACAATAGACAGAAAAGTGTGAAATCTGATAGGGCTTTATTTACATATTGATTGGAGTATTTCACGAAGAGTAAAACTATGAAAAAAATGAGGAAGAAGAAATACAGGATTGAGAATGGAGAAGGCTATATGAAAAGAGATTGATATAAACCGAAACTTTTGCTCGCTCGACATTTTGATTTTAAAACACAAAATATCATGGAGCAAACGAAGAGACAGCATAATATTGTACTCTCTCTCATTGAATCTGATCATGGAGTTACTAAAGCTTTTAACTCCATGGTTTGATCGGCTGTTTGGGATTTCAAGTGGGAATCTATACGTACTGTTGTCCATCGACTGATGATGTCATTGTCTGTTAACATTTCGAATTTAATAGATAGTATGGTGTATCCATAATATAATGTAGCCGATGAAAGCCCCACCCCCTCCTCCCTTAGCATAAAAATCGTTTTACTCGCAGTGCGTCTTCAATTGCCGAAATACACCCCCCCCCCCCCTTTACAACTTACAAATAGACCTAAAGCCTATAAAAATGTGACAATAAATTGTTCCTTTGTTATATTAAGATCTCTCAAGGTTAAAGTCTTTTGTTTGGGGAATATCCCTGTTCGTTCATTCAACAATAATTTCTAGTTCTACATACGACATAACAGCTCGATTTTGTCGCCAAAAACGCATGCTCAAAGAGGACGATGCTATCAAATTTTACCGGTTTATATTTTGGATTTAGGCCTATACGATTGCACAGTGATTGCGCTGCCTACATGTATAAAAATGTAAAGCGAAAAACATACCAGGATAGAATTGGATAGAAATGGGAGTTGAAAAGTTTATGGGCTATTCTTGAACTTGGGGTAAATCAAAATTCGTTCGGACACGAGATAAAGACGCTTTGAAACAGCTTGGGATTTCGTCGGATATTATTGAGTGGGTATCCATTTCATCATTAGAGACCGGGGCCCGGGCCGGTTGACCTCATGGGATGAAACCGATAGCTTCTGACTTGGTGATAGGAGGAGAAAGAGGGTTTAGCCGAATCGAAAGGAAAATGGAATTGGAAGGAAGAGAGAGCGAGGAGAGAGGGAGGGGAGAGATAATAACAGAGATAGACAATGATCAAGAGGGAGAGATAAAGTGATAGACAGTTGTACATAAACATGTAGATAAACAGAGGTCCAGATAGCTATCTAGATAGATATATAGATGAGAGACAGAACATGGAATGCTAGAGAAGAGAGAAAGGAGAGGGAGAGATGAATAAATACATGTAATTTAGATAGAATTGTATAAGACCTTAGAGAAAGTCAGAAAGACAAACAGACAGGAAGAAAGTTTGAAATCAACTGCAGGCAAAAAAAAAAGAGAGGGAGGGGGAAATAACGCCAATCATTATCTAAAGCTAGCATAATTAACCATTCTAGACCTATTGATCCGATTTGGGGGCGAACTCAGATTGAAGTGAAATTCTCGATAAAAAATTAGCGCATATGATAATAATGTAATTGAGTAATGAGCTTCGAATGCGAGACAATAGTCGGTTATGTTATAATTTACTTTCTGATTAGCACGTTTGTGTGCTTGAAAGCAAACCTATAATTAGCTCCAGATACAATTTACGATTTGAATGAAGCTGACCATCAAAGAAGTTCTGTTCTCATGAAGTTCTGAAAAATTTGTCTTGAATGAAAAAAAGATCTTCACATCCCCACTGTTTCTTCCCACACCATGTAATCTAAGGATGGATGCCGCCATATTGAATTTATGTTGCTAAGGGGTTGAAGTTGGTAACTAGGGAGACGGAGGAAGAGGCTGTTATTGCATTCGGAAAGGCAATTTGCCATACAGATTCACATTCCAATTTAACATCCCATAATAGAGTTTGATAAATGTAGGGCTTTGCTGCTCAATGTATTTCTATCTGATTGGAATGATGCGTCGAACAGGATGGACAAACAACAACAACTTGTGCTTAAAGCTATAATGGGCATGATGGGCCTTGAGTGTAAATATGTAAGCTGAACAGCTCAAAGGCAATTTGATGTATCATTGAACAGTGTGAGTCGAACAAAGATACCTAAATTTTTAATGTCATGTTTACTATTGCAACATTCACACAGAAGGACACTGGCAAATGATATGCCCATACTTAAGTTGGTTGTTAAAATGCACACATTGAATGTTTCGTGCAGTTTGCAAATAATGGACCAATCTGGGTCATATCACATCATGTTTGTACTTTCCTTAACATGATGACAGGACCTGTTGTAGCTTTCAGCAATAACAATATAATCACTGAAATAATCTTATTACAAGCAAAAAACATCACTGATAATTGGTACTCAATGTGGAGAAAGGAAAGTTGAAATAATTATTATGTACTTTTAAATGACCGGAAGGAAAAGCATAGGTATATGGTTCATTAATGTATTTCTAATATTTACCTCTATACTTTGTTTGCCAACATGTGATGTTACTTCAGCGCAGTTATTACATTTTTAAAGGACACTGGGACATAAATAGCGCCACCAACTTTACAAGGACGCAGAATCACTGACGAGGTCCACCCATGCGAGGTTTTACCTTCGTTAGAAATGTCAGACCTATTTTTGGTAGCATTATCTGATGCGAATTTTTACATTTGAGTTTTGATTTATCGTTTATTAGAGTAGAACTTTTTTGAAACTTTTTTGAAACTTTTTCCCCAATGCTCTCCCTTATCATGTAAATTTTTACCTTATCGTCCTCTTCCCCCTTTTCTATATTTTAGTTTGTCCATCCCATTTCTATGTCTATCTCTCTCTCCCTCTCTCTTTCTTTCTCCCCCCCCCCCGCCTTCTCTCTCTCTCTCTCGATCTCTCGATCTCTCTCTCTCTCTCATATCATCTCACTCTTCTCTTCTTTCGACAGTCCAATACAAAGATACTTTGTCCTGTGTTTCCTTCAGTGAAACTCCATGTATATGAAATCGAATGAAACGAATAAAAACATTTTTCTGTCTCATCTTTTTCCTGCAGTCCACTACAAAGACGCGGCAGTCGCAAGACACGGAGCGCATCGGTACCGATTCGATATCGGCAGGATACCCCAAGGTGAGACGGTGACGTCAGCTGAGCTGCGCGTCTTCCGTGACGCGCGGGGGCAAGGCAGCTCCTTGTATCGAATCGATGTTCTGCTGCTGAGGGAACGAGGTAGTGATGGGTAAGCATTCGAATGTCCCCCGCGTTCATTAGACCAATTATCTGTTTATAGTGACCGACAATTAACTACCACATTTGTCTATAGGGGTGTTTTATGTTACTACATATTTCTTGTAACTATTTTATAAAGAATATTATTGTAAGACCTGTTTTGAAAGATCTAGAACCAATCTTTGTCAGCCTCATAATTAGAGATTGTAACTTAGCGATGGATTACTATCCGATTATTCGTAACTTCTTGTAAGACGAGGCCTTTAGCAGTTTCGAATTCGGCTATTCAATGACGAGGCCAAATTCTCTGCTTTCTGTAATCCATATTCGGGACCCTGGTTTACGTACGGGGATAGAGGGAGGTTATCGCCCAATGTGACTTATTTGGGAAGAAATGCAAATTCTATTGAGAATGTATCTATATTCCATGCGTTTCCGTTTGCAATCGTACAGTTACTGACTTACAACTATGACTAAAGTTAACTTTGATCGAAAAAATGTCCGGGGGTGGGGGGGGGGGGGGTCCCTTGATTTAAATAATATAAAGTGGTTATTAAAAAAATAATGTTTTATAGTGTTCCTTCGGTGCAGGGGCGGCGATTTCTTTTAATGACAGTGGGGGGGGGGGGGGGGGGGGCGAAATGCAAGATTTTCTGAAAATGAAGATTTTTGCATTTTTATTAGTTTAAAGGCTGCACCTCTTGGGGCCTCCAGAGCTTAAAAGTGTGTTTTCCGGGGGGAGGGGGGACGATACAAAAAATTGAGGGGGACGTGCCCCCCCCCGGATCGCCGCTTCTGCTTCGATGGATAATACTCTGAGCCAAATTAATGTTACTTTAAGATACTAAGTCAATTTGAATGATATAGTTCATAATAATGTTTAGAGGAAGGAAGTCATTTACCTTAAACTCGTTTTTATTCCTGTCGTAGTTCCAGGTCACCCGTGTATTTGGATAGTACCATTGTTGGCGCAGGGGATCATGGCTGGTTGGTCTTTGATATGACGTCAGCTACAAGTACATGGAGGTCCTACCCAGGGGCTAATGTTGGTCTTCAGCTCCGTGTTGAGTCTTTACAAGGTATGCTTATAACGATTCGGTAAACAATTTACAACTTAATATTAAATTCCAAAAATTAGGACAGGGTTTGAACAATTTCTTCATATTTCAGGGACGGATCCACGATTTTATAAATAGGGGTGCACAATGCCGAGAAAACTGCATAATAAATAAGGATTTTGTTTCTTCTTGTGTATCTAATTTATGTCAATGGTTTCATAAGGGGGCACGGGACGGGTGTAGCCCCCTAAAAAATATTTAAAAAAATAAAGATACAAAGTTTCTCATGGAAAACTCATATTTCGCCTAAACGAAAAATTGAAGGACCGACAATAACTGCCTATTAATAGATCGGCTTCTTATCTTGTTTGTTTTTTCACTGCCATGTTAACAAGGTAATATCCTCTGACGTGTTACTGTAATTAGGGATAATACATCTGCTCTGATGGAAGCCATATACGACCTCGTTAAAGTTTGTTTTTAGAAATGTTTTTCTTTCATTGCAATGGAAGTGCAGGTTTTTATATAATTTCATTGTGCATTGGTAATGAACGGCGACATTGAAACTATTTTATTATATTCCACCGACAACAACACTTTCATCATAAGAGTCACAATATTCATCATAATCATCAACAGCCAAATCATAACTTTTACCATCTGTCTATTATCATTCTCAACATCATCATCATAATCATCAGTCATCATTTATCGTCATCATAATCACCACCACCATCATCATCGTCGTCGTCACCACTACCACTCGGTTTTACCCCTATAATGAAAGACACACGCCACGCCAGAAAGCCATTGTTTGCTATAAATGAAAGTGTGTGAAAACGACTTATCCAATTAACTTATCCGCATTTCACCCCACCCCCCCCCTCCCATCTGTTGTTAGGTCTGAACATCGATCCCACGGACGCAGGGGTGGTTGGTGTCGGCAATAACGAGGGTCGAGAGCCTTTCATGGTGGTCTTCTTCCAACGCAACGAGGAGGTCATCGCGACAAACTCCCATCTCCGGCGTAATCGTCGAGCAGCGACTCGACAAAAGAAAGGCGGAAAGAGACCAAGAAAACCAGATACAGATAACGACATCGCTTCCAGGGGTAGGTTTTTTTTATGTCACCTAAAACACCACCGCTCTCTTTCAAAAGAAAGTGAAAACTTTAAAAGTTTCAGCCTTTACATTTTAAGTTTGCAATAAATAAATAACAAATTTTCTATTATAAGGAGAAGTCCAGAAACGTGTCCAGATCATTTTCACATTGAATTTTAGTAGGCCAACTTCTGATTTAATTGCGAATGGAATTTGTTACGTTGTCTCCTTAATAATTGTGTTTCACCACCTCCCCCTTTAAAGACAACAAACCCCTCCTACGAAGATTATGCACCCCCTGCCTTATCAATTATTGATTCACCTTAGCTAATGATTTGAGAAATGTCATTTGATCTCAGGAATAAAACTTCCAAGTAAAATCAAAATCTTCTTTCATAAAATTGAGTCCAAGGTTAGAAAGCACACGAGGTAACCAATGATCACATAAATTTTCTGCTATAATTGACAAAGTTTTTTATGAATGTGTTCAGTTGTTGTACGATATGAATTTTTTTTAGCCCCTCTCATGATAAGTATGATTAATTGTATATACAATTTGGCGTATATCTCTGTAACTGTGTAATTTTTATATAGATATTGCATATCATATTCAAGGAAATTGAGTTACATTTTAAAGATTATGCCATATAATGGATATATCAGCTATTTTCATGTAGACTGGTTGCAAATCGTCTATTTTCATTGAATCTTAATCATTTCCATTGCTCACCTATATTTCGATGCATTATTGCCAACTATATCACAATACCTCATTTCTTAGTATAGTCATGATAGTCATTGAATTTTTCTTATTTTTTCAGAAATATTATTTATTTTTCTCCGCATGTTTACAAAATCATTCAAATCTGTAGTTATCCTGATGTTAACTTATTCATTTTTACCTTCATTTATTTATGATTTTATTAGAACATTTTACCATTTGTCCCCCTTCGTAGTATATAGTATGCTGATGTATTTACCCCAACTCATTTCACCTATTTATTTCTTTTTTCCATTTCATCTTTGTGTTTCACCCTTTCAAATGCAGATAGTGCATCATCTCTAAATAGCGATTGGCAATGTAAACGAAAGAATTTGTTCGTCAATTTCGAAGACCTAGACTGGCAGGTAACACTTTGGGATCTTTACCCATATTTGTGTATTTTTGTCGATGTGGTAGACTAACCAATTTCTCTGTTTGTATTCGTGTGCACTTTTTTGTTTTCCCCTTTTTCAGACTTTAACTCTCGACTTCGAAAAAGGAAGCGTCTTTGCAAACGCAAATCCATGTTCGTGAATTTCGAAGATCTAGATTGGCAGGTAAAAGTAGTAGAATGAATTAGTTGCCTGTTAGTAGAACTTTCTTTTACAGTGATCGATACGAGGTCATGTGGTAAGGGTTACTAGCAAAGTCTACAGGGCCATAGGTTTGACACCTCACATGGTCATTTGTCATTAATCTTTTCGACCGTTAGCGTCAAAAAGCTTGTTTGAATTCATGCCAAATTTGTTTTCTTAAAGTATTTCTAGTATTGTTAGTGACGCAAAGATTTCTTAAATCTATTTTGGGAACGTTCCAATAGACCGATATCCCATGGACCGAGAATTTCGGTCTCGTTAGCATTCTGAAAAGGTATTAGAAGGTCCGTGAGACGGACGTGTCACATGATGCGTCGGTCATGATGCGTCGGTCTCGTGAAACCTTATGTTAAAATGCCAGCCTCATAAAGTTAGATCAATTATCTCAATGAAAGATCTTGGGGAACATGGCAACGAAGAAGAAAATATGAATTTGATTATCATCTTCCATTAAGATATTAATACTTTAAGCCAGGCACACGATGATACATACTTACTTCTTCCCAATATGCCATTCGCATTTCCATAATGAGAGTCTTAATCGTATACACGCCTACTACCACACGTATACAGTCATAACATAAATACATTTTTAAGAAAAACATTGGCATAAGGTATGATATGCTGTGATGATAAAAAAAATTATCTCAATGAAAGATCTTGGCGATCATGGCAATAAAGACGAAAATATGAATTTTTATTATCATCTTCCATTAAGATATTAATACTTTAAGCCAGGCACGCGATAATACATACTTCTTCCCAATATGCAATTCGCAATTCCATAAAGAGAGTATTCATTGTATACACGCATAACCACACGTATACAGTCATAACATAAATACATTTTTAAGAAAAACATTGGCATAAGGTATGATATGCTATGATGATAAAAAAAGAAAAAAATAGAAAAGTATTATCCGTAAAAAGGCAGTTTTTAGCTGGTCAGCGACTCTGTCCGAAAGAAAAAATAAAAATACACATATTTTTTAACAAAGTAATAATTATGGTGTATGAATAAACACCCCCACCCGATCTCTCTCACATGAGAATATTGTACAAGATGATGGGTTATCTCATTCTCAGTGGGAGAAAATAATTGCGTAGGAGAAATTAGGTCTCAATCGCAGATGGGATTTTTCACTTTTACTCGTATACATAGCAAGGATTATTCGCTTTGATGTGATATATATTTTTTGTCGCGGGTAACATCCGGTTATTAATTGTTGTCACCTTGTTTAGTTCGCACGAATAAAAATGAGTGATCGAGTGATCAATTAATTGATAATCGCCCGGTTCGCCCCAAAGAAAATTTTGTTTGTCCTTCTTTTTCACTTGGTAGGAAGTACTTATCGTTATTTTTGCATTCTTATTGGTATCGTTTTTCTGTTAATTTCTCTTCTCATTTCTTCTAACGGAACCCAATAGTATCTCTTGTCTTCTATGTCGTATCCAGTGTGTACAGTACCTTGATCTCTTTATCCTTACCTTGAGAGCTTTCGTATGTTCGATAACCTTACCCCTCCCACCCCCACACACACACACACACAAACAAGCTCTTCCGGTATTGTACCTACAACCCCCACCCCACCTTCTCTTCTTCCCTTCATTATCTCATCCCTCACTCTCCATCTCGTCTGTCTGCCTGTCTGTCTCTCTCCCTCTCTCCCACTCTCTCTCTCTCTCTCTGTTTCTCTCTTTCCCTCCCCTCCCTCTAGCGTCTTTATCCCTCTAATTTTTAAATAACTATGATTATTTTTGTTATATCTATGTACTTCAGATTTGTGGATTCGGTGTTTAATATGGACGATATCAATGGGAGCATTTAGCCTTCATATTTATTTACTTTTATTGTTAATTGAGCTCAGATCCATTAACATTAATTTTGCGCTTTTTATGATTTGCACAAAATTGATCGTAATCATAAAATATTGTGAAGATTTACGTTCACAAACAAATCGACTCAAAATTTGAATCCTGAATGTTCAATTGCATTTAGTTGTGTTTCTTCAATTATCAGAGAAAGGTCCTCAATGACTGACAACATGTACAAGTTTAAGATCGAAACGATTGACTAAAGCTCCATTTTAAGTTGGAAGTTTGATATATTATTATCATTATCTTCTTAGGGGGAATTTTGTATTGAAGTTTTTCATTATTTCAAACAAAGATTCAGCTATGAGAGATTTGATGTTGACATAGAAACCTAAACATGTCTATTTTTGAATCCGAGATCTGTATCATGATTTGTGAACTCGGTCGTAGGATGTATCAGTGGCACATGGGACAATTATCCTTATCTTGCCAGTCAAATAAAGGCCCAAAATTGAAAATCGTTGTGCAAAATGCAAAATAGATCGAAATTCATATTAATAAACTGTTATTCTTATCAAATATAATATGTAATCCCCGAGACCAACAGCCCAGAGACTGACGTGGCAGTCTTGTCGCCCTTCTTCCAACTTTTCCGAAGGTTCCTGAGACCGAAATTTATATCGTTTCATGGGCTGTTGGTCGACTGCATGTTCCTTCATTGTTATTTAATCCTTGCAAACTACTGTATTCGAATGTACCATTTAACTCAATCCTCCACCCCCCCCTCACTTTTTTAAACAGGAATGGATCATCGCGCCCCTTGGGTATGTGGCTTTCTACTGCCAGGGTGAGTGCGCCTTCCCCCTCAACGGGCACGCCAATGCCACCAACCACGCTATCGTGCAGACACTCGTCCACCACATGAGCCCTAGTACCGTACCTCAGCCCTGCTGCGCCCCGACCAAACTCAGTCCAATCACCGTACTCTATTACGATGACAGTCGCAACGTCGTGCTTAAGAAGTACAAGAACATGGTGGTCCGTGCGTGTGGTTGCCTCTAGCAACGGAAGATGCATCAGATTGATGTTTTCTTCTTTGATTTTTTATTCGTCGAGTACGGCTTTAAGAGGCTACCAGACAATTGGACTGATTTAATCGGAGTTTAAAATCTGAAGAAAGAAAGACAAGCGTCCACACATTGTAAGAGATAATTGTTAATTTGTTTTAATAATGTTTTATGATCAAGTATTCTGCAGGTCTTTGACAAATAGTTTGCTAACAAAGGTGGCTTTTTCAATCGGTTTTCAATCATATTTTATAATTCAACCCACTATCAATATAGTGTTGTTGCTTCTTTGGCGTATATTCATCTTGTGTTGGAAATTTAATTACAATGACCGAAAGTTACTGAGATTATGATTAAAGTTTGTAGGGAAAATAATGTGTATTTATATATACGGAAACGGAGGAAATGTCATGTACGTGAGTATTTTATTAGTGGAATTACGACCATTCCATTGTCAATTTCTCGATGACATTAGACTTATGAGAGATTTTGATATTGTTTTTTTTCGAACTTGAACTCGTTTTCCGATCCACATACAATATTAAAAAATCATTCAGAAAAACGAAAGGTTATAATTAAAGTAGATGACACCATCATCACTTTATGTCCGTTACTTTAATATCTTTAATTTTGTTGTCATTTTTGGACAGGTGATTTTACTTGTAATAATCATGGATCTCTCTCTATCTTTCTCTTCTCGTCTCTCTATTTCTGCATCACTTTTGCAGCATATTGCTGCTTTGATCCAGTTAGCAATACATTATTTTATTTGACTTGTTCCCGGCTGTCGATTCAGTACGTGGCTATATACTCGCATCAAGAGAAAACTGGGAATATAACATTAACACCGAGGCTATATCAAGCCTACAAGATTATATCAAAGTTGTTGAGATCCGTGAAAATTTGTATGGGGAAAAAAAACGTTAATTACCCTCGGGACTGGATAAAGATGTATACGTGACTATACTAAGGACAAATTCTCATGTGGCTATCGTAATTTCTTCTTAATTTTCTTATTGAGTAGCAGGGGAGATTTCAGTTATTAGCCAAAGACGAACAAGTCAATAGCAATTTTCTGCTATAATTAAGCACGCGAATGTAATATCAGTATGAGGCATTACGACTTGATTCGGCATGCATGACGCGGAGACACAATTTTCTATGGGAAAAAGAAAAAAAAGGGCAAACAGTTGTGTGGGCGGCAATAACACTGGCTAGGATGAATATATGAATAAACTACTAGTATATAGATGTGAGTGTGAGAACAAATATATTCAATAATTATGTGTCTATGCGAGAAGAACGTAAAACCATGTTGGATTTCATTTTTAAATCGCGTGCATTTACGTGATGTTAAAATAACTAGCAGATTGTGGATTCACGATTTTTAAACCAGATAAAACGCATGTAGCTTCGCTTTGCCGCCCCCTCCCCCCTCAAATTTTTTTTTTTTTTTAAATTAGAAATATGAAAAATTCCGGAGTCCCCACCCTGATCCGCTAATGCACTTGTAGTTTTATGGATGGATCACAATGATTGCAGATTAAAATAATCCTTCCTCGTGTTAAAGACAAAAAAAGGGTTAAATATTCTTAATTATGTTTATCCGTGAAAAATTTCATTGTGTAAGAATTCTGTAGCAACTGTTGATGTATATATTTTTCTACAAAAATGTCCATATGTAGGATATTGATGTCGCATTTAGAGAATCACCTATGCCCCGCTGTCAAGATTTGATCTAAAGAACTGAAGAAATTATATTGTCTTTACCATCTAAATGATTATGTATCTACAGATTGTTACTAAAAAAAAATTCATTGCATTGTCTTCCATATAAAATGTTTCGACCGGTCCCAGATGAACCACAGAAAAAAGGAAATGAAAACGAACAAAATAAAACAAATAAAAAATGTTGGTCGTGTCATCGTTGTACTTCTGTATCCTGTAATTACCGAAGCAAATATTTTATTATGTATATATTTTTTTAAGACACTGCATGTAGAGGTTTTTAAATCTGACAATAATTTAGAGTAAACCTACCTTTTCACCCCTGTTTAATTTTATGAAGTAAATTAACTTGTCTTCCAGATTGTTACTTTTTAATTTGATTTAATTGCCTTGTCTACCATAATCATGTTTCAACCGGTCCCAGATCCCCCTCCCCCCCAAAAAAAAAAAGGAAAACAAAACAAAAACACGTTTTCCTTGAAGAAACTTACAGTATCACTAATGGTTATATTTTTTTAATCGGGGGCATATTTGGTAAATTATAGGGGCGACCCCCCTCCCGTGGCGCCGCCCCTACTTGACCCTTTTTGTTAACCATGAGGCGAAGATATCTCTGTCAATAGGCCTATATGAATTACTCACAGGGTTATACGCCCTATACAGATATTGGCGTCGTGTATATATTTTTTCGTCTGGTATAATTATCGTACAGAATGATATTTATTGTGTATATAGTTATTTCATAATCTATCATTTTTGACATTCGACAAGGCGCACCTATATCGGAAGAACATTTTTAAAAGTTACGTTGTTATTGATAAAGTCTTATCAATGTGGTCTACTTCTTCAAGTGTGCGTTCGAATAATAATATCTCTCGTATACTCTTGTATATACTTTTCAATTAATGACCTTTTCTCCCAGTTTTAGAGGGAGAGATAAGATAAAAATACGATTAGGCCTACCAAGCGTCTAGATGTATGTATATTTGTATGCAAAAATGTAAAGGGTATTGTGTAGTTCTGTTCACCAGTGTTGATAAGTCTTATATATTTTGGAAATCTTATTCTATTTCACTTTTACCAATTCATGAATTTTTAATTTGTTGGCCGAAATACTTTTTTACCCAATTTAGTTGTTGTTAAGCAATAATGATAATTCTAAAAACGAACTTTGTATTTTGATATCGCCACTTTGATTGAAGCATACCCTGTCTTAATTTATTTCTAAACATGATTATTTGCGATCATTTGTGCATTTAAAATGGTTAAATGTGATGATGAAGAGTATGTTTCATAGAAGGATTAAAAAGGTTTCTTATTGATTTGCAAGAATACTACATTTTAAGCAAATTACATTTAGGCCTAAATTCAAATATTGGTCGCTAAAAGTTATATACTATTTTAAAAGCATATTGGTATGCATCGCTTTGCTTTGATTTGAGATTAGTATATCAAATAATTCACTGACGATGAGTTGAACAAATTGAAGCATGCATGAAATTTCAATGGAATTAATTATTTCTCAATAAAAAAATATATAAAGTCTTCCTTTATGATCAAACGAAAATAGTTGAAGTCATTTAATAATTGTTTCAATTTTTTCTGTGCAACTTTATTGTGTCATCTGAAAGGTCCAGGGTGAATATTTATCCAATGTATCGTGTTTTATATTAAATAATTTGCTCTCCCTAAAATACAGAAATGGTCTTGATTTGTAAGATATTTTATGTCGTATGTTAAATAATAATACGCAATGTAGATTCAATAAAACGATGGGAAAATTAATTGACGAATTTTCTTCTTCATTTTTTTTTCTTCTTCATTTTTAATTTGTGCGTATGTTACGGTTCAAGAGCGAAGCAAAATGTTGTCACGACCGCGAGCTGTTTCCCCTGTTGCTTATTTATACTTATTCTTTCCAATGATGTCTCCTATACTTGTCTTGTAAGTATCCATAAAACCATCATGGTATGTTAGTTCATGTATATCAGTTGACGTAACAATCGTAAGAAGCCAGTTTATTGAAAACCCCTAGACGAATCCGAATGCATCACCGTTGCTAGGCAACGGGAGAATAGCCGCTTCTCCACACAAGTATACACGGATATTTCTTCTCCAGGGTAATTCGTTTAATGTCCCATAGTGAAGAGATTGGATGCCTGTATCTTTCAATTTGCATTCGAGATCAAGAGCAAATTGATAGCAAGGAGCTAATTTCAGAGAGATTGGTTTTCTTTTAATTATCGTTCAGTTTCTCTCTGTATGGATATCAATCATCTCATGCATAGACTGGACGTTGATTTATGTTTATGCTTTTTATATAGATAAAAACGAAGACATCCCTTACAACAACAACAAAAATAAAATAAATATTTACACCCAGCTTTTTACAACATTCATGTCAAGTTACTTAGATTGAACACAGAAAGGGAGATCGTAACAATAGACCAATGAAAGTCTGGGGATTTAAAGAAGAAAAAATTGTGATATGAACGTTTAATTCGAATGTTTCATAATCATCATCATCCTATGTCATCTCGAAGCATTTTGTGGGTGAAAAAGAAGAAGATGACATATGGCGAATAATTGGTTAAATATTTGTTTACAAAATATCTTAATGGAATTTGTCTTTATGTAAAAGGTATATACGTGTCTATATTTTATTTGCAAATTCCCTTCCATCAAGTCAAAATGAACAGACGTCTTCGATATAATGTATCGGATCTTGTATCCGTGCATATATACATGTATACGTTACAATGTAGACTTCCTGTCTGCACTCCGATGCATAATAATGATAATATATGATATACTAGTGGGCAAGCTCGAGTTATATGTCACAAACATTACCAAGTATTACTTAACTATCTTATGGAACTTTGTACACGAATCGGCTTAAACTGATAAAAATATCATTTTATACGATGTTTTGTCTTATTCAAGCTCTAGAATGGCCAGCAGCTTGTCATGACACAGTCATCAGATATACTGAAATCTTAGATGTGGTTTGTAACGTATGTGACAGAATAGCTTAGACTTGCCATTGTACAAAATGATGATAGCGAATTGTGTGTTTCATTTAATTTAATTTCCTTTATTTATTTAAACACGGTAACTCTGTCAGCCTAAATGGCCGTTTTTCAGAAAGTGCGTGTGAACTGAATGAAAATATACGAATTTCAATACAAACAAAAGCCTCTAACAAAAGATTACAAAACAAAATCAAATCAAAATATAAACTAATCAAATCAAAACAAAGGAAAACATAATTAACATGAGTAACCAATGAAGATAAGAAGTGAATTTTGTGTTATATTCGTTTAAAGCTCATGCATTAACTTGGACCAGAATATATCAGGTATTGACCGAAAGAACATGCGAGTCATATTGAAGAAACGTTTGTTACTCATCGAATTGCATTTAAAGCGAGTCTTTAGTCCTTGAAATTGATTTTTATCTCGAAAGAATCTGGCTAGAATAACAAATCTTTTATTGCGTAATAGATGTGGTGTTGAACTATTATAGCATTTGGTTATCAATCTGTAGCCTTGTACATTCAAAATGCGTTTCATTTGATTCAGTGAGAATAAAATTTCCAGTCTTGACCAGACCAGAACCCCAGTTTAGCGTTAGTTAATCTTGAACTGAAATCTTAAACTTAACTAGATGGAACTTCGACTGCGCGCAGTCGAAATGATGCCTCCGTCATAGAGCAATTTACAAACTAAAACAGAAGAAATTTTTCAAATTCAAGTTCAATTGTAATCCATTAACAGGTTCTCAGAATATTGTGATTACAAGCAATTTCTCATATACATATATGACCCTTTGATCTTTGACCTCATGACCCTAACATCTACTCAGTTCATTGGCTCTGCAAGATGTCTGGAGTTAAATAGTAATCCATCTGTCAGTTATAATGAGAATGCGTTCACAAGCTATTTTTGCATACAAAATGAGCCCATGACCTTTGACCTTTGACCTCATGACCAAAGAATCTACTCAGTTTATTGGCTCTGCAAGATGCATACATGATCTAAGTTTGGCAGGAATCCATCAATCTGTTCTAATGATAATGCGATCACAAGCTATTTTTGCCTACATAATGAGCCGCATGACCTTTGACCTTGACCTCATGACCCCAAAATCTAATCAGTTCATCGGCTTCGCAAGTAACATACATGACCTAAGTTTGGCAGGAATCCTTCAATCGGTTCTTGAGATAACGCGATCACGAGCAGTTTTTGCATACATAATGAGCCCTGTGACCTTTGACCTTTTACCTCGTGACCCCAAAATCTATTCAGTTCATCGGCTCTGCAAGATACATACATGACCAAAGTTTGGCAGGAATCCATCAATCGGTTCTTTGGATAACGCGATCACGAGCTGTTTTTGCATACATAATGAGCCCTGTGACCTTTGACCTTTGACCTTGTGACCCCAAAATCTAATCAGTTCATCGGCTCTGCAAGATACATACATGACCAAAGTTTGGCAGGAATCCATCAATCGGTTTTTCAGATAACGCGATCACGAGAACGGGACGTACGGACGTACGGACGGACGGACGGACAACCAGAAAACATAATGCCTCCGGCTACTTCGTAACGGAGGCATAAAAATAAGGATGTAAACAAAAAGGTACAGAGAATGAATGAGGCACAGAGAACGACACACAGGGACAGGGATATGGAGAGAAATGTACATGTATTTTGAGATCTAAGGTGAAAGTTATAAAAAAGGGTGTTTTGTTTTCACTTCTCTACTATCTCTATCTTCATCTGTTATTTCTGTCCTTAATGCTTCTATCATCTTCCATTTCTATCCTTAAGTTTGTGTATGCTTTCATTATCATTTCTCTTTCTAACGATCATTATATTTTCTTCGATTTTTATGTTTCTTATTTAATATATTTCTTTATGAATTTCTTTGTTCATACTACTTTTTCTACTTCGTTTCAGTCTTTCTTTACCTCGTGAAGATTTTAAACCTTTCATTTTCGTGGCGCTGTGGACGATGTCATCTGAATGTCATCCTTTTAAATGCTCATTTTAAACTTTCTCCTTCGTTGTACCAATAAGGATATCAGATTCTATTGTAGTCTTAATATTCAGTGCATGTTTAGTTTAGTATGTAAGATTGTCTGTGATTACCAGGATGGCAGGATCGCATTCTTTAATCAAAACATGGACCCTACTACGAAGGTCCATGATCAAAATTAAACACCATTGTGGTGTAACACGATGGCTTCGCTATTTTTCATCTTCAACATTGGTCTTACATATAGCTCCCACGAACTCCTAACAATTAGCAGTTACGTAATAGTGTATTGTCTAACGTTCTACTTACACTTCATAAATAATCACAGCGATCGTATATCACGTTTGTTATTTGGTGGTCTGTACACACCGTGGGTGACATAATGGTATCCATGGTTACATGAAGCATTAGGTGTGTTGCTGTGTATACAATTTTTTATTTTAATCACCGTGCAGTGGCGTAGCCAGCATTGAAAGGAGTCGGTGTACGCCCTCCCCTCTAAAAAATAGTTTGTCATGAATACTACGCATCAAATCTTAGTCAGTCTTATCAGTTTCTTGGTACGCCTCTGGTGCATCTAACTAACATTGCATCACAGTAATAATAAACGAAAATGGAAAAGCAGTTTAGCTTAGATTATGAGGTCCTTGAATGTTGGTTGCGGAATATAATACTGCTCAAAATATATTAAATCGCAGTGATGTGTCTTTACAAAGACAGAACAGAAGACTTTACATGGGCGGCCCATATGCAAGTTCACGCCCCCCCCCCTCCATGATTAATTACATCTGATAAATCACTAATATAATTAATACTATGTACTGAAATCAGAAAAACAAAAAAATTCAAAACGGGATGCTAAATGTGTGTTGTCGTTGTTGTTGCTTTGATTATCATGAAAGGAGATTATAAAAGAAAGATATTTTTAGAAAACAATACTGCTGCCTCCTACAGCGTTGTTTTGATCCATCGTGTAATCACATAGTCACGATAGTTTAGAGATCATTGTAATACATGAAAAATTGCTGATCTCCATAAAAACACTAAAAGGATCGTAAAGACGTTACAACTTTTACTTTTCATGTTGTGGAACATGTTTTTGACACTATATTCCATGACGCAGCAACGACCGGGCAAGGTACATGGCGAATTAAGAGAAGTCAAAGATCGAGAGAGATCTGAGAGAAGGGGAGAGAGATCGGAGGGAAAGAGTGATCAGAGAGAGAGAGAGAGAGAGAAAGAGAGAGAGTTCAGAGAGAAAGAGTGAGAGACGAAGAGAAAGAGTGAGAGAGATATCTGAGAGAGAGAGAGAGAGAGAGAGAGAGAGTGAGAAATCAGAGAGAAAGTGAGAGAAAATTGGGGTGACAAAAATAAAACGAGAGAATGAGGTTACGCAATAAATATTTATTTCGCAATGCGCTGCGTCTCTCTTATTTCGTCCATCTAGGCCCCGTATTAGGGACTTTTAGATTCGCACGAAGACACTGGGGATTGCTACGATCGACGTCCTTTTAATGCACTGCCTTGAATGGACGTCACACGTATCAGTCCACGCAAATCTAAAAGTCCCTAATATCACGATTTACGACTACTTACATATTGCCCCCCCCCCCCCTTAATAGAACCTCGCTACGCGAAGGTTAATCAAAATTAAAAAGCACGTTTGATGTTTTTACTGTTTCAGGCATAACAACAATTTTACCCTGACGACTTTCCAGTGCTATAGTCTAGTGATACTGCAAGCAAACCTTCAAGATGGTACTTGCAATGATATCTTTGAATCAAAACACAATAAACATACGATATATATCGTGTTATGCATTACGTCTCAAGGAAAAATTACTCCAAGGTTAAATTATGAAATTACATTTAGGATTGTATTTAATCGGTATAGTCAAATGAGTTTCTAACCTGATTACCAACACCTTTAAAAAGGTTAACAATTTTGAACAATGTAAATTTTCAACTGCATATTTCACTCGAGACAATATAGTACTAAATTCATTTGTGGCTAGTAGTCTTAATATGAAATAGACGGATCAAGGGTGTCACTAAACCTGTTCAATAAGGGGAGTCAGAACAGATCTTCAGTTGGAGAAGAAACATTTGATAAGAGGCAATAAAGGACCTCAGATCCAGTCCCTATTTATAATTTTTTCCTCGATATCCGATTACAAAAAAGTCCAAAATGTATCCATTAGAGGTGCCAAAGGATTTCCATCACAGATCTAGCAACACTGAATGAGAGGGTGTGATTGTGCTGCCTATACATAACGAAAATAATATGAACAGTCATCAAAGACACATGTTTAGAAAGTAAAAACAAAATATTAATTTTAGTGAAAAGAAAAACAAATAGTTTATTTACATCTGGTATTTGTCAACCAAATTTTAAGAAAATAAGTACAAAATAGTCAGCTGACAAAAAGTATAGTTATTTACATTTTGGTAATCTTAAAAAATGTGCTTTTAGTTGAATAACCACCACTGCATCGCTGTCAGAAGAACCAGTCTCTCTGCAAATTCGACGAGCATACCCTCGTTGAAGAGCTTGTCGACCTCGATGCATGTCGCATTCCGTCGATTCATCGCCGACGACTGGAAAAACGCTTTCAGTTTCGAGTCTTCTTCCATGACTTTCGACTTCCACTCTCTCTCCTTCTCCCGTCGTCGAGCCTCGCGAGATTTTTTCTTATCACGCTTCTTTGGTTGCTTGTCGTCACTCGGTTTAGGACCGCCGATGGGTGGCAGGATGGGGTGGAGTGGAGGAACACGAAACGGTGGTTGACTATGTCTAGACAGACGAGGATCCTTAACAGTACTCTCTGGTGTTCGAATGCGAATATGCGGATCCGCTTCGGGATTGGGCAACATCTCGAAATCTTTTGCGACGTCGTTACTAGCTTCAATGAAAGGACGCGATGCATGAGCAAGCCGAAATTTCGTTGATTTCTGAGGATGATCCTGGTGATGCTTTTCTGTCTCATCTCGGTTACCATGTCCATTCTCTCTTTGTTTTCTCCTACCATTCTTCAAATGGTGCGTGTTAGGTCCATCTCCCGATATTTTACGCCCACCATGCCCGGATATTGGAGTGGAGTTTACTAAAGACAGTCTGTCTTTTGTCATGTACAGCGATACCTTCTTTGAACCATTCACGCGAAATTTCGGCACTTGTAAGGCGTTTTCGGCATTGTTTTCCGATTTTCCCGAATCAGGCGGTATTTGAATGATTGGCGCACATTTATGGGAAGAGCTTTTCCTTTCGTTAACTATGGAGCGCGTAACAAATAGTGGCCCTCTTGGCCCGTCTTTATGAGGCATCGGAGTGAATATCGGTGGAAGCTGCGTTACCGGCCGCCCATTCGGCCACGATTTCGGAGACAAAGGTGACAATGCAGGTTGTTTTTTGTTGTTACACTTCTCCACTAAAACCTCGTCAGCTTGATTCTTCTTCCCAATTTTAATCATGTCACCTTGCCGCACAGTGGTTGCCTCCTGGTTCATATCGTTGCTACAAACCATCTTGCTCTTTAACTTTAAACTACGACGCATCGTGTCGTGCATGTTAGAGTAGTGGCGTCAAAATACACGTAAAATAACAGAGGAAAGTTCATGAAAGTCAAAATGTCGAGAGGAATTAAATCAACAACGCGCGAGTAAAGATAATACGAATAGAATACGAATGGCCCACCGATGCGCTGGAAATCGCATACAAAACAAGTTCAGCAGTTATGGAAACGGATTCATCTCAAAAGAATACTCTCAGGTAAAGCATCTTCACAAAGCGGAGGTTGATGGCGACAAAAAATTGATCACAAGCCATTTGTCCATACTCGAAGATTCTCTACTCCGAGCTCGCTGAATTGAAAATTCAAATCTCGATGCGAGGCGACTGTTATCTAAGTACTGCTAGTAATCATTATGTTTACGCCCAGCCATTAGAGCTCATGTCCTGCCTCTCGGAATGCATGACATAACGAAAACGATGACAACATGTGTACGAAAGTGCGAAACATGCCTGCAAGCCCTCGTATAATATGTTTATCAAACGCTCTTACTCTTCAGGTACAGCGCAGTATCTCATTAGGCCATCGCGCAATTAAAAACGCCGCGAGGAATATTCTGCAATGTATTTATAACTCTAGTTATAGGTGAGGAAGGAGGTCTAGTTACGTCAGTCATTGCGTTATATTTTGGCTCGCGAGCATGATAATACATTGTCATTGGGGTCGCTATAACAAGGTGGTTGTTGACAACAGTCATCTTTTGTTTCCTTTCTCAATTTAAATTCGACATTATGCAAGTTAATTTTCAAGAAGAAAAAAAATCGAACGAAAAAAAAAGAGAAATTGTCAATTAGTGAATAAAAATAGTGACCATTCGTTACCCTTCAAACACATAATAAAAAATATTGACCCCCCCCCTCCCATCACTTAAATATAACCAATGTATATTTCACTTACTTTTTGATTTCATTGTTTTTCTCTGTAAGGATCTTTTGCAATATCATACATTTGGTAAAATTCCACATTCTGGTCTCCCGAAGAAAATAGTCGTTACCCCTTACACTCCATCAAGACCGCCTCTGCCACTGTAATTCAGTAAACAATCTATAAAAAGACATGTTCAAGCTGTAGTTTAGATTAATTGATGTATTTTTTAAATCTTGTTTTTCAATAGAGAATCATATCTTTAAATATAATTATAAGTGAGGATGTAGGATATAAAGGCAATGCATTGAATGGCTTCCTAAGGGAGCCCATAAAATACCGCTCTCTCTCTCTCTCTCTCTCTCTCTCGATCTATCTTTCTATACATCTATTATTAGTTTAATTGTGTCTCTTTCTCAGTCCCCTCCCTTCTCTCTCTCCCTCCCTCTCTCTCTCTCTCTCTCCTCAGACTCATTATTTTTAATGGACGAGAGAACCGTGTTCTGATTCATAATTATATTGCGCCTTCCATAATTTATTATCACTATTATATCCTAGACTCCTTGAACAGTTTTATGCTAACCCGTAATTTATATCAAAAGGAGAACTCCTCATCTATTATCATGAGAGAGTTCGGAGAATCCCAAGCTCATAGATCTATTAAACTATAAATTCGTCTTGTTTAAAAAATGTTTTAAAAAACCGAGAAAAATCAGTTCAAGGATCGCACAACACTAAAACCCGATTGCAACCCGAAACACAATCTTTGACGATATGAAGCATGAGAGCTGTTGTCGCCGAACCCAAAATCGGGCCACCTCCTCTTGAAGGTTGAGACAAATACGGAAAAGATAGAGGATGCTCCAACGCTGAATCCACCTCCGTTGAGATGTGAGATGTGAGATACGGATACTGCATCTTCGAGGCCCGTGATATTGAAGATTATAATGAGATTTATCAACAACTGTCCCTCAATTATTCCCACTTTTTCTTCAGTTGGGTGTTATTTTCACCCGCTCTCATACAAAATCAATGAGAAACTTTTTTTCCTTCTTTCTTTCGAGTGTTCTCTTTGCAAATCCACCCCCACACACACACACCCTCCCTCCCCCGTCATGTGCTAAATCCTAACTAAAAAGGGTTAGCAAAATTGAGAGAGGGTCAGGGAGATATAATAGATTTAGAGGTGGATTTGCAAAGAGAACACTTGAAAGAAAGAAGAAAAGAAAGTTTCCCATTGATTTTGTATATCGGAGCGGTTGAAAATAAGACGCACCCGGCAGCGCGTTTCCGTTTTACACCCTGCCCTAGGCTTTTCGGCAAGAAATTACACGAAACATGCTGTATCCGAAGTCTAAGTTTGTTTATCGACGTCAAGAATAGCGAAGCCAAAGCTTATGTACAATTTCAATTGGGGATGCGAGGGTCTTCTTGTTCAAGACGGTTTTCCCGATATATTATTGTTTTGTTATCGCTGGGCTAAATTTTGCGAGCTGATCACGCATCCTCACGCTCTTAGAGTATTGCGTATTAATGGATAAAAATAAATGATACGACTAGGAAGATCAACTAGTATAGAGAGTTAGCTAGCGCTACGTGACGTTTTCAGAGTTCAGAGCGCCGAGGCAAGATGTGGACGACTAGACTCCGAATACCAGTCGGTTTGTAAAATTTTATTGGAGAAAAGCCTAGGGCAGGGTGTAAAACGGAAACGCGCCACCCGGCAACTGAAGAAAAAGTGGGAATTCCGAAAAATGTTCGCCCTCTATCGACTTAGCGCTAACATTCAAAACAAACTACTCGGATCGATCGGGCTCTCCTCTTTCACACACAGTCACAGTGGTGCACATCGAAAGATTGTCTCTTAAATGTCTATACCAAGTCTATTCGAATATGACACAGTCCATAGTCGTTCAAGGTAAGAATAAGACATATGCAGCTATAATTATTTGGGCTCAAATACTCGTAAAAGTTGTATGAAACTAGAAATGTATTTCGTTTGGCTGTAAGTACAAACATGTAAAACAGTACGTGGGACTGAAATTTGTGACTTGAGCTCAAATCCTTGGCGCTAGTGCAGTGCACCGTATCCATTTTGACCCAGGCATAACTCCGGCGAGGAGATATAGATTCCCTACTAAATCATACCAAAAATAACTAAATCTGATCTTCATCAATTGTTCAAATAATGGTAATGATTTAAAATTCGTTATGACTTCACTTGGACTAGAGTCTAGACCCTATGTTTCTAACTTGTTTCGTGTCAATTTTCTTAATCATCAAATTCATGATCGTCTCTTTTTGAAATCATGAAAACGAAGATCGAGAAATAAGTTTTAATTTAAAAAATAAAATTTCAGTTTTAACTTTTTTGCTGCCCATAGACTAAAGTTGCCTTGAGATTGCGTTCTAAATAGATAGATCTATGACAGGTTTGGAGACATGACAAGGAAGCGTTGTGGAAGTTGTCGCTCGATCATCTTGGCAAAGACGGTTTTGTGAAGCACTTTGCGGACAAGTTGAGTGACAGTGTCGAGATATCGTTGATCTTGTAGTTATGACGCTTTCGAGAAACAGGCCCCGGTTAACATGGTTTAGCCTTGGGAAGGTGACGTGTATAGCTCGGGAAAAGTACACAAACAAACTTCATTTTTTAATGAAATAGATCTAGATCAAAACAATTTGTTTTAAAAGATTTTTGAGATAATTGTCTTTAAGACTTAACATTAACAACCTCTTCATATTTGTTTCTAACAAAAGGATTGTCATAATGTCAATGACCAATGTTAATTACAAAAAATTAAAAAAAGGTTAAACAAATTTGATAATTGATTTCTTTCTTTATTTTCTTCTCCTTTCCATTGTACAGTTGGCCAGTGTGGCAATCAGGTAAGTTGACAAATAGAATATACATGTAGGTCATCTTGAGAGTAATGTCTTTTTTTAAGTTGGCTCCCCCAACATACTCCTAATTCTTATTTTCTCAAAAATCAAAATTATTAGTTCTTTTATAGACTAGATCTAGACTCACTATATATGTTAAAGATAAACTTGAGTTCTGGTAATGTGATTGCATTGTGAAAGAAAAGGTGTGGAATGGATCAGAAAAGTTGATCATATAGCATGTAAGTAATGGTGTGTAATGCAAGGTTCTGGAGTCATCAAAATCATCATAAATTTGGCAGAGTTTTGATAAATTTACAATCACTTACACAGAAAGATGTATATGGGACAATACACATGGTGTCGGGGCTAGTACTACACTGATTTTCTTATCTTTCTATGCTCATTACTCAGCCAGTATACATTTTCTTCCAACATTGTTTGGCACATGACATTTATTTGTAATCTTGAACATTCAGTGTAAGTTTTGTTAGATTCTGTGAGAATTCATTTTCTTTTTTTACCAGAACTCAAGTTTATCTTTAATGATTTATTTGATAATCTACACTTGTAGACTGACATGTGACTCCAACTTATTAGGAATCACCTTATACAATTGCTAATTAGCTTTCTGTATAGAATTGGCTTCTAATGATTATAGGTTTTGTGTGTATTAGCTCAAATTAGTACAGGGTAGTTCATACAAAGGAGAGAAATTAATAATAATAATAATAATAATAATAATAATAATACATATGATTTATAAGGCGCCAAATCCACTTGACAGTCAAATGCTCAAGGCGCAGCTTGTGCAAAAGATGAAATACATACATGATACATTTATACAAAGTGCGATAGGAAAGGTACAGACATGAAAGGTAATGGTAATCAATTATAAGCTAAATTAAACAGATATTTCTTAAGATTGTTTTTTAACACCTCAGCAGAACTGCTATTCTTAACCCATTGAGGGAGAGTATTCCATAACGAAGGCCCAGCATGAGCGAAGGTTCGTTCCCCCCACTTTGTTTTAACCCTAGGAGTAACAAGTAAGCCAGAGTTTTGAGAACGTAGCTGTCTAGAAGGAAAGTAATGCTTAATCAAGCCGATGTTATACTGCGGAGCAGAGCCATGTATACAGTGAAATAATAGCAAAATAATCTTGAAAACAACACGTTTTTCTACGGGCAACCAATGGAGTGATTTGAGGACTGGTGTGATGTGACTGTACTTGTTGGACAGGGTCACGACACGAGCAGCAGCATTCTGTAATCTTTGTAATTTTGCGAGTAGGTTGTGAGGCGAACTAAACAAAAGGCCATTACCAAAATCCAAGCGAGAAGAAATCAAAGCATGAGTAATTTTCTCGGTGGCACCACGGTTAAGATATTTACGAATAAAACCCAAATTGCGTAACTGATAACGTACTGATTTTGAGACATATTGAATTTGAGTAGACATTTTCATGTTTGAGTCGAGAAACACACCAAGGTTGCGACATACATTAGATAGGGTAATTTCATGTCCAGCAAGAGTAATTGAAGTGATGGAAGAAATCTTCTCTAACTGAGTCTCAGAACCATACATTATAAATTCGCATTTGGCGAGATTTAATTTCAGTGAATGTGAGTTTAACCAATTATGAACATCTTGTACACAAGTCTCAATGTTATGGATAGCGCTGGCTGCATTGCTCTGATTGGGTTTGAAAGAAGTATATATTTGAATATCATCAGCATAAACATGATAAGAGAGAGAATGGCGATGAAAAATACTCTTCAAACCCGTTAAATATAACGAAAAAAGCGTGGGCCCGCCCACAGAGCCTTGTGGAACTCCGCATGTAAGTGGTACAAAATCTGAAAGGTAGCCGTTTATCAAGACAGCTTGAGAATGGCATGACAGGTATGATTTAAACCATTCCAGGGCTTGACCTTTAATACCGAGTGACATGAGGGTATTCACCAGAACAGTGTGGTTAACAGTGTCAAAGGCGGAAGACAAATCAAGGAGTACCATAGCAGTTACTTTTCCGCCATCCATCTCCTGGAGTATAAAGTTGGATACATTAACAAGGAGGGTTTCTACACTGTGGTGGGGACGGTATGCAGATTGAAATGGGTCAAGGAGGTCATTATCGAGACAGTAATCATTTAATCTAGAGAACACCACCCTCTCAAGTATTTTAAATAAAAACGGGAGATTAGAAACTGGACGGTAATTACTTAGTAATTCAGAATCAAGATTGGGTTTCTTCAGTAAAGGAAGAATGTGTGCCGTTTTAAGAACAGAAGGTACGCATGCCTGAACAATACTTAAGTTGACAATCTGTGAGATAACAGATGCAAATGAAGAGGAGCAATCCTTAATGAGAACAGTATAGACAGGGTCTAGTTTACACGACTTAGCTGACAATCTATGAAGCAGTAATTGTATCTCATCGGAGGTGGTAGGTTGAATCGTCTCGAGGGATGCTGACGTGACAGGATCAGGTGGAGTTAAGTCAGGAGTGAGACTGTCCTGGATCTTCTGAACCTTGGAGCGGAAGAACTGAATAGATCTTTGAGCCAGTTCTTTACTATCAGAATGTCTTGGAAGTGGAGAGTTCTGTTTCCGATTCAAGAGACGATTGGCCGTAGAGAAGAGTTTCTTAGAGTCATGTCCACATTTATCGATTAGCCCGACAAAGTACGAACGTTTGGCTCGTTCGACGAGAGAGTTCGTGAAATCTCGTTGCGCACGGAACATCTCTTTGTCAATGTGAAGCTTGCCGTTAGATCGCCATCTCCGCTCAAGCTGCCTACGTTTACGTTTCTCAGCAGTAATCTCGCCGTTGTACCAGGGATTGTCCTGACGGTCTCGAACCTTGCGGATCTTGGCAGGAGCATGAATATCGAGGAGCGAAGAAAGAATGGTGTTGTAGCGACTAGTAGCTGTGTTGACACTCTCTGACGTTAATGGCATAATGTCGCTCTCAGCAACATCCTTCGCGAAGGCTATCCTGTTTATGTCTTTAATATTACGGGAAGCAAATGTTCTGTCGCTGCGTGCAGGCTTAGTGAAGCGAAGTACACAAGTGATAGCAGCATGATCTGATATACCTGGAACGATACTTGGCTTCGAAATTGACAAATTGTCTGAATTGCGCACCAGAACGACGTCCAGAATGTGACCTTTGTCGTGAGTCGGAGATGTAACCAATTGGGATAGGCCATGACTGTTAATAAGGTCCACAAACCTGAGTGTATGCTGGGATGAAGTGTTATCTAGATGGATGTTTAAATCTCCGGTGATCAAAAGTGGGTATGGTTTGCACAACCTCTCATCAAGAAGCGCAGAGAAGTCGATAAGAAACTGAGTGAAAGACTGGTATCCTGGTGGTCTGTATATGACTATAATGTCAACCTGTGTAGAGCCGCCAGATACAGTTCCAGACATTGATTCAAATGTTTCGAATTTGCCTGTTGGACTAATATCGACGTGGAGACTGTCCCTGTAGAGAAAGCCGACCCCGCCGCCACGTTTAGCAGCTCTGGGATGGTGCTTGAACAGATAACCACGAGGGCAAAGATCAGCAATCACTGCATCGTCTGATGCAGTTAGCCAAGTTTCGCAAACACATGTAAAATCTAAACTATGGTCAATAATAAATTCCTCTAATAAGGTAGATTTATTACGAACAGAACGGCAATTCAACATACCAAGTTTGAGGTTGTTATTAAAAGGATCACGGCCCCCCTTCATACCTCGATGTGTCTTCCGCCCTATGTCATGTCTGTTAATACCTAAAGACATAATCATATTACATAATTCCTCATTCTGTTCACGCCACAGTAGCGAGCATGAACGCGAATTAAAAGAGTGAAGTGTTTTACTGTCATACTTGTATGATATAGAATACCTTGTACTGATATCGTTATCCGAGGAGGCCGAGTTATGTGTGACAGGGCCTGGGTTCGGATTCACATCGCCAGATAACAATATCAAAATCTGAAAAGTGGATACACTGTTAGCGTATAACTGTACTGGAGCACAAAAATGTTTTCCCTTCAATTTCAACTTCAACGAATATACATCAGGTCTAGCTTCTAAATACATGTAGGGAACATTTTGTACATGTGGATCAGAAACCAGATCAGAAGCATGACACCATTGTTGCATTACATGACACTTACAGTACAACATGACCACACAGCACACAAAAGCTACTGAAGTGGTGAGATTCATTGTAATAGTACAGGTCTATTCAAAGCAAACAAAGAAAGAAAGTCAGCACAGACTTTACGCATGAGTGAACAAACCAACTACACTATGACATGTGTATAACATGGCTTCTACTGTGTACTGTATGTGTGAGTACAACCTCAAGCAATCTCGAAAACTTCACAGAATAAGTACATCAAAAATACTGACCTAAATGCTTCCAAATTTGACTAGTAATATCCAGGATATAAGTATAATGAAATATCAAAAATAGAAATGGAGATGACAAATGAAAACAACAAAATCAGTGATAAATCAGAGAGCAGTGCAGTGTGGGCGGGCAGCCACCAGCGCGCGCAGCCAAAAAAAAAAAAAAAAAAAAAAAAAAAAAAAAAAAAAAAAAAAAAAAAAAAATGTTCAACTTGGAAACACCAACATTTGTGGCACAGAAATAGTTGAAGAATTCCTGAATAAAGTAAACCAGCAAATGTAAGTAAATTAACTTTTGCTTTCGTTGATTTTGGTGTTTATTTTGAACTTGTGCAGCAGCAAATTCATGACACATTCCAAGATAGCTTTTGTCCCATTAGTGGAGTATCCTTATTTCTAAATGAGATCAGCTGGACCCCTTCTTACAACAAATGCAAATTGATGGTAACTTGATGTCAATCACAACTCTCTACTAGACAAGGCTGTGATATATCTTGATCAGTTCCTGGTTTCTGCATGGAATCATAATTTTGAGAATTTGAGTTTACTTAAAGAGAGGTCAAAACGTTAAATGTGTATTCCTAGAACTGTACATGCATAGACTGCATTTGCACGCAACATTCTTTTCCTGGGACATACTGATATTTACAGAGTGCAGTATGTGTTTCCTGACGTATGGTCGACTTTACAGTAAGACTATAGATATATGTTTCTTCATTTTCCTGCTATAGATTGGATGTCGCTTCTGGGATCTGGCCCTCAGAGAACATGCCACCTACAACAAGAAGGGCATCTTTGATGAATCCCTCAGCAGTTTCTTTAGGAATGTGGATGCCAGGTAAGAAATGGATCGCTTGCTAGCAGTTTGATGATTGTTTTACCTGACTGCTAAGAAAGCATGTATATGAACATTTGGTGGATGTACAAAGTTTGTACCCCACTTCTAAACGTATCCTGTTTTATTATATTACTTCTTTGTAGTTGTATACATGTGTTTACATCTTGTATGGAGTAGTGCATGTATACAATGTGATAAGTACAGTGGAAGTGATATCAAATTCACCTCCAACATTTCTATAGATAAAAAACAAGATGCTTTAATAAATTGTAGGAGGAGAATAGTCTATTTCAAATCATCTCATCCCAAATTGTCATATTTGTGAAAGGTCTCGTTATATGTTTACTCCAGAGGTATGCAAAGAGCGACTTATGTAATCAATATTTGAAATTTTTTTGAAATGCAATATGTTTCAGATATAGCAACCCTCTTGATCTTGGTATTGGTGATGGAAAACAAAAGATCACAAGCCTCAAAGCCAGGGTAAGTAGGAGAGCTGGGTTTTAAGAAAATTAATTACAAGAAGGAACTGTCATGAGATGAATTTAACTGACATCAGACAACAGTAGATGGAAAAAATGTTGGATTGTGATTGATGTGATTAATGTGAATCACAAATGACTAAATTCACTTTGGCATTTGGGCATTCTAGTCTTCTAGCAATGAAAGGTTACCGGGAACATTATGAAATTTCATACATGTTGAAATGAAATTGACAATCCATATTCATCTTTCCAGAAAGGTAGCTAGCCAAGCTACCCTACTTCTATTCATGATTCTTCACAATGCAGGCTCCTTTGCCTTAGCTGTTTTCATTGTATGTGTTACATACGTTAACCCATTCTATAACATTCAGAATATCATAGGTTCTGGAAAGTAATTTCAGCTCAAGATTAACCGTCTGCAATATTCCATGTTCCAAAATGTTGGTGACAGCAGTTGTCTTTTTTTTTAAATTCTTCATGGTGTTATCATAGGGGTATAGATGTGTCAAATTTTTTAAACAATACATAATAACTATCTCTTCTTGTTCCTGAGATGCTTTGTTGCTGCAGATCCCATCTATCAAAACAAAAATAGCGCTGGGTAATCGAGCATTTGCTTGTGCAGCCCCAAAACTCTGGAATAACTTACCATTTGAGTCAGGAAATCACCATCTGTGAATATCTTTGAATCAAAACTGAAAGCACATCTTTCCAATTAACTGTAAATCTAAGCATATCAGGAGCTCTTATAGCGCAGTAGAATATATACTTAATGTTGGATAATTTCTGCGCTATGTAAATGTATTATTATTTTCTTTTGAATGTTTAAGGCAGTCTTGATCGACATGGAGGAGGGGGTGGTCAATGAGCTCTTGAAGGGCTCCCTCAGGGATGTCTTTGATCACAGGCAGTTTCTCACAGACGTCTCGGGCTGTGGCAATAACTGGTAGGTGACAAAATTTCCTGAACAAAATGCTTTCACAGGATTCCCTTTAGATATGTGTGAATTTGTTGATAGGGCTGTGTATGCAGAAATCACAGATATGCAAAAACCTGAAAAATGGCCTTTAGTGCATCAGGGACAAAGTTTGAAGAAGGTAGACAATGTTTCTGGGAAAAGTTGTTCTCATCTTTCCCTTCAGTATTTTTAATGAAATTTAGAAATTCATTAATTTTCTCTTTTTACCTTCACCTTCTACCCTTCTATTCCCTGCATCTATTAACTCGTTTTCAAATGCATTCTGCTCTGCTTTGTTTTTCCTGTATGTACCCTACTCTCTCATCTGTTCCCCATTTTTAACTCTCCCCTTCTTACCTCTTCTATTCCTCTCAACTCCCCTACCCTCCAACTCTCTCTCTCTTCGCTTGGATCTCTCCCCATCCTCCATTTTCTACACCCTCTCCTCCTCTCTCCTTGTCTCCCCCTCTCTCTCTCTCTCTCTCTCTTTCTCTTCTCTCCTCTCCGATCTCTCCCAATCCTCCATTTTCTACACCCTCTCCTCCTCCTCTCTCTTTCTCTCTCTCTCTCTCTCTCACTTTCTCTCTCTTCTCTCGGATCTCTCCCCATTCCTTCATCCTCCCTCTCTCCTCTTCTCTCCTCTCTCTCTCTTTCCCTCTCTCTTTCCCTCTCCATCCCTTTCTCTTCACTCCTCTCATCTCCCTTGTCTCTGCTCTCTACAGGGCTGTAGGTCATAAGCTGTATGGTAGCCAGTACCAGGAGCAGCTGGAGGAGTGCATCAGAACGGCCGCAGAATGCTGTGACTGTCTCCAGTGTTTCTTCATCATGCACTCCATGGGAGGAGGTAAGATGAAGATTCTGGGACACACAGACGCATGATGATGCCAACCGTCTAAGGGGAAATGCTGAGGCAAAATAAAATGCGGAGAGCAGTAGTTACATGCAACACAGGTCCTTTAGTGCCCCACTGTATTTGTTTCTCTTGAATAATGCTTTACAATAATACCCTCATTCCAATCTAAATAACATTCATGTGTAATTTTGTGTAAATGGATTTGTAAAGTGCACTAGAAATGCAATTGCAATGTGTTAAATAAATGTATTATGCATACATCTTAGAAGTTTTTCATTCAACAATATGTTTTATTTCCTTTGTTATTTTAGTAAGGTAACAAGTGTAAGGGCTAGAATTTTAGACAGAAATGTTATTTTATATATCCTGACTTTCATCACCATTCAGTAAGTTTCCAGACTGCTAGATCTACTCTGTCTCTTTTGTCAAGAACATGACTTATCTTCACAAAGGTTTAATATATAACTATTAACTCCTGGTTTCCCGTTCTATTATCTTTTGTTCATAGGTACTGGATCTGGGGTAGGGACAGCTGTCCTAAGTCAACTCCAAGATCTTTTTCCAGATGTGTACAGGTTACAAGATATTCACTAGAATGTTTATTTTATTGTTGCAATTGATTGGCCACATTTACTATATCATGTATCATATTTTGCCTTACCAATTTTTTTTTATTTATTGTAGAAATTTAAAATGGGCATTTGAAATGTGATTCCTTATGTTAAGAAACTCAATGTACATCAAGTAGAACATTGAAAACAAACCATTATTAATATTTAATGAGAAACTTTTGGTGTGGTACACATTCAGACATTTTATTGAACTCTAAGGGTAAATTTATCTTATACCTAGCAAAACAAGATTTTTTAATTTAATTTTTTTTTGTTTGGGGGGGGGGGTAGTTGAAAAGACAAGGGGGCTTTAACAATTCTTTAAGAGATAAAGAGCGGTTTATTCAAAACAATGACAGAAATTTTAGATATTTACACCGTATGATGTTTTATGATGATGCTTCACCAACAGGTTTGTTACTGCTGTGTACCCTAGCAGTGATGATGATGTGGTCACTTCACCATACAACAGTGTGCTAGCTATGAGGCAGCTTACAGAGTATGCAGACTGTGTCATGCCCATCGAGAATCAGGTATGTCTGTGTTTCACCCATAAATATCAGAGCTTGGCACTTCTTCAGGTTCAAAAGCTGTTATAATTGAATTTCAAATGAATGCAATGAATCTAGCTATTAAAGTTTTATTGATAATTTCTAGTTCTTGTGTTTTAACTGCACACATTTTGATCTCTCAACATATAATTTTTTTAATAAAGTGTACAAAAAAGTAGAACATGTTATTTTAAAGCCAAAAGCAATATATGTTAGGTCATACTCTACTTGTCTCCCTTACCAAGATTTATTTTTGTTTTGGTGATGTGTTGTTTGTTGTTGTTGGTTTTGTTTGGTTGGTTGTAATTTTTATTCTAATGGATAGAATAAAGTCACCATTTCATAAAAATCACACATTTAATTTACATTCACTCATTAGTTCAGTAGCCTGTCAATCAATCATCATCCCTTCCCTCATCTTGCAGGCTCTCTATGACATCTGCCAAAAGGTTTACCAGGCTCAACCCCAGGAACAAGGGGGCAAGCGTACCTACCCAGCAGGGTCAGGCCAGGTTAAAGGTCAAGGGAGTGTGGTGTCCGGGGCAGGGGGAGCCACCAAGGCTGGCCAGGAGAAACCGTTTGATCACATGAACAACATTGTGGCCAATATGCTGCTGAATCTTACCAGGTAGATTTCAAACTAACAGGGTGTACTGCAATCTGTAGTTTGCATGAATGTTTTAATCACTTTGAATCCCCTTAACTTGAATCCCCCTCACCTGGAACCCCCCTAGAAAATAAACCCTCAGACTATGTAAAGATTCAAATCTTGTTTGTATGTATTACTCAAATTTAGTGTTGAAATTTCATTTGACTCATTGGTCCCCTTGCAATATATCAGCAATCAATTCTCGCTACCCTAAATAGGTACGAAAATCTCGAAATTCGCGAGACGAGGTAATTTTCACTCTCTCGGGTCGTCACTACAACTTCCGGTATAGAGTCCCATCCCGCTGGCGCTAGCGCCTGTGTTCGCTGTGCAGAGTTTTCACGCACGCTATTCGATGCCAATCAGTGTAATTTGTACAGATTATAATATGCAATGGAAAGCTTCGGGCAGAATTAGTGACTTTAGCACAAAAGGCCGTTAAACTCTACCGTGAAAGAGAGGGTTGTGATCACGAACCCCTGCACAGGAAGCTGTAATGTCGAAAAGCTATCCCATAATGCAATGCGCGTTTTCAGGATTTTCCCCGGATCTCGGCAGAATCGCTATTTGGGGTAGCGAGAATTAAGTAATTTTATTTTAAAATCTGATTCTTCATAGAAATTCTGAACTATGGTGGAACTTTTTCAGACGTGAAATGAAATATTTTTATATATGTTTTGATAGGGATTTGGGTTTTAAATTGACACAAAGTCAATATGTCTTCACCTTTTTATCACCTATCCCACAAAAAAACTTCTTTTTATACCTACCCTGAGATAGTTATTGTTGTTGATTTCTTTAGGTGTTTTGTTTTTGGTTGTGTTATGATCTTTACACCTTTGTACCTTTTGCAATATATATGTAAGTTTCGGAATGATACCTATATATCTTTTTCTCCCGTCCCCCCCCCCCCCCCACACCTTTTAGTTCTTCAAGATTTGAGGGGTCCTTGAATGTGGATTTGAATGAGATTAGCACCAACTTGGTTCCCTTTCCACGCCTGCACTACCTCGTCACAAGCCAGACACCCCTCTATACATCAAGCAGCCTTAGGATCCCAGCAAGGAGGTGAGATGAAGGTTACGTTGGGTACTAGCTAAAGTTAACAATATTGATATACAGTAGGCTTGCGGGTACACCATGTGAGAGAGAGAGAGAGGGTTGATGATGATGTCGGTAATAATTATGCTGCTGAAAAGGGTAATCAATAATAATAATAATAATAAAAATAATAATAATAATAATAATAATAATTTATGTATCTACTCTCATTTTAAGATTTACTGTGAATAATCATATTAAATAATTTAGCTTCATATTTTGTAAAATGTAATCTGAAATTATCTCTGTAACCACTTCATATACATTGGTTTACTCATTTATTACCTCTGTCATTATGTATGTTTATCATATGTGTATGTTTATCACTGTCCTGTAATATTTCATTTATATAATTGTATCGTATTACTTTGTAACCAGTGGAAACCAAATTTCCTGATATGGATAATAAATTATTATACTTATACGTAGGTATAGCTAGTCATGTGATTGCTTCGTGAAAGAAACTAATGGAGACTAGATAGAAGTTAATTTGAATGGTTAATTGTAAATGAGTAGTGAATTATAATACTTGTATCTTGTCCACTCTTCTAGTATGAAGTATGTTTATCCTGAGTAGAGTGTTGCCAATTTGACTGTACACCTGATTTGCTTGTATGTTACAGATTAGACCAGATGTTCACTGATGCATTCAGCCGAGAAAATCAAATGCTGAAAGCTGACCCCAAGAATAGCATGTACTTGGCATGTGCCCTCATGTGTCGTGGGAATGTACAGGTTTCGGACATACGTCGTAATATAGACAGGTAAAGTGTAGTGTTCAGCCAATATGTACCCATCTCTCTTCTTTAGGGTTTTGTATGACAACATTTTAAAGAGCTACCTTGATTGCAGTTAAGGGAACAGTTGTAAAAAAAAAAAAATGCTAACCCAATGAGAACAATTCATATTGATATAATGCCATAGATGATTATTGCCATGCCAGGGATGAAACCAACAGCTCTCATCAAGTGTTAATACCACTCAACCACAGCACATTTACAAACTTTGCTGTGCTGTATTTCATTTCATATGGCATACAGTACCTTAACTTTTTCTTTTCTATTTCTGTGTAGGTTACGTCCGTCCCTGAATTTCATCCACTGGAACACGGATGGCTGGAAGACTGGTCTGTGCTCCGTGCCTCCAGTGGGTCATCCCTATTCCCTCTTGACCCTGGCCAACAACACCTGTCTCAAGACAAACTTCTCTGATCTACGAGATAGATTCAGCAGGCTCTACAAGAGGAAGGTAAAAAATCTGATAGATAATTAGACAGTTTCGTGGCTATTGCCCAGAACCTGCATGCTCCAATGATCTTTTTATATATTGAATATTGATGGGGGATGCCAAGGTGGTTGGTTTCATCCGTGGTATGACAATAATGCCCTTTGGCAATACATCAATATGTAGAGGTGTTGTGGTCGAGTGGATATGTCACAAGGTCCGCAGTTCGAGTCCCACCGCGGCACTAATGTCCTTTGGCAAGACATAGATCTACATTTGCCAAACTCAACCCAGGTGATGTAAATGGGTATCTGGCAGGAATTAATTCATTGAAATGCTAGAGCGCTGTAATGGCAGCCGTGCTAAAGCCAGGGTAATAATCGGGAGCACCAGAAGTGTCAAGTCTGACAGACGTGAGCGCTATACAAGAAACAACTATTATTACTATTATTATTATTATTATGGGGGGGGGAGGGGTATACAAGTAGGGGTGCCATTTTGGGGGTCTTTAACGTACACTAATATTCTGCCAGTGTTTGTAGTATAGTCCCATATACACATTTCTGGATGTAGTGCACATGACTTTCAGCAAGACTTAGTCAATTTCTTATCATTGTGATGGTTTCCAAACCTCACAGTATACACCTCTTCTGATGTACGACATAATCAAAATATCCCAGTTGCTTCTAGACAGTTCCATCCATAATGTAGTCACTTGACCAGAAGTCAACTTTATCTTTTACACCATTTAACTGTTGGAGAGTAATTGAACATAGAAAGGTGACTGACATGTGATTTACCATTATTTTTGTCTTTGTCTTCTCCCTGTTTAGGCTCATATACATCACTACACCAGTGTAGAAGGCATGGATGTGGGTGAATTCAAGGAGAGTCTGGAGTCTTTATCATCCCTCATTGAGGAGTATCACAAACTAGATACGGCTCAGGCTCAACAGGTTCCTCGCCTCAACATTGCATCGTGATAGTTTCAAATGTAAGGCTCTTGTAGAGGAGAATTATGAGCTGGAGACAGCTGTTCCGGTTCCTCTCCTCAACATAGAATCTTGATAGTGTCAAGTGTGCAGCTCTCATGGAGGTGTATCCGAAGCTTGAGATGGCCCAAGCACTGCCACTTCCTTGTCTCACCATCGCGTCTTGAAATGCTTCCAGTCTGGTGTCCATTTTGAGGAGTACCGTCAGAAAAGGTGCCACAGGGGTAGGATATTCCTTGCCTCAACGTCGCAGATGGTAAGCTTCAGAAGTCCAGTATTCCAGAGGTGTATCAATACAGGGAGATGGCACATGTCCCATTCCTCACCTCAACATCACATCATGAGAGGCTTCATGTGTGGTTCCGTTGTTGAGAAAGCTGGAGATGGAACAAGCGAGCCCTATTCCTTGACTCAATCTCGCCACAACATCATATCTTAACCAAATTCTAGTTGGCTTTTGGACGTTGTTGAGGATTATCGGAAGCCATAGGTGGCAAAGGCACAACCTGCTCTTTGACTCAACATTGCATCACAGAAAACAGTCAGTCATTCCCCGATTGCTGCCTACATATGTGTTGGCTCTTGCTGGGGTTTCAAGATATCTCCTTTAAATGGGGAGTGGAGAGACTCTTTCTATGCTTGAGGCCTGAGCATGGAAACTATAATGCATACAAGTATGAGCATTGCTTTCAGGAAGAACAGTCTGGAGGAGTATTTGTTTGCACATATTGAGCCTAGCAGTGACAGGCAATCTGTCTGAGGTCATATGACATTTCGTAGTCGCAGGTCAGGTCAAAATTAAAAGATTCAACATTTTCAACATAGTGCTTTCCCTAAATTTCTCTAAAACACCTTCAATTATGATTTGCTTGCCCTTGCATGTCCTAGAATTTATTATGTTATTTTTCTGAATCTTTATTTATAGAAACAAGCAATACCTCTAAATTAGAAAAACAGTGAAATATGTTTTTAAATTGAATGAAATTAAATGAAAAAAATTAAGCAGTGGAGGTCTTTGTGTGTCACTGTTGTATGTGCAAACATTGTTGTCAATCAAACTTTCCACGGACAAGCTGGTAGGGGGGGGGGGGTGGTAATTAAATTGACCATAATAAACCGAGATTACATTTCTTTGTAGACTCTGTTGAGTGTAATGGAAATTGTCCTGTGCGCAGATGGAAATATCCATATTTTGGGATTTGGTCTGACATCTGGATCAAGTTCAGAATAATATCTTTATTAGTAAAGGCTTGTTCAGATATGGCGAGGTAAACCACTGCAAAAAAGCTGCCATTTCTATTAAAAAAAATGTTTAAATGAATTGTAACAACGTGCAACAAAGGACTTGCCTCTGTGTTATAAGATCCAGAAATGTGATGCATATTTAATGCCATTAATCTATCGACAACAACAAAATCGCAGCTGCATCATATCTGAATGAGCCTTAACACACCATGGTCATATTCACAGCAAATGTTACAATGTTACAAATAATAATGAATTAAAGGGACAAGTTACATCTTCATTTATATTTTGGATTTTTTTTCAGTAAATAAACAAGTTTATCATCCTTGAGATGAAATTGAATTTTTGCTCTCATCCCTTAATTATGTGTTCTGTTCTGTAATTTATTTCTTAAAGCATTTATTGAGATTGAATTTCGTATTATGGTGTTATTACACTTGTTTTATATGTATGACATTGAATCTTTTTCGTTAAAGTTTATCATCAGTTTCAATTTAAAACAAAAACACACCACAAATTTAGTTTTATTTTATTTGAACACACAAGCTGGATTTAATAGGGATGGGAGACAATGGCGATCGATTACTCAATACTATTAACATTACCGTAACTTGTTTCACATAAAGGTAAGAGCAACATTTTGTCGATTTTATTAGTTGGAAAATCAATCAATGTAGCGAATGGTATTGAATGAAAACACATTAAATTGAAATAGAATCGCAGAGGCTTGCAAGAAATCCACTCGGGGGCAACCATGTCAATATCCTATCGTATTGCATAGGAATAATGTTTGAGTCTCGTCGGAGGTGATGTAAGGTCGACACATTACTTTATACCATGCTGTGGACTATTGAAATTGCCCTAGATTGGATTGGATTTCTTGGAAGTCAGTACAAGATCGTGCAAATTTTACTTTCATATAATGGTGCAAGAGTAGATATGACAAAATCACTGCAAAGGAGAAGGAGGCACATTTGTCTAGTTGTTTAAACCCACCAGCAGAGGCGTCACATGAAGATTCCAAGGGGATATGATGGTGTTGAAATGAAAATATTACCAACTATTAAGCAAAATGAATATCATAACCCCCCCCCAAAAAAAAAAAAAAATAAATAAATAAAATAAAAAATAAAACCAAGATATATAGCCTTTGTCAATAATGGGTAAAAGAAGGTTCTTAGACTTTAGACTTGCCGAAATGGGTTAAAACAAGTACTCCTAAAAAAATGAAAAACAGGGATGTAACAGTCCTCCCCCCCCCCCCCCCCCCCCCCTCCTCTCTTTGCATGTTGACGCCTCTGTCCATTGGTTTTAGTAGTAGCATCAGGTAGTGCTATAGACTTTGTGCTTATATTTAGCATTTTTAGAGTATGAATATACCACTTCTATACACCAAATGAATATGAAAAATGTGTTAAATGTTGTACAAAATGTAGACCTATAATAGAATTACTTTACTTAACCAAAGGCTTCAACCTTCTGTACCGATGGTTGTTCACAGTGGTGTAGCAGTAACGCCAGTTAATCTCGTTGATTTACCAATAGTGCCATACACTTTTGTGTTTACATTCAGCATGTTTAGAGTACGAATATACACAACCATTATTCATTTATTTATTCAATTCAGTTTTGAAAAAGACTGCTGCCATTGAGGGCCCTGGATATAAACAAAATAAACAAATATATACACAAACATCATCCAAAATATACATAATAGACAATTGCAATGTAGAACTTACAATAGACAGAAAAGTATTTACAACAAATTAAAGCACACACGTACATCAATATGCAAGAAATTTAATTTCAAATGGCTTATACTTATGAAGTGAATTGAAGAGAGAAACTGACGGAAGTAAAAATAGAAGGTGGAATATTCGAGAAGAAGAAAAGGGGCTAGGAGAGGATGTAGGCAAAAAGGGAGAGAAAAACGACGGAAAGAGATTGAGTGGTAGAAAACAAAGAGAAAGGCAGGATAAGGAGAATTCAAGAAGTTGAGAATTGGAAAGAAGATAATAACCTATAAAAAAAGTGGATGTAAAAACCACATAAAATAATACAGTAAGCTCAAAAAACTATAAAACGTAACGCGAAAACTAAAGGCAGTGATAGGATCTGTGTGAATCGAAAAGGGCAACATGAACTAATTTCCAAAGGAGTCCTTGTATGTTAAAGTCACTGTACAGCAACTGATAAGAAAACATACAAAAAGTTGTACTAAAAAATGTAGACCTAGTACAAGAAAATGTCAGGATATATTTCAATAGATATTTGAAATAGTAATTTGGATTAATATTTGTTGTCAAGTGTGGTCTGAGGCCACCGCCACTTCAAAATATTCCATAGTGACGCAAATGCCTGCACCTATATATATATATATATATATATATATATGCTCACAAAACAAACTACCATCAAAAAACACTCTTCGGCGGTTTTCTGTTTTTCTTCTGTCGCTCAATATTTACGATGGCGACGTCTCGTCTCGACGCGTCGCAGCGATGCAGTGCTGTTTTGAGAAACTTCAAAAATTCGACGCTCTTCTTCTTTTTTTCGATTGATTTTGTGCAGTTTTCAAAGAACCACACTTCGTCGCAATGGGTTGTGAAGCTCTCCTTAAGATCTCTCTTGTCTTCTGTCGACAAGCTATCGGCGTGAGTAATGACCAACATCGGTGGATAACCTGCAAATTTTATACAGAAAAAGTAATTAATTTATTACTGATTTAATTATTTATAATTCATGTAGAAATAATTATTAAAGAGTGATGGTAGATACCATTTCTCTTGGAACTCATGTCTATCTCTCTTAATGATGGGAACTTAAAATCATTTAACTTACCCCATGTAACCAAAACTATTTGCCAAACATTTTGATCTGAAAGTAAGATCTCATGAAATTATAATTATGCTACTTTTTCTTTTTAATTTTGCTCTAATATAGTAACGATTATCCCATTTGTTCCAACATATGAATGATTCATGTAAATTGTTCCAAATTTATTATTCGGGAGGATCTTTTCTTCTCGAAAGACTTTTAATATGCTATCCTTGATTAATTTTGTGAAGTGCCCAAAGGTAGAAGGCGCATAGAAGAAAAACAGAAATTAGTTATATTTTAGTAGATATTACAAACGAAAGAGTCGATTTTTAATACGTCACAATAAATTGACCAATTGTCATTGTGAGATTCTTATATTTGTTAGTGATTTCATATAACACCCATATTTTCCTGTCATTTAAACGCTCATTCATTTAAAACTTTCGCCATTCTCTTGAACTATTATATTTCCGCTTTCATACCATCAAATAAATTTAGTAAAATGGTTAAATGCCATGTAATGCCATAGTGGGACTCCGATCCACAGGACTGCAAATATTCAGATCCATGGGCAAAAACCATAACAATAATAGACTTTGAACGATGCGTTTTTAAGTCTTCACATCATCATGGAATTCACCCAATACGATACCTACCAGTATTCTCTTGAAGTTTTGTTGCAAACTCGGAAAGAAACTTCACAGCTGCTTCCTTCTTGATAGAGTCACTGAAAAAGATTTTTGAAAGGTGATCGTGATATCTCTTGTTTAAATAACTAATGAAGAATCATTCAAGTTTCTCATAGGGTAAATTTCAGTCAAAATGTACTCTTTACTACTATACAAATTTATTTTAATGAACATTTATTAAGTCAATTGCGACTCGTTTCCCGAGTAATGATTGCCAAAACTCGTACCTCGAAGTATAAGATAGTTAAAAACTAACTTCGGTTTTTGACAAATAGATCCCTCGTTGTGAAACTGAAGAGGGGTACAGTGTTGACAGATATACCATCAATATTTTGGAGTATACTACCAAGGCATAGAGCAATATTATGGGCATGCTGATAACTGGCTTCTTACTTAACCTAATTACGAACCACATGGAGAAGTAAATATGTGAATTCGGAATTAAGAATCATCGGTTTTAAATCTTTTTCCATACTTACCTGTGTTTATAGACAAACACAGCGCAATCAATTATTTCCTCATCAAGAAGACGCCGGGTAGCATCTGATGAACCTTCTTCTTCTTTCTTGTCACCTATTTTAAGTGAAATAGTAGAAGTAGCAGCAGCAATAGAAGTAGTAGTAGTAGTAGTAGTAGTAGTAGTAGTAGTAGTAGAAGTAGTAGTAGTAGTAGTAGTAGTAGTAGTAGTAGTAGTAGTAGTAGTAGGAGTAGCAGTAGTAGTAGAACAAAGATAATAGGGGCACTTATGAAAAGGGGAATGGGCTCTTTTTTGTTTAAATGGGTGCACTTATCATTGGGAAAAGGGGCACATATGTATTTTTTTTTAAAGAAGAAAAAAAAAGTGCGCTTATCCGAGGGGCACCTCTCAGATTTGAATAGAGCAATTATCAAAAGTGAATAGGGGCACTTTTCGTACCTGGAAGGGGCCCTTGCAAGAGATTTCAAATAGTATTTATGAGAATTGAAAATGAACACTTATTGCAAATGAAAATGGAAACTTGTTGAAGGAAAAGGGGCACGTGTCAAATTAAAAGGGTGCTTATCAGAGGTGAAAAGAGGAAGGGGCAATTTTGGGGTACTTCAAAAAGTGGGGGGCACTGTGAACATAACTATTGTAGTGCATACACAACAATGAGTTTAAGTAGTTTCTAAGTTTAGTCGCCCAACCCTAATTAAGTCAACTATAAGGCGGGTATCTTCAATTCCTGTGTGTGTATATATATATATATATATATATATATATATATATATATATATATATATGCAGAACTTTTAGACGTTGTCTTGACAGGTTTCAACTAAACTGAATATTACTTCTAACTTTTTTTTTCTATTCAGAAACCCCAAAATACTCAAGCAATAACGAATGTTATTTACTTACTGATTTCATTCATAAACCGGTCCACATATGACAAATCAAAATCTTTCATGCCGCGATTGTCGAACAGATGAATATTGGGGGTGAGATGAAGACAGCTTCGAGGCATGGTGTCTCCTCCAGTTATATCTCCCGTTGATCTAGTAGGCTGGCTTCGCTCGCCTTCACAAACAATGGGGAAACATATCAGAAAAATACAGTGAGTCAGTATCGAACTGACAATACGTTTTAGGTTTACGAGGGGGAGCTGGGGACGGCAACGAAATATCTAGCAAATGTAGGATTATATGAATCGGGTTCCCTTCTAATTTGCGGCTTATTTTGACATTGAATTTACGTGTTAAAAAATGGAAGATCGTAATATCACCTTTGTATGCGAACTCAATAGAATTGATGAATGAAGACTTCCCAGCTCCCATCTCACCAAAAACACCGATGTGCGCTGCTGCTCTTTCATTTTCCGTTTCGGGTGTTTTGAAAGTGTATGTCTTTATTTTTTGTCGAAGACCTTTCAATTTACCTGCGAAGAAAACGACACATATCGTAAGATTATGATTACAACAAAAAATACCAATAGTTTAGCAATCAGTGTCGCCTTCATACACATTACGTTATTCAATATGACGTATTCATTCACAAACATACAGTCGAGAAAGTTAGCTTGAGCCAGAGGCTTAGACCGAGTTTCACCTTTCTCCAACCCAAATTTATCACACAACACGTGTCGTGTAAAGCATACACCCTTCATATACATGGAGCAGAATAATGATATAAATCATTAACGTGAACTTCGCCCCTCAAATAATCTCTTTCGATAATCATTAAAACATTATGGGCGACTGTTTCCAAAAATTACCGAACCTGCTGCCGAAGCCTTTATGTTTAAAAAAAAGTAGACAAAAGGAGCCAATAAGGTATTGATTGAAACATACACAAGCCCGTATCATTTCTACATGTTTACAATTAGAGTGTGATTAATGTCGAATGATTGATAAGTTTAAGGCGATAATTACCTGATGAACTTTTTTGCCCTACCGTACAGTTTAATGCACAGCACCTGCACTGGATATTGTCACGAGGATCTCTTGATCTTCCTTTACTCTCTAGATAAAGTTATATAATAGCATATTCTCCGAACCACAGTTGAGTCGCTGTGACGGAAGCAAAGTGGACTAACCGACATATTGATAAAACTAAGATGTATATATTACAATATGCATATTCATTTAATACATATATTACACTAAATTTAACGGTCTTTGCATTTTCTGATAATAATGACATTATCAGGATTGTACTCTCACGCAATCTATTTCATGTTTTTAGGAAGTTTACATTTTGATGTTTAATCTTTAAACCGTGTTTATTGACATTGCGGGGTGATCTACTTTGCCTATCAGGACTTTGGTTTACAGGCCTACCTCGTTTGTGAAGAACCACTCCTGACAGAATTAGAGCCATCAACATGGAGCCCCCGAATACAACAAAGGTGGTCTTTGCCCCAGTAGACACCCCTTGACCTATAACCATGAAGAAAAGCATCTTTTCATATAGTATGATAATGATAGTTCAGGTTATAATATCAAATCTTCATTAAGTACATCATCGGCTTGTCTACATAATTACAAATAACAATTCAATGGATCCACCACTTTTCCTTCCTGACTACCAACTTCACGTTCTCTCTTTTGTTATAAAGTGGTAACAAAATATCTCCTTTGAAATCCGATTAAGTGTATAGAAGCTGAAAAGATTGATTGAACTTGAAACTGATGGGGCAAAGAACATAACATACAGGTAAGCAAATACAAGCAAGATGAATTGGAAACACTAAACGTGACATATCTTGAATTTAGAAGGAGATGACGACTTCCTAATTCGATGTTAAGCCCCCATCACACCAAACTAGTTCTCACTACGTTCTGGAACCATCGTAGAAAATCGTTAAACGGGTTGTGGTCGGGTAGAATGTTTAAATAATGTCTATAACACGATCCTAGTTCGTTCATAAACAGTCCTCAATACGTCCTTCTCGTCTGTACCCTGTCCACAGTCAGTTCATATCGAGTTCAGATCGGGTAAATTTGCAATTTCCAGGCAGTCCAAGCCAGTCCGTAGTCAGTTTAAACTCGTTATTAACTAGTTCTACCTCGATCCCTATACGACCAAACACATTCTAACTAGTTCAGAGACAGTTCAGCTCGTCCTTATCTCGTTCTTAGTGCGTTCGAACGCGCTCCCAGAGCGTGTGCAATCACGTCCCGGCTCAAGGGTTATAAAACCCCAGAGCGTTAATTCTTGCCATTCCTTATTCCCGTTCAACTCCAACTCTTTAAACGGTGCAAAACAAGACATTCAAGCGAAGCCCCCATCACACCGAACAAATTCTCACTACGTTCTGTAAAATGTTGCAAAAACGGGCTCAAACTGAGTGCGAACGGAGCGAACGTAGGATAAACTGTTTTCGATCTGTTTAAGAACTTCTTGAACGGGCTCAGACTGGCTTGGACGGGAAGGGTGCTCTCGAACTTTGGGCCTGTTCAAAAATTTCCGAGTCCTGCAATTAGACGGGCTCACAATGTACTTAAACGAGATGGACGTACTACGAACGGAATGCCGTACTTCGGTCCTACTAGGAACGTGTTACAGCGTGACGTGGGCGAGCATTTATTAGCAGTAGTATAAGTGAACGAAAATGAGGAATGGCAAGAGCGTGCTGGGTAGTATAGCCCTCGAGTCTATAGGGGCACGTTCGAACGCACGAAGGACAAGATGAGGACGAGTCGAGCTGTCCCTGTACTAGGTGGTCGGGTTAAAAACTACCAGGAACAAGTTGCGAACTAGCCGTTAGAATGGTTTGGACGTATTGGGAACAAGGTAGATCTTGTTATAAGAACTGGTTTAAACTGATTACGGACGAGATTGGACTGCTTGGAAATGGTACATTTACCCGATCCGAACTTGATATGAACTGATTGTGGACGGGGTACAGACGAGGTGGACGTATTGAGGTCTGATTGTGAACGAACTAGGATAGTATTATTTACACATTCTACCTCGACCATTACCCGTTTTTGCGATTTTTTAGGACGGTCCCAGCACGTAGTGAGAACTAGTTTGGTGTGATGGGGGTTTGGCTGCTGCTAATTGATGCTCGACCACATGCAGTACGCTGTAACACGTTCCTATAGTAGGATCGAAGTACAGCAATTCCGTTCATAGCACGGCAATCAGCCCGTTTGTAGTACGTCCTCCTCGTTTTAAGTACGTTGTCAGTCCGTCTAATTGCAGGACGGGGACAATTTTGAACAGGCTCAAAGTTCTAGAGCACTCTAGTTCGGTGTGATGGAAGCTTTAACAGCAAAATACTCTGTACATGTTTGCCTCTTTTACCTTTCAATCGTAGGGCTAGTTGTTGCTTTAGATGACTGAATCATTATAATATAAGGTGGATGATCATTATGAATGCGTTACCTAGGGCAAGCACTGTCACTGTTGTTGACCGATCTGTTCCGTTGGTCGCTCGTCCCTTCACCGTGCAGGTGTATGACTGATCTTCGTCAACTTTGGCAGTGACGCTAATTGTAACCTCCAGCTCAGCTGTACCGTCAGGTAGTGTCTTCTGGAAATGTTCTCCAAGGGGCTGCGTCAAATTCTCCGCGGAGGTCCACTCAAGGGTAACATTCGGCTTGAAGCCAGTCACTCGACAGTCCAGGTTAAAAGGGTTGGTGTTCGAAGTTTTAACAGTGCAGAAGTTTCGGTATTCGTTCCAGGTCTGCTCACGGGCACACTGCTCGATGTTAGGAGTTGATACTAGTGCTTCATGAAGAAAAAAGAATATGATTGCATATACTTTCGATTAATCATCCTAAGACAACATCATGAAATGACCTTGTTCGACACCTTTTAAAAAGTGCGAACATCAAAATGACATATAACGTAATCTACAAAGATTTTGGATAGTGAATTATGGATATAGGCATCTGCCATGTACACCATACTTGTTATGATGGTTATAATGATAATAATAAGAAAAACGTTACTTATAAAGCCCTTACCACCGAAGTCTCTAAGCGCTATACACACAAAATAGACTGATATACAATTACATCTTATACAAAACTAAAAATCCTGTGGCTCATTTATAAAGTCTTGGGATTATTTGCCAATCATTAACTGCAGATAATCGGTATTGCTCATACTATATCAACTAGTTTGAAGAATGCTACTCCCTCTGTCTTATTTCAGCGAGTTGATTTTTGAGATCTTAGTATAGTAATAAAGATCTCATCCCAATAAATCAAATCAAATCAAATCAAAAAATCAAATCAAATCCCACTATAGGCCTTGAGTTTTTTCAGAACATATCTAACTAGATGGAACTTCGACTGCCCGCAGTCGAAAATGATGCCTCCGTCATAGAGCAATTTTACAAACCAAAACAGAACAATTTTTTTAAATTCAAGTTCAATTGTAATCCATTAACAAGTTCTCAGAATCTCGTGATTACAAGCAATTTCTCATATACATATATGACCCTTTGATCTTTGATCTCATGACCCTAAAATCTACTCAGTTCATTGGCTGTGCAAGATGTCCTGAGTTAAATAGTAGTCCATCTGTCAGCTCTAATGAGAATGCGTTCACAAGCTATTTTTGCATACATAATGAGCCCATGACCTTTGACCTTTGACCTCATGACCCAAGAATCTACACAGTTCATTGGCTCTGCAAGATACATACATGATCTAAGTTTGGCAGGAATCCATCAATCGGTTCTTGAGATAACGCGATCACGAGCTATTTTTGCAGACATAATGAGCCTTGTGACCTTTGACCTTTGACCTCGTGACCCCCAAATCGAATCATTTCATCGGCTCTGCAAGATACATACATGACCAAAGTTTGGCAGGAATCCATCAATCGGTTCTTCAGATAACGCGATCACGAGCTGTTTTTGCATACATAATGGGCCATGTGACCTTTGACTTTTCACCTCGTGACCCCAAAATGTACTCAGTTCATCGGCTTTGCAAGATAAATACATGACCAAAGTTTGGCAGGAATCCATCAATCGGTTCTTCAGATAACGCGATCACGAGAACGGGACGTACGGACGGACGGACAAACCGAAAACATAATGCCTCCGGCTACTTCGTAACGGAGGCATAAAAAAGACATCCCTACCGTAGACAACTAGTATGGTGTGCATTATCAAACTTTCTCCAGAATCGAATTCAACGTGACACTCGTATCTTCCTTCGTCTGGAACCTCGAGGTCATTGATGACGAGAGAGAAATCCTCATTCAAAGAAAACCGGTCATCCAAGCTTATTCGTTGCTGTTTGAAGTAGGAGGCTTTGGTTATGTCATTGTCGTTCTTCCAATACACTGCAACCACGTCTTCATTGGTGAAGTTGCATGGTAGACGTACATCTTGCCCGAGCCAACCGACAACGTGTTGCTCAGTACTACCACCTGTAAAGAGGGAGGGGTGGTAAACAATGAAGAGAAGTAGATAAAGAATATATGAAAGGAGAACACATAATTAAATTCAAATAGGAAATATATTCTTGTTCAACGAAGAGAGGATGGAATAGAGAGTAATACATCGATTAGAAGTAAAATAGTGAGAAAAACTAACGTGTTAATCCTGACACTGTCACGATTTGTACTGTCACGCTTTTTTCTCCCACACAAAATATATAAACTGGGTAGATGATATTCGGGCAAGACACGTCATCCCCCTACTTCTTAAAGTGACTATGCATCACATTGATATGCAAGAACATGAATGTCCGCTTCCGTTCATGACAGGACTAAAGGGAGTAAGTTTGGGATCGCGGTTGCTTGACATTACAGTAATCAAATAGGGGCATATATTTATACCCCTTTAACAATAAATGAGTCCCTAAAAGAAAATTGCAAACATGGGGAATCTGGCCTTTTAAATGTTGATGAGCATTTCCATCTTGTATAAGAGTCAAATTAAAACATTGAAATCAAAATATCACGAGACACACACACGGAGAAGCATCCTCACCATGCTTGTCAAAACCAAGAAGTCGTGAGACTATACAGTTGGCATCCATCGCTCGATCTACATTCTCCTCACACTTTTCCTGATTTGTCAATGTTATTGCTAACAAGAACACCTTACAGCTACACTTGTTCATTAATATTTGAATGGCTACTCGATCACTCCTTTTTTTCGTTAACCAGATCTTCTAACAATGAAATGAATGTGTCTAACAAAGCATGAAAGTTCGAAGATTGATGTTGGTAGAACATAAATTTCCTTTAATTTTAGTTATATATTATTGACGTTTTCTTGTGAAAATTTCGAACTTTTAAGGTTGGACACTTCGTTGACAACTTCATGTTGTAGCACATTTTTGTCATGGTGCTTATTCAGGTTATGAAACAGACAGTATATGCATGCATACATATACTGTCGTACAAAAGTTTGGTTACACTTGTAATCAGAAGTGATTTTTCACAATTATTCACATTTTACTATTTTACTTATCATCATATTTGTGGAACTGCAACAATTTGGTACCAAACAGAAGAGTAGACATCAGCATTCAAGTTGACACTAGGTAAAGTGTCTTTTTCTTCATGGAAAATCACACTTAATCGTTTATTCTTACAAGAAAAAGAGTGACTGAATAATATTGGTTTGGCATAAGATGCACATTTCTTTTAATTTTTTTTTTTTTTACAAATGATCATTTAATCATGTTTCAAATCAGAGAGACTTTTCATCAAAGAAGCTACTCCTGGCAGCAGCCACAGCATGGTATAACCTGAGCATCCAGATGGAATTTTTTTGGAGATAGTTAACTGGAAAGTCTATCCATACCTCCTGAAGAATCTCTAACATATAGGACTTCACTTGTCGGCCATTTTCTCTAAATTGGCAACGCGGTGTAAAATTTAAAATCACTATATCCGTGTGCAAATTGGCACGTTTCGATTAATTTTTATTTTCAGATAGGTTCATTTGATGAACTTTCTTATCTTTAGGAACTATGAAGGAGTGAAAAATAAGATTGATGATAATTTTGAGGAGGGAAAACTGATGAATGTCGAACATTAGAAAACTCTGAGATGGTATGCGCGAAAGAACTGTGTGTCTACTTTTGATTAGTTAGGACTTTGGTTTCACCAAGGAATAAATGAATGTGACCCGATATAAATTGTATATACCAACTATAAAGTTATTGCAATAGATACATTTTATAGCCTTACATTACATTAAGTTCAGTTTTATATGTTTCCATTATACAAGTCTGGAGGTCTACATGTACATTTTTATTGTACAATAAACCCTGAACAAATTATTTACAATGTAGGCGCTTCTTTTTGGTTTGCTGTCATGTGGACTTGTGGACTTTGGTTAATCTTTTACTGAAATCATGTATGAAATCATATATGCACAATGATGTGCATCTACATTCGTAGATGCAACAATTTGGTACCAAACAAAAGAGTAGACATCAGCATTCAAGTTGACGCTAGGTAAAGTGTTTTTTTCTTCATGGAAAATCAAACTTAATTATTGTTTATACAATTCGTAGATGCACATCATTGTTTTATAGATATACATGGTTTGGCCTTTCCACCTTTACACTTAAGATTTTTTAGAATGCCCGGCCGACTCGAAAGGGCACAAATGATCGTACCAGTAATCTCCGCATTCCGCTAGGGATGATATTTTTTTTTCGGGGGGGGGGGTAGCCTTTTTAAACACATTAATGCCTTCCTGAACCACAAATCTGATAAGTATACAGGTGTACAAAACCATACCAAACTTTTTGGGGACAGTGTCTACATAATTATATTTAACAAATACATTTCTTTCTTATATAACCATATATATTTGCTTTTCATTTTCAGACTTGTTTGTGTCAACCCCCCCCCTCCCCCCTCCTTTTTTTTGTTTGTTTTTTGTTGCCAGAGTCATGGATCTGTTCACTGTGTACGTGTTACGTTTATGTTTAATTTGTAAATAATTATAATTACATTTACCAACGTAAAATATACAATCAAATCAAATCAATTTCGTCATTTTCAAACTGATTACTGGGGTAACAGTATAACTAAATTCCAATAATCATATTAATACACTAAATGAAGACCCAGTTACCCTTCTAAACTATCATCCTAGGCCACTAAGCAATATCTTATTTTGAATTTATTCAATATGTTTAAACACATATTTTGTAATTATGATATAACAAATGTATATAATAAGCTGCTATTTAAATAAAATACATGCATTTGCATAGTCACATCGTTATTGAAATCATTCACCAAACAAAAGGCATCAACTTCACTCCAGCATATGGCCCGAATTTACAAAGGAGGTTTGTCGACAAACCTTGGTTTTCGTACGTCATATGACGCGATTTACGCGTTTTTTACAAACCTGGTTTGTAAAGAACAAAAGGAGGTTTGGCGAAACAAAAGGAGGTTTGAGCTCAAACCTTGCTTTGTGAATTCGGGCCATAATGTTCGGCAGACTTCTTCTACCAGCAATTAATGTTCGGTCATGCGAAAAAACTTACATGAGGACAGTGCACACAGGATTAGTAATGTTCCTAGATAACCGTTGAGAGTATGGGAAATCATAACTGCTATTTTCTCAGCCATCCTTTCAATATCAGCGTCATGTAATATATCAGTGATGGAAACAAAATTTAGGATGGAATATAAGGTGGCGGTTGCTACATTCTAGCAAGCTTAATTTATCAGCTTGAGTAGAGCACAATATTGAGAGTTCACCCTAGCCTTATGTATCCAGTGGCGGATCCAGGGGGGGGGGGGTTGGGGGGGTTGCAACCCCCCCCCCCCCCTTGGGCGGCCCAAAAAAAAAAAAAGGGAAAAAAAGGGAAAAAAAAGAAAAAAAGAAAGAAAAAAAGAAAGAAAAAAGAACGCACGCTGGAGAGAAACCCTTTCAAGTGCAAATATTGTGAGAAGATATTCAACTCATCTAGTAACTTAACCAAACACATGATAACTCTGGATATAACTATGTATTAAACTGTTACTTGATTTAAAAAGACGTTATCATGCACTGCTTTTTATGGTCTCCATTGTGTTAATAGATGCCAGGAAAACATCACTTACGGGGTTCAAATAAACACCCCAAAAAAAATCGGCTCGCCGCTTCGCGGCTCGTGGACGATGCTCCGCATCGTCATTATTTTGGTCAACCCCCCCTTAGTAAAAAGCTAGATCCGCCCCTGGTATCTCTATAGACCTGTAGCTCTTTCGCACCGTCCAATTAATGTCACTCCGCTTACTCAAAAGCGGTTGCGTATAACACTTAAAAAGGGACATTTATAACCTCATGAAGAAATTAATGATGTGCGAACATGACACGTAAAATCTTTCAATTTTTTTTTACTACGCGGTCAAAATTAAAATTAAAATTCTGCGGTCAATTGTTCATAAATACATCATCATTCTTTGTATCACTTTCACTGACATCACCACTCAAATAAGAAGTTACCGATGGCATCGAATTGACAAGGCGTAGGGATTTCTTCAAATTTATGTGTTATACCATGGACCTACATGGTGCGCTTGTTTAATAGTTCGCGGAGTGACCCTTGGACTGTGCGAAAGACGCAGAAGCATGATCCAGTCCAGTGGCCCGTTTAACAAAGCCTTTTTTAAATGACAAATGACAAAAATCATTGACAAATCTGCTGATAACCAATTAGAAGCAAGGATTTCAGTAGCCTATAACAAAAACTGTCATTTGATTATGAATTTAAAGGTAATATGTCCCATTTGATAATGAATTTAAAGGTAATATGTCCCATTTGCAGGCCCAAAAAATGAAAAAGTTAAATTCCAACTGCATTTGAAAGATAATACTAATTTAGCACTTCCCTAAAAAGGGTGGGCTTGAAAATGTCTTTAAGTGGGAAAATAACGACTATTTGTCGAATCGACGAATCGACTTAATAGCTATAGAGCCAGTAATTAATATTCTGATTTTCAGACCATTGTACTGAATGGTCGTACGTTCTATGCTGCGCAAAGATTCAATCAGTTTAATTTTGGCCATTACAAGAAGTGGGTTATTGATGTAGACAAATGCTCAGGTACCCTTTACAGCTCATTTTACGTATGTTATTACCAAAGAAAGAAAAAGAGCCAGTTAGTCACTCAATAGTGTCTGACAGTGAAATCTTGCAAGTAAACGGGTTTCCTTGCATAATTTGATTATTAGGACACTGCTAACGTTTATAGAACATACTTGTCATATTCATAATTCCTGCAAAGTTCTACAGAATTTGATGTTGGCTGCAAAAGGGACATAGTATCTTTAAGGGACAAGTTACATGTTCATTTATATTTTGGATTTTATTTTTTAAGTAAATAAACAATGTTTGTCATCCTTGAAATTAAATTGAATTTTTGATCTCCTGATCCCTTGATTACGTGTGTCGTAATATATAAGGCATTTCTTGTAGCTGTGGTTGAATGAATTTTGTACGATGGTATTATCACACTTGCTTTTACATGTATGACATAGAATCTTAGTTAAAGTTTATCATCACTTTCAATTTAAAACAAAAACACACCACAAGTTTAGTTTTATTTTGTTAGAACACACAATTTGGAATTAAAGTGAAAAAAAGATAATGGCAATCGATAACTCAATACTATTCACATTAAATATTAAATTGTTTCACATGCAAGTAAAAGCAACATTTTGTAAACACTGTTTGATCACAGATTACACTTTACAACTCTCAGCTTGCCTTTGCCAATTTTATTGTTTTGAAAATCTATCAAAGTAGAACATGATATGAAATAAAAACACATCAAATTGAAATAGAATCACCGAGGCTTGCAAGAAATCTACTCGGGGGGCAACCATTTCAATATCCTATTGTATTGCATAGAAATAATGTTTGAGTCACGTTAGAGTTGATGTAAGGTCCACACTTTAATCTATTCCATGCTTTTAACTATTGCAACTGCCCTAGATTGGATTTCTTGGAAGTCAGTACAAGATTGTGCAAATTTTACTTTCATATAATGGTGCAAGAGTATACAAAATCACTGCAAATTTGAAGAAGGCACATTTGTCTAGTAAGTTTAAACCCACCAGCAGAGGAGTCACATGAAGATTCCAAGGGGTCATGGTGGTGTTGGCCGATTTTTAATGACAATTTTGCTAACTATAAAGCAACATGTATATTATAACCACCCCCCCCCCCCCAAAAAAAAAAAAAAAAAAAAAAAAAAAGCGAGTCCCAAGATTATTTTTATACAGCCTTTGTCAACAATGGTTAAAAGAGGGTTCTCATACTTCAAACTTGCTGAAGTGGGTTAAAACAGATTTTCCAACAAGTGCCCCAAAAAATATAAAATGCATGTTTGTTTGTTTGTTTGTTTGTTTGCTTTTATTTCTGCGTTCAAAATAATACAATACATAATATAAAATGTGTTTACAAAGATAATATACAAAACAATTCATAAGATAAACAATATAGTCATGATACATAATGAATACAAAATAAGGAAGTGAGCTTAAACTTTTTTTTAAAGATATATATCCATATATACGCACATATACATACATATACATATATATATATATACATATACATAGCACATGCATACATACATACACATACACATATACACCTATACATACTCTCACATATAATATAATATAACACATATAATATAATATATAATCCAATCAATGAACGCAGGAGACCGCCATCGTGAGCGGTAAGGCTTGAAATTGATGGCGGCCTCATAAAAAGATTCGTGACTGAAATTGATATTTACTGATCAAGTGGGTGCATTGCAGGTGCAGGTGCTGGTGCTGTATGTAGCAGTTGAGTAAAATGAGGATATTGAATGACGAATGTGAATATTTATGTGAATATATTAATTTGGAGTATGGGATTCATAAGATTGAATGATAGTTTTTTTAGAGTGGTTTCAAGGAGTATATGGTCGAACAAGATTTAATATTGTCTGAAAGATTATTCCAGATGTCTGGACCATGATGACGAATTGATTTAGAGGCAATTAACAGTCTTGGGTTTGTGAGATGAAAGTTTCCGGATATGCGAGTTGGGTAGGTATGGACAGAGCTATTGAACTTAAACATGTCATCAAAAGACGAAGGGAGCAGATTATTAATATACTTAAACATAATGATAGCTATTTGAATAGTATATAAGTCGGCAATTTTTAGTGTCTCCCCCCCCCCCCCTCCTCTCTTTGCATGTTGACACCTCTGATCAGTGATTTTAACAGTAACATGAGTTAATCTAATATATTTGCCAAAAGTGCAATAGATTTTGTATTTACATTCAGCAATTTTAGCTTTCTACGAATAAACCACTACAATACACAAAAAATAATACGCAAATGTTAAATAAAATATAGACCTAGTACAAGGATATTATTGCACATGAAATGGATACACAGCTCTAAAACACCATACCAATTCTTCAGAATTTGACACTACAGAGTACCCCTGAAAAAAGGAAACCCTATTTTATTGGTAAATTACTCAAGTATATCAAATTGTGTTTTTTATAATTTGTACGCCATTGTAAAGATCATTTCCTCTTTTTTCATATGACACCATAACCATGATAAAGAAGTCGCAATCGTGACCATGCATGCTTTCTTGATCATGATTTTGGTGCCATATGAAAGATCATACATCGAACCCTCCCATTGTATATACATTTACCAAGGAATAATTTGAAAGTATAGGATTTCTCGGTCACTTTCGTAAGTTGGCCACACAAATTCATTTTATGTTCATTCAATTTCGCCGATTCTGTCACCGCAGCTGTTATTTTTCGTTCAAATTCGTTTTTTAGCATTTAAATTCCTAAAACGGTCATTCAAAAACATTTCATTTTCATTCGAATTAAAACGTGTTTCTTTTTCGTAAAATGTTCATTCAATTTAAAGCGAGACGATTCGCGATTACGTAATAGCGTCTTCCGTCAATTCAAATTCGTTTCTTTGCATACAGTTTCACACGTTTTGCAGACAAATTAAACATGTAAATCTTACCCAGTATGATCATATAGAACCCCGCAAGCTTAGTTCCATGCTAAATCCATTTCAAATTGTATGGGTTGGTAATCAACAAACATGTTATTGTCCTCACTATGAGTGTATATAATACCCACTAAATCATCACTATTTAGCAACTAAACGATCATGTGTTAAGTAGATAAAAACCTAGCCACATCAATATAGAATTAGCATGGAACTAAGCAAGAGTGTCTGTTTATGAATATGCAATTATATAAGTGCAAGCAAAGTGTTTGTTTACAGACTACGGTTGTATTTATTGGAGTGGCGTACCATAATGGTGTGGGGGGTATCAATGCTCTATACATTTATTTATTTCTAATGTTTTGTTTGGTTTTGTTTTTGATAATTTATTCGATGTTCGTAATCTCTTTGAAGCCATTTATATTTGTGTTAATTATATTTAGTCTGTATTGAAAATGTTAAGAACAATCTATGAGTATCAGTTCAATCACAATTATAATCACATCAAAATCTGAATCACCATCACACTGAATCACAATCACGATCGTGATCACAGTCACAATTACCATCTCAGTCACAATCGTAATCACCATCTCAATTACAATCTAGATCACGCTCCACAATCATTAATGAGTTTGATACATTGTTTTCTCACTGCGCGCACATCTCAATAACTCATTGTCATGTGGACATGAACTAAAGAATACACGTATACAATCTGAAATCTTGTTTTGGTTATATATATTGTAATGATCATAATTAAATCATGCATGACATTATCATGTTCGTCTACGTAATATCACTTCCAAAAGATGACCGAGTACGATAAAGTCCGTGATGAGAACATCAATAAGATGATGTCCAATCTTATATCTAGAGTTGCTTAACCCTCTACATGTTGACGGGCAAGACATATAGGCGTGTTATATATTACTCATTTGTTTAATTTAGATGAGAAACATGTGCATATACCATGTAAACCATAGGTTTGTAAAGATATGCGAATATGAATGAAAACTTTGTTATTTAGAATGACCCAAAGTGAAATTGAATGGTACGGACGTCCGATTTGCCATGGTTGACGAAATTGAATGCAAACTGCGCATTTGTAAGCGATTGTTAAATTGATTGAAACAAGTGCTAAATCCATTGACCGAATAAGTAAATCAATTGAAAAAATTGTTATTTTGAATGAAATTTACACGCCGGCAGTTTTATTTCCCGAATTTGAATGAACTTTGTATCAAAACGAATGAAAAGCTTACGAAAGTGACCGAGAAATCCTATATTAAGTTATTTACCAATGAACTGGGTTTCCTTTTTTCAGGGTCACCCTGTATAGCGCTAATACAACTAAAACAATATCTTTCTTTCTTCATAATTCATGTACATTTATCTACTAATTTTGTTCTCCAATTATGGCACATAATACAGCTAATATTACAGAATATACTAGACCAAAAGCTTTAGACTTTTGAAATGAACTCTGCACACTAGATGTTTATTTTAAGTGTATATTACATGAAATTTTCATATATGAATAAATCATAACAAACAATACAGTATGAATAAAGCACTAGATTATTATTATTCTGCTGCTATATGATACAGGCATCAAAATGCAATATGCAACCTTTCACTGTATATATTTATATATATATATATATATATATATATATATATATATATATATACACAAATACATAGAGTGAGATATTGGATTTAATCGGTTTTGATAAACCATGTAGCGTCGTTCAGAGCCATGTCCCGGAGGGCCCTGGATTAAAACAATACCAACAAATATATGCAAAAGTATTATCCGAAACATTCACTTTCATATTAAGTACTGACATCGGTTAATGTAAATTATTTACCACTAGTGCTATACACTTTGTCTTTACATTCAGCATGTTTAGAGTGTGAATATACCACTACTATTTATTTATGTCAGTTTTATTTAAACAGGGTTGCCTCTTCAGTAAAAGAAAGGGCTGTCCGTAAGCTGGATAAAAAAATATAAAAATTAAATATACAAAAGTATTATCCAAAATATACATAATAAGCAAATCGAAATGTAGAACTTACAGCCGAATGAAAAATACTAACAACAAATTAAAGCACACATGTACATCAATATGCAAGAAAGTTAAATTCAAATGACTTGACCTTGAGAAGTGAATTAGAGGGAGAAACTGACAGGAATAGAAGGTGGGATGTACAAGAAGAAGTCATAAGAAGTGATAGAAGGGAAGCGAATGGGAGAGGATGTAGGTAATAAGTGAGAGAGAACGACGGTAAGTGATTGAGTGGTAAAAAACAAAGAGAAAGGCAGGATAAGGAGATTTCAAGAAGTTGTAATATGGAAAGAAGATAATAACCTATAAAAAAAAGTGGATGTAAAAACCACATAAAATATTACAGTAAGCTTAAAAAAATATAAAAACGTAACGCCAAAACTAAAGGCAGTGAAAAGATGTGTGTAAACTGAAGAGGGCAACATGTACTAATTTCCAAAGGAGTCCTTTGAAAAGATGTTAAAGTCACTATACAGCAACTAATAAGAAAAATATGTACAAAATGTAGACCTACAAGAAAATTATTTTACATGAAATGAAAACACAGCTCTAAAAATACCATACCAATTCTTCAGAATCTAAAACTACAGAGTTTCCCTGAAAAAGAGAAATCCAATTTCGTTGGTAAATTACTCAAGAATCCCACATTTTATCAAACAATAATTTGTACATCATTGGAAGGCTCATTTTCTCTTCGTTTAAATGACACCAAAACAAGGATAAATAAGTCACAATCATGACCAATTTCAGACAGTCCGAAGTAGAAGTGTCAGAAACCCAATTGTCTAAAATAAGTGAATGGCTACCACATTTAGTTCAATATGCTCTTTTTAAGGAAAGAAAAGAATAAAGAATCATTTTCATTGGAAAGACAAAGCTTATAATCTCATCTTCAACAAAGCACCGTAATCATGATGGAAGTATCTCAATGGAACCGAGCAGGCACAATTTGTAAACTTGTATGGCAACATGACATTTTTGCAACTGCCTTATTTCTAATCGATGCCTAATCGATTGCAAACTATGCTATATGCTGACACATACGTGGTCCTTCCAGTATGATTATGGTTTCATATGAGAAGAGGATGAGAACTGTTCAGTCATGTGCAGTGGCGTACGCAGGATTTTTTTTCAAGGGGGGGGGGGGGGGGGGTTTTCAACATTTTGAAATCGGGCCGAAAATTTCGCAACGACTCAACGACTCAGCCAGCCGCTAAATAAGTGGGGGAGGGGGGAGGGTAAGAGGATAATTTTTTTTTTTTTTTTTTGTTTCGAAATTTGAAAAATTGACATTTTTCTTCGTTGGGGGGGGGGGGGGGGGGGGGGGGGTAAGGTCACCTTTTTTTCAGTAAGCCATGGGCATAATTTTTTTTTTTTTGATAATCAAACCAAAAAAAAAGGGGGGGTTAACCCCCCCCCCCCCCCTGCGTACGCGCCTGGTCACGTGTATGTTTAACAATTATTAATTCCACATCATTTATTTTCATTTCAAATCCATAATGACCCAAACGTAGCAGACATCCAATTATTTTGGACAATTATTGGGTTTCTTACACTGCCATTTAAATTAGAAATGTTTGATTTTGTTATCATGACTTTGATGTCATATGACAGAAACGATATTGAACTCTCCCATCATATATACATTTTCCTAGGAATAATGTGAAATTATTAAGGCTATTCACCCATATACTGAGGTTTCCCATTTTCAAGGACACCCTATAAAGGGCTAGTACAACTGAAACAAGATATTACTTCTCTTTTCTGTTATTGCATAATTATTGTACATGTATTTAGTAATTTCGTTCTCCAATATGGCAACAGAATACAGGGGGGGGGGGGGGGTATAAGAGCACTTTTTTTTTTTTTTTTTTTTTTTTTTTTTTTGGGGGGGGGGGGGGGGGGGGGTCCCAAAAAATTCGCAACGACTCAGCCAGCCGCTGAATAAGCGGAGGGGGGGGGGTAAGGTCGATTTTTGGGGTCACCCTTTGGGACAAAAAAAGAAAGAAATCATTTTGTTTTCTTCTTCTTATTATTATTATTATTTTTTTTTATGAGGGCGGGGGTTTCATCAAAAATCACACACATAAACAAAATTGAGGGGGGGTTCAACCCCCAACCCCCCCTGCTGCGTACACGCCTGCAAGCAGTGCAGTGTTTAATAATGAAACACTAGATTTCTTTCTTTTTGAAGAACAGATTGATTCAATATAAAGCAAACAATAACGAATTATAAATGAGATCCTATTATGCCAGGATTCATTTCAATAGATTGTTCAAATTAAAATTTGGATTTAATGTTTGCAATTGTGGTCTGAGGACACCACCCCGTCAAAGTATAACATAGTGACGCACATGCATACATCTATGCTCACCAACCAAACCAACGCGCAAAAAAACCCTTCTTTGCCTCTATCTCTCTTTCGCGTTCATTCTGTCGCTCATGGGTTACGATGGCGACTTCGCTGCGATATAGCGATGCTTTGAGAAACTTCAAAAACTCGATGCTCTTCCCCAAGTTGTTGATGGACTTAGTATAGTTTTCAAAGAACCACACTTCGTCGCAATAGGATTTGAAGCTCTCTTTCAAATCTCTCTTGGTTTCTGTCGACAAGCTGTTGGCGTGAGTAATGACTATCATCGGTTGATAACCTACACATTTCATGAAGAAAAAGTAATAAAGTTATTCATTGATTTAATCATTTATCAATTTTGTATAATAATAATAATAACAAGGATTAAGGAGTGATGGTTGATACCATTTCTCTTGAAACTCGTGAATTTCTCTCTGCATTTCAAATAATGATTTGAATGTATAGGCCTTCAACTTATCCAATGTAACCCACTAAATCTGATTTAGAGTAAACTCTCATGACATAATAATTATGCTCCATTTATCAATTCGACAGCTCATTTTGCTTTATCAACATCATATAATTACGCTACATACAACCAAAGAAAAAGCAGCTTGTACTTAGGATACAGCAAAATGAACAAAGAGAAGAGAGAGAAGAGAGAGAGAGAGAGAGAGAGAGAGAGAGCAGGCGTAAGAAAGAGAATTAGGAGAGGGTGACAAATAAAGATGGGAGGGAGGCAGGCAGACATACATACAATATATATATATATATAGAGAGAGAGAGAGAGAGAGAGAGAGAGAGAGAGATTTTTTTTGTAAGGAGGTGTATAGAAATGAAAAAAATTGGGAATACGAGCATAAGGAAGAAATCACCATTGATAAAAGGGAAATCTAACCTTTAAAAAGTTGCTCTCAGGGAAAGTATTAATATCAGAGAAGCAGATTTATACAAGTTTAAACGACATCAAACAACTGTTAGTAGATGTATACCTCTTTTAATTTTAGTAAAAGCTCTAATCACTGTTATGCAAAAATGGGAATTTCAAAGAGGCTTAATTTCTCTTAATGACTCTAAGGTTAAAAAAATTGTTAATGTATCATTCAGGGGTATCTTTTCTTTGTGGAGGACCTACAATATGCCATCCATGTAATATTTTGTAAAGTGCCCAACAGGGAAAGGCACATTGAAGAAACAGAGAAATTAGTGATATGTTAGTATCTCAAAGTGGCTTCAAAGTGGCTTAATTTCGCTCTAATATAGTGACGGACGACTCTCCCATTTATTCCAACATACAATGACTCTAAGGTAAAAAACAAATTGTTAATGTATCATTCAGGAGGATCTTTTCTTTGTGGAGGACCTATAATATGCTATCCACGTTATATTTTGTGAAGTGCCCACATAGAAGAAACAGATAAATTAATGATATGTTATTACACAACAAACAAAAGAGTTGCTTGTGAATACGTCACAATCCACTGACCAATTGCCAATGTGAGATTCACGTATTTTTTAGTGATCTGATATCTCAAACATTCATCAATTTCTCGTCATTTAAAACTTCAGTCATTCTCTAGAACTCGAATTTGTCTGTTTTCATACAATCAAATTAATTTAGTGCAATGGTTTGATTATACTTTAATGAATATTATATCATGTCGTAATGCATGCACTACTATGGAATGTCATAGGGAAACTCTTCGATTCACAGGACATGTGTATGTACCGGTAACTTGACAAATGCAGGGGTAATGATTACAGGGCCATCAGAAAGAGCAGTATTAACACTGATGAGGCTACTCAGGGTAATAAGTACAGGAATGAGCACAAGTACTCATACCACACAATTACTTCAAGCTGTTAATACATTCAAAAAGTATTTAAACAATATTATTCCAGACTTCTTGTATCTGTTTAGGTATCTTATTATTATGTAAGCTATTTTTTTTATTTATCTACTTGATTTTTTCTCTTGTATATAACGTGAATATTTCTCTCCTTTTTCTTGTTGTACTCCAATTCGCTCTTGTAATTATTGTAAGTTCTCATTTTTGTTGTAAGTTGTCCTTATTCCTGATGTATTTACATGTCTTTTATGTTTTTAGGGACCCCTCTGTAAAATATCAACGCTGAGTAGGGCCATCCCTCCGTCTTTCTTTTATAAGTGTGTCTTTATGATTGTAAATGTATATATATATATATATATATATATATTTTTTTTTTTTTTTTAATTGACGGAAATGGACACAATACAAAAGAATACAAAGTAGTACATATAATATTAGTAGTAGTAGTAACATGATGATCATCATCAGGCCTTTAACAAAAAAATGTTGTATTGCCCTTTGCGACCGACCTAAAAATCTTGAAATCTACGGTCGGATTTTTTAAAAAGGTTTTTTTTTACCGTTTTAAAAAAAAAAAATGTATTAAAGCATTCAAACCTCAGGAATATCAGCCCAAAGAGGGAGTTTAAAAAAAAAAACTGATTAAAAGATTTCCGACCGACCGACCCATGTTTTGGTACCTAAAGGGCAATACAACATCTTCTTCTTTTTTAAGGCCTCATATACCTACCACTATAATTTCGAAGTTTTGTTGAAAACTTGTCAAAAAACTCCACAGCTGCTTTCTTCTTTTGAGAGTCACTGAACAAATTTTGAAAGGTAATATCTCTTGTTTAAAAAACAAATGATGTATCATTCAAGTTTCACGAAGGCTAAACTTCAGCCAAAATGCACTCTTTACTACTATAAAAATAGATTTTAATGAACACTATAGTCAATTGCGACTCGTTTCCCGAGTAATAATGGCCAAAACTCTAGTGAGGGAGGAATCCAAAATCGTACATCACAGTATATAAGATGGTTGAAAATTAGCTTCGGTTGTTGGAAAAATAGGGCCCCTCCTTGTGAAACTGAAGAGGGGCACAGTGGTTCTGTGATCGGGGAAGGAAGGCGTCTTTTAATTGACAGATACCTACTCAATATCTTTGAGTATTCCACCTAGGCATAGTGAAATATTATGGGCATGCGCATAAGTGGCTTCGGACTAGACCTTGCAATCATAAACGTAATTAACCTTTTCAGTGCGACCACCCCCCCCCCCCTCCCCCGGTCAATATGTTCTCTCTCCCGAACATTTTTAGTACAATTGCGAATCTTATTTTCGGATTAATATTGAGAAGTAAATATGTGAAATTCGGAATTAAAAATAGCCGGTTTAAATCTTTTCCTATACTTACCCGTGTTTATAGACGAACACAGCGCAATAAATTTCCTCACTAATAAGACAGGTAGAAACTGATGAACCTGCTTCTTCTTTCTTGCCTCCTATTTTAAATGTAATAGTGTAGTAGAAAGTGGTATAGTTTCTTTCCATTAAAAAAAGAACGGTACATAATATTCAATACATATACCAGTGGCGGATCCAGGGGGCTGCCCCCCCCCCCCCCCCCTGTGGGAAAAAACATTAATTTACCTTTTGGGAGATGGCCCCCTCCCCTGACGCTCAAGGGGGGGGGGGGGAAGATTCAATGATTAAGCAAGGGGAGGCCATAGATAAAACACAGATAAAGGGTGTCAAATTCTAAAACATCCCCCCCCCCTCGATACGCCAATGCATGTGCGATTGTTTGGTAAACGCGTGTCTCATTATTAGCCAATTGAAATCACAACTTTCTTCATAGTTCACCATTTTCCCTCGATTTTTGTACGTTTGAAGCGTCCACTCCTTTCTTATTATACACATAGGCCTACGACATTATTAGATGGGTAGAAGAATCCCTGCAATCTGATTGGTCAATTACCGTGTAGTTATTTTTACTGGATGCACGCGATATCGGGGATCGATACCACCGATATAGGCCTGTCTTTTTTAAATAATTTTTTTTTTTTTTTTTTTTTTTTTTTATAGTTACTGTGCACTGACAACTTTATTATTTATTTTTTTTATTTCATAAGTTTCAGGAAATCATGTTTTCCGGTAACAACCGGAAAACATGGCTATGGCAAAATCATGCGTCCGGTAATTACCGGAAAGCATGATTTGCCATGCACCCGGTAAATCCGTAAAATAACAGGTTTTTGTATTTTTGACGATTTTTTGAGGGCCCCATTTTATAAAACAGATGGTGCACAGGTTTAATTCGTGGGTCGGTGGAATTGTGTGCACGCGGTACCTTAGAATTTGGTCTAAAATCATCGAATTTCAAGTTCGTTGTCTAAAACCATTCAAAGGTACCGCGTGCACACAATTCCTACAGACGCACTCAAACTTGTGTATCATTTGTATAATGCCGTACTTTTTCCGTATATACACTGAAGTATACACAACTACTGTTGTGTAAAACAAATTTAAGTTTAGTAATTTCTAAGTTTTGTCGCCCTACCCTTAGTCAACTTTTAGGCGGGTATTTTCAATTCTTGCGTCTATATAAACAATGTATACACACATTTATATTTCTATATATATAATCAGAAAATGTTGATGATTTCTTGACAGGCTTCAACTAAACTGAATATTACTTGCAATAGTTTTTCTATTCAGAAACCTTATACTCAAGCAATAACGAATGTTACTTACTGATTTCATCCATATACTGGTCCACATATGACAAACTAAAATCTTTCATGCCGCGATTGTCGAACAGAGAAATATAGTCAGTAAGACGAAGACAATTTCGTAGTTCAGTGTGTCCTCCAGTTGAATGTGCTGTGCTTCTGGTTGGCTGGCTTCGCTTGCCTTCACAAACAAGAATTACAATGGGGAAAACATAACAGAAAATACAGTATTAAACTGACAATACGTTTTAGGTTTACGAGGGGGAGCTGGGGACTGCAACTACCCCCACCCCTTCCCCAGTTCCAATATTCAGGCAACAGGTGTATATATATATTTTTATATCTCATCTAGTGTATTTTGATGACAAAATAACATTTTGTAGATAAAAAAGTTAATTTTTGCTCGATCACAACATTTTTTAACAGGATGGTTTTGAGCAGCGAGATGCCCGAATATATCATCTTTAGATCTCATGTGTGCTTTGTTGACAAAATGACACGTTTACCACATTCCTGGCATTTATGTCGTGCCAGAATACAACATTTCTTCATCATATTTATCTACTGTAATTTGATGACGAACTTCTTTTCTCTTTGTTCTTGTTCATTTGAAAAAAATTGCGAGAATGTGCCCACCCGCCTACAAATATTAGACGTGCCTTTATTACGAACACGTGCATCGTAAAGGTCATATTTCTTGTAATGGGTTACCGCCTTTTTGTATTTTCAATTAATGTAGGATTATATGAATCGTGTTAACTTTTAATTTACGGCGTGTTTTATCGTTAAGTATATGTTATTTTTAATGTAAGATCGTTATCACCTTTGTATGCGAACTCAATAGAATTGAGGAATGTAGACTTCCCAGCTCCCATCTCACCAAAAAGACCGATGTGCGCGGCTGCCTTTTCATTTTCCTTACCGGGTTTTTTGAAAGTGTATGTCCTTATTTCTTTTCGAAGAGCTCTCAAATGACCTGCAAATAAAATGGCACATAATTATATATAGAAAGATTATGATTCCAAAAAGAAAAATGTTGCAGTAAATATCTCCGTCATTTAAATTATGTTTTTCAATATTCAATATTATTTTACCAATATACAGACGAGAGAGGTAGCTAGAGCGAGATGTTTGGACCTAGTCTAAATTACCTCCATCACAAATGTATCACACGACACGTATGAAACACACACCCTACACGGAGCAGATTTATGATATAAATCATTAACATGGAATCATCGAGATGATGTTTCGGTAATCATTAGCGAGCCTGCTGCTGAAGCTTTTATGATTAAAAAAGTGGACAAAAGGAGCCAAGAAGATTTTAGCTGAAACATACGATATTGTAATCCTTCTACAATATTCTACTTAAAGTGTCATTAATGACGAATGATTGATGAGTATAAGGGGTCAAGGGCGATAATGAACTGACGAACTCCTAGCGTACTGTTTAATTGAACAGCGTCTAGGTGGACATTGTGACAACGATTTCTTGATCTCCTTTTATTATCAAGACAAAGTTACAGAATATCCATTCTCTGAACTACAGTTGGGTCGCTGTGAAGCAAAGTAGACTAACCGACATATTGATAAAACTGAGATGCATGTATATTATAACAATATGTATAGTCAAATGCATATATTACACTAAATCTAAGGGTCATTGTATTTTCTGATACTGTACTCTTACGCAATCTATTTATTTTCATTTTTTGAAAGCATTTAAACTTCTTAAACTTTAAACCGTGTTTCTCAGTTAACAGGCCTACCTAGTCTGTAAAGGGCCACTGCGATGACTGGCAGAATTAGAGCGATCAACATGGAGCCCCCGAGTACACCAAAGCCGATCTTTGCCCAAGTAGACACCCCTTGGCCTATTAATATTATCATGCAGAAAATCATTTTATCATAGCATATCATCATATGACAGATCAGTTTATAATATCAAGTCCTCATCGAATACATCAGAGGTTACATAGTTAAGAATAACAAATATATGCAGGGGCGGCGATCCCGGGGGACGGGGGGGGGGGACACGTCCCCCCTCACTTTTTTTAGGGGGGGGGTCGTCCCCCTGGAAAATTTGGAAAAAGTGCCCCCAAAAGTGTATAGCAAATAATAACTAAAGACTGAACAAAATGTTACGCTCTGGAGGGCCCGAGAGTGCAGTGTTTAGACAAATAAAAATGCCCCAAATCTTTTCGTTCGCTAGCTACGCCTTCTCGCATGAAATCCTTCAAAGTGTTCAAAGAAAATTTGTAGAAAAGTGAAGTGTGAAAAAAGTATATTGCTTGTTTTTATACCATAGTTTTGCTAACGAATGTTATTTTTTCATACAACAAAACGTCAAAAACCTGTGAAAGGGTAATCACTTCCGTCACCTTCACCTCTCTCCTTCACGATGCTCCCTCGCACTGGCGTAATGATGGAGGAGGGCTTGGGGCAGTTGCCCCTAATAAAATTCAAATGTGGTTTATTTCTAATTCGATACCAGTGATTTACAAATGTTGCGGAAATGGCATGGTTTTCTTTGAACTTTCGGGGGCTCTGTCCCCCTGGACCCCAACAAGTGCCCTAAGGCTGGCCCTGGATGCTCATCTGAACGTAATTAAATGCCTTAAAAAAAACCTGAGCTTCCGGGGGCTCTGCCCACTGGAACCCGCCAAGGGCCCTAAGGCAACCACTGGATGCTCATCTGATCGTAATTTAATGCCTAAAACCCCGAGCTTCGTTTTTGCTCATTACGCCACTTCTCACTCGTCCCTCGCATTTCGCCCCCCCCCCCCCCCCCCCCCCCCCCCCCGGTCATGAAAAGAAATCGCCCCTGAATATATGGATCCCCACTGTTCCTTCCTGGCTTCCAACTTTACGTTCTCTCTATTCTTATAAAGTGGTTTTAAAAAATCCTTTAAAATCGGATGGAGAAGCTGATAAAATTGAATAAACTTGAAACTGGTGTAGATGAAAACATTACATAGACGGTGGCAAATTAAATCACGATAAATTGGAAACAAAAGCGTGAAATATCTTGAAATTAAAAGAAATTACGATTTTCTCTTTAATAGTTCGACGTTATAAGAAAAACACTGTTGTGGACTTGTGGTACATGAGTGTGCCTACTTTACCTTTCAATCGTATGGCTATATGTTGTTCAGATTTCTAAGTCATTATAATATCAGTTTAAAGGTAAATTCTCATTATGAATGCGTTACCTAGAGCAAGCACCGTGATTGTTGCTGTCCGATCTGTTCCATTGGTCGCCCGTCCCTTCACCGTACAGGTGTAAGACCGATCTTCGTCAACTTTGGCAGTGACGCTGATTGTAACCACCCGGTCAGCTGTGCCGTCAGGTAGTGTCTTCTGGAAAGGTTCTCCAAGGGGCTTCTTCACAGTCCCCGAGGAGGTCCACTCAAGGGAAACATTCGGTCTGAAGCCAGTCACTCGACAGTCCAAGTGAAAAGGCTGGGTGTCGGTAGTTGTCACCTCGCAGTAACTTTGAAATTCGTTCCCGGTTGGCTTATGGGAACATTGTCCGATGCGAGGAGTTGATACTTGTGCTTCATGAAGAAAAGAGAACATTATGATCGCACCGTACTTTTAAATAATCAACCTGACATGTACGAACATTATAATGACATATTACATTATCCTAACATGATAATTGATGTTACACTTGGGGTGGAATCTTTCGAAAGTAGTTGCGATCATGTTAAAAGCAATTATTAAGGTGAAACATTGGCATAAATGGAAACGGTCAGTGAAATGAATGAAAACAATTTATAGTTTAATCAATAGGATTATAAAGGATTTCGAGACATGAAATCAGAATACAAATTACCATTTTGTTCATAGTTTCTGTGGACCTGGAGGGACCATCAGACGTAAAGAGGTCCAGATCAAAAGAAAGAAATTAACTGGGACCATATACCGTGTGAGTCGAAAAAAGTTTACACCCAGAAAATTGCTATTTATTAAAAAAAAATCTATGAACAGTAAATTATTATACATCTCATGAAAGAGCGTTTTATCCAAATCATTTGGTGTCATTTTTGTGTGGTATGTGTTCACGTTTGGATGAACAGGAGGCATTGTTTGCGAGAGTTCAAAAATCGACTTGCGCCAAAGTAATGCCTACAGTATGGGATATGTTGAGATTAAAGTGAGAGAATGAATTGAATGTATCAAATGAGATGGTTGGTCGGTTGGTTGGTTGGTTTTATTTTCCGTATAAAGATTCAAATACATACAAGAATACAATTTACAAATATAATACAAATCAAGAATTAAAAACGGCTGGAATGCTCTATTCAGAGCCGTTATCAAAATGGCTCTGTTCTTCCTAGATGCATAAAAATGGCTCTGTACTTCCTAAATGCATTGCATATGCTTTTTGCAGAAGCAAAGTCACACAAACACAGGCGCGTACGCAGGGAGGGGGGGGGGGGGTTGGGGGTTAACCCCCCCCTTTCGTATTTTTTATGTGTGTATTTTTACGAACCCCCCCCCCCCCCGAAGGCCGGTCGCATCGAAATTCCATAACCTAGCCTTGTTGGAATACAAATTGGGCCTACTTTTCCCCCTTAAAATATTGTTTATGTATGTGTGTGTGTGCGTGTGTGCGTGTGTGTGTGTGTGTGTGTGTGTGAGTGGTTGTGTGTGTTTTGTTTACAAATATAAACACCTCACCCCTCTAGGCCAATTAAGATTTTTCAGAACATGATCTAAGAAGACATCCCTACCGTAGACAGCCAGTATGGTGTGCATTGTCAAACTTTCTGCAGAATAGAATTCAACGTGACACACGTATCTTCCTTCGTCTGACACCTCGAGATCATTGATGACGAGAGAGAAATCCTCATTCAAAGCAAACCGGTCATCCAAGCTTATTCGTTGCTGTTTGAAGTAGGAGGCCTTGGTTATGTCACTGCCATTCATCCAATACACTGCAAGCACGTCTTCATTGGTGAAGTTGCATAGTAGGCGTACATCTTGCCCGAGCCAGCCGACTACATGCTGCTCAGTACTACCAACTGTAAAGGATGGGGGAGGGGCATATGTGAAAGGGGGCACAAAATAAAATTCAATGAGAAAAACGCTCATAATTAATAAGGAGAGAATGGAATAGAGAGTAAACCATAAAAACAAAGAGAAATGTAAAAGCATGACAATAATGATCTGTAGTCGAGATGGACTATTGGTATATTACTATATTACTATTACATTTTTATATCTTTATTACAACATTCATGAAGTGCCAAAGAAAGTTGCTCAAACGCTTCGCTCGCTCACAAATTTAGAAACTGGACAGAGGATGTTCGGGTAAGACACGTCATTCCCCTCCCCTGACAACAGAGGGCCCATGCGCCCATGATCGGGGGAAGCGTCCTCTTTAAAGGTTGGGTGACATCCAAATATAAGTTGGGCTGCATACAACTCATATTTTGTTATTTAAACATCTAAATACATGGCATAGAATTTTAATATTTTTTTAGAATTATTTTCCCAAACCTGCTAAGCTTCACCCTAAAAAGATGCTCCAGATCTCATTCATCTATGTGACATCATCTGTCAACCATTAGTGAGCTAACACAAGATAGTGGTATGTAGCTTCACAAGAGCTGACCTCATGTTGTTTATAATAGACCCTACACTACCACCACAGGAGTTGCTATGATAGACCAGGGAGGTGCCAGACGTACCGTAGCATCACTAGGAAAAGAAAGTTAATGTGGAGGTTTTGTATGAAAGAAGGCAATTATTTTGTGAGCAAGTGCTGAGCTAGGGGAATTTATACCACTGTCTCTTGTTAGCTCACCTATGATAGACATATGATGTCACAAGATCATTGAGATCTGGAGCATTTTATTAGGATGGAGCTTTGCAGGTCTGAGAACATTATTTTTAAAAATATTTTGAAATATAAGTAATATTTTTAGATGTTTGAATAACAAACAAAAGACCCATTTGGATTTCACCCGGCCTTTATGACCATGCGTCGCATTCGTGTGCATGAACATGCTTAACGTTTTTGAATGCACAACAGGGACCCCCCCCCCCCGTGTCATATCGGGGATTCCCCAAATCGTATCGCGATTCCTTGACATTACTGTAATTAAATTTTATCTATACATGTTGACTGTGTCTTACAACACACTGTTTTACTGAAACAAAATGGTTTTCATACAAATGTATATAATACATGTGTATATCACATGTGTGTTCATGGGAGTCAGGATGGGGGTGATGGTACATGTTGTAATTTTCATGTTACAAACTGTTATTTTTTACACCTGTGACTTTGAATAAAAACCTTCACCCCACATTTCAATTATTGGAAGATAAGTTGAACATCTCATTGATTTACTTAATACCCAGGTAGGGATTATGTAAATTGAATATTCAAATACGGTTTCTTGAAAAAAGGAATGTCCAAGATGTCGGCTACTTATTCTTCAGGTAAATGGTAACTGAGTCTACCAGGGAAAGTTACAATGCTACAATAAAAAAGGCAATTTCTGTTAACTCATGCATAAAAGTTTGGTTTAATAAACCATTAAATTCACTCAGCAAATCATGAATGTATCATATCACCTTCAATTTTGTAAGCTCCAATGGATTTACCTCTCACAAGTTGGAAGACTAATTCTTGCGCAACCTAATTTTCATACCCTTTACAAAATTGAGCAGTGCTTACCCAAACATTAATTATTTTCGAACTTTATCGTGTCATATGAAGCTTGAGCTTATGAGCTTTTCATACATATAAAACTTTTCCCCTAGAATCATATATTTTTTTATTCGGTAGCCATTTCAAAAGTGTACAGTTTTTTGGGGGACGCACGGTATAACCCTAAATGGTTCAACAGGACATCATAACACCTGTTATATTACCCTAACCCTAACCCTTACCCCAAATTAAAAACAATATATTTAATTTAACTAATAGCTAATAGCCTATCGTTTCTTGGGAGGTATTTAAGTTTCCTCTGCTTGCAAACATACGTAGAAGGCAGTCATTCAATTGTTCTATCGAAAATGTCCTGGTAATGACTCATTTTCTTCACTAAATATGTCCTTCTAATAACGCTGTAAGATGAATATATGTATATGTATATATAAACACATGTGTGTATTTGTGTTGTATAATTATGTAAATAACCATAGGCGTAGGAAGCGTTTTGAAGTAGGGGGGGGGGCTGAAGCACTCACCCTCAGAATCTTATTTTAGTGAATTTTTTGACATTTTTTTCAGATCAATTCACAAGCAATTCATTATGAATTAAGATATACCAAATGGAAACTGTGGACATATATCGAAGTATAGCCACAAAGGATTATGTTTTGATCTTCGAGATTTAACAATCCCCTCTATTCGTGGACTAAAGATGATCGATCTTTCTTGGTCACATGATAAGAGATAGGAAATCATAATGGTGGCAATGGTAATGGTTTTGTTGAAGATTCATTTGCAGCCAAAAGGCTGAATTGCAGAATTTTGTACATTGTGTAAAAACATAAATATATATACAAACATAAATCGTATTAAGACATATCACACAGTGAATGAATTTAATCATGAACAAAAATGGACATGCAAGCAACATAAAATGTTCATAGCAAGAGTCATATTAGCTCAAATGCTCAAGGGGTATTTGCATTCCACTTCATATACAAACGGAATGAACTGATACGAAACCTTTAAGTTGTTCTATGTAGGCCTGCCTCTCTTTCTATGATAAGGCAAGAAAAAAAGAATGCATTATTTAATGTAGATTGTTCATGATAAATTCAGAATTATCATAAATCTTTATATACCTTGAATATACCTTGAAGGTCACACCTCGCCATCGTTGTGATGACGATCCAGTAGATACTGTGGTGTGGCAGGATTAAGGGGGTCCCATGGGACCCATTTAAAAACCCAAGTTGGATAATGTCTAAATGCTATAATAGTGCATGTGTTAAGAGCTTGTTCATACGTAGAATCTGCAATGACTTGACTATGTTTCACATAAATCTATCAATATCTTTAAATCCTCTGTCAAGGTAAAAGGTGAAGGACACAATGAAAGTTTAAGCAAATTCCGATTCCAAATAAAGAAGTTATGCATTTTTAAAGTTGTGATCAATCAAACACAAATTGGCAAGTCTGTGAGGTATTTTTCGAGCTCACGTACCTCCCATTCGCTCAGTACTAACAAAATCTGAAATTTCCATTTTCCCTCAAGAAAATGTTCAATCATATATGTACCCTAAATATAATAATTGCAAATATGTTTACTTACAACCAGGGGCGTACGCAGGATTTTTTCAAGGGGGGGGGGGTTTTAAAATATTTTGCTCCCGAAAATTTGAAAATCGCGCCGGCCGAAAAGTCGCTCAGTGGGGGGGGGGGGGGGGGGGGGGGGGGGGGGGGGGGGGTAAGCGGACACTTTTTTTTGGGGGGGGGGGGGGGTCTCAAAATTTCAAAATTTGACATTTTTCTTCTTGGGGGGGGGTAAGGTCACTTATTTAGTTATTTAGGTTAGCCGTGGGTATAATTTTTTTTTTTTTTTTTTTTTTTTTTTAACAATAAAAAACAAAAAACAAAAAAAACAAAAAAAACAAAAAAAAAAAGGGGGGGGGGTTTGAACCCCAAAACCCCACCCCCCTGCGTACGCCCCTGCTTACAACCCCGCAAGGAACAAATATATTCCGTCATCAATAACGTAGAAAACGTAATTTTATGGAATAATATGCACAACGCAAATAGAAGGAGAGCTCGTATGATACGTCACAGAGTTGCCAATTTGTATTTGATAGATCACAACTTCAAAAATTCATAACTTTCTTATTTTTAATCACACTTTGCTCAGACTTTAATTTCTTGTAATAATACAATTTGAAGAAAAAGTTACTTACATTGACCAATGCCTTTCTTCTAAAGTTGAGTCTAACCATTAGAATAAGTATATTGATAAGTATATTAAGAAATTGATCTGATATCTATATGTAGATGCACAAAATAAGGGGCTTTCAGCCAAAAACAATGGAGGCGAAAGGATAGTCCCCCAGCCCCCCCCCCCCCGGTTATTACGCCATTGTTTAAATTACCTTCTAAATGGAGGCCCAATTACCACCTGCAATTACCATTTTAAGCATTCATCCTATGCCGATATGCAATTTTCTTATCGTGATTTCATTCAATACATTGCACTTAAAAAAAATTGATATTGATATCACAAATGCGGCAAACAGAAATTCATTTAAAATCCCTGCTTTACATAGTCACATCATTGAAAGCCATGCACCAAACAAAGACATTCACATTCACTAGCACATAATGTTCATCAACGGGTTTTGTTAATATACCAGCATTGTTCCCTACCATATACATGGTTCAACCATGAAGCAATACTTACACGTTGCTATGGCGCACAATGTCAGTATCATTGGTAAATAATGGTTGAGAGAAATGCACACATCTACCATTTTCACAGCCATTGTTTCGACATCAGGCTCATCAAATATATCAGATATGGAAACAAATTTAGGATGTATACGTGGCGGTTGCAATGATGTTTGAATACGTTATACGTTATACAATATGTCTGCGTCATTACAAAGGTCAAAGGGAAGCGGGGAATCCCCACTACATCATAATCACAAGACCACATCATGATCATGTTCATAAGAAATACCATTTACATGATCATGTTCATGGGGAAGGCCCACAGCATGATCATGTTCATAGGGAAAGCCCACAGTATAAACATGTTCATAGAGAAGACCCACAGTATGATCATGTTCATAGGTAATAAGGCCTACAGTATGACCATGTTCATAGGTAATAAGGCCTACAGTATGAACATGTTCATAGGTAATAAGGCCTACAGTATGATCATGTTTATAGGTAATAAGGCCTACAGTATGATCATGTTTATAGGTAATAAGGCCCACAGTATGATCATGTTCATAGGGAAGGCCCACAGTATGATCATGTTTATAGCGAAGGCCTACAATATGATCATGCTCATAAAGAAGGCCCACAGTATGATCATGTTCATAGAGAAGGCCCACAACATGATCATGTTCATAGGGAAGGCCCACAGTATAAACATGGTCATAGAGAAGACCCACAGCATGACTATGTTCATAGAGATGGCTCACTACATAATCATGTTCATAGAGAAGACCAACAGTATGATCATGTTTATAGAGAAGGCTTACTACATAATCATGTTCATAGAAAAGACCAACAGTATGATCATGTTCAACGTGATCATACTGTTGGTCTTTTCTATGAGCATGAAGACCAACATCATGTTCATAGACAAGGCTTATTGCATAATCATGTTCATAGGGAAGGCCCACAGTATAAACATGGTCATAGAGAAGACCCACAGCATGACTATGTTCATAGAGATGGCTCACTACATAATCATGTTCATAGAGAAGACCAACAGTATGATCATGTTCATAGAGAAGGCCCACAACATGATCATGTTCATAGGGAAGGCCCACAGTATAAACATGGTCATAGAGAAGACCCACAGCATGACTATGTTCATAGAGATGGCTCACTACATAATCATGTTCATAGAGAAGACCAACAGTATGATCATGTTTATAGAGAAGGCTTACTACATAATCATGTTCATAGAAAAGACCAACAGTATGATCATTTTCATAGAGAAGGCTCACTACATAATCATGTTCATAGAAAAGACCAACAGTATGATCATCTTCAACGTGATCATACTGTTGGTCTTTTCTATGAGCATGAAGACCAACATCATGTTCATAGACAAGGCTTATTGCATAATCATGTTCATAGAGAAGACCAACATATGATCGTATTCAGGCGCGTACGCAGGGGGGTGTTTGGGGGTTAAACCCCCCCCCCCTTTTGGTATTTTTATGTGTGTAAACCCCCCTAAAAAATTCCTAACCCCCCCCCCCCCCTTTGGATTTTTTTTTGTTTTTTTTTGTTTAATTATTTAAAAAATAAATAAATAAATAAATAAATTACCCCCATTGCTGACCTAAGAAAGGTGACCTTACCCCCCCCCCCCCCCCACGGAGCAAAATGTCAAATTTTCAAATTTGAGACCAAAAAAAAAAAAAAAGTGTCCACAGTATGGTCATATTCATAGAGAAGGTCCACAGTATGGTCGTATTCATAGAGAAGGCCCACAGTATGGTCATATTCATAGAAAAGGCCCACTTCATGATCATAATCACAAGGTCCACAGTATGGTCATTTTCATAGAGAAGGCCCACAGTATGGTCATAGTCAGAAAGAAGGCCTACTTTATGATCATATTCATAGGTCATAAAGCCCACAGTATGATCAATGTCATAAAGAATGCCCACTTCATGATCATATTCATAGGTCATAATTAAGGCCCACAGTATGGTCATGTTCATAAAGAATGCCCACTTCATGATCATATTCATAGGTCATAAAGCCCACAGTATGATCAATGTCATAAAGAATGCCCACTTCATGATCATATTCATAGGTTATAAGGCCCACAGTATGATAATGTTTAAAGAGAAGGCCCTCAGCAGGATCATGTTCATATAGAAGAGCTACCGTATGATCAAGTTCATAGGGAAGGCCATATACATGATTATTTTCAAAGAGAAGTTCGTTATAAAGTATACAATTCGGTTAGTGTAGGCGGTTGACACGGAGGAATCGCCACTGGAGGAAATATCGTGAATTTTTTTTTTTGTGATGCTTCCTTGCATCCTTTTCATTGTTTTATTGTCCTGTTCAATGTCTTTCGCATGTTATTCCATATTTACCATGCTCCAGTTCTCTCTCTCTCTCTCTCTCTCTCTCTCTCCTTCTGCTTACCCAACCATCATCATACTCCTTTTTCTTGTAAAACTTTCTACGGGGTATTTATAAAACGTGATCATGGTTATAGTGAAATAGATCATTATTTGCTTACTCCAATCATTTCTATTAACTTTCATGAGGGATGGGGATGTAATATCGTAATGAAATAGGTAATTTATTTTGATGGCATTTGGACTATATGCTTCCTTCGCGGATGCCATGAACAATATGTATAATTTGTTTTTATATAGGAATATATCGTTCCCCCACATGTCCTCCAATAAATATATCTAGCTAATGAATGCGTACTCCTCAATGAAAGATAGATATATGAAATAAAATGTCTAAATGGCAAACATTACCACAAGCGATATACAGTCACGTACAATATTAATAATCATAGATTTATCATTAACAAGTACATTAATTTATTTATTCATGATATATTCATAAAATATACGGATCATCTTTATCCCTGATGCGACATATCGTATATATACATTTTATTTAAAATATAAAAATATACATAGTAAAATATTTTGTATATTAAAACCATATAGCCTATACTGCGTATTTCCCCTTTAGTTCTGAATAGTCACAATATTGATAAATAGTCATTAAAAAATTATGAATGAGATTATAGTTCATAATCAAATCTCTCACCTATACTATTCAGTATTTGGATAAAGATTTATATTCTGATTTTTTTAAGTTTCAGAATTGTAATTCATGTACATGAACGATGCCAAATTAGTCGAGGTTGAGTTGTATAACGTCTTGAATACAATTTTTTTAATAAGCATTGAACTGTCTATATGACTGATAACAAAAACACACAAAATGAAGTTGATTTTTTTAAAGGAGTTCCACAATGCGGTTTGCTTATAAGTCGTGCGTTAGCTACAAGATTTATCGTATTCAATGTATACGATTATTGTTTTTAACGAATTTGTAACAAACTCTTTACCTTTCTTTCATAAAGTATTGTTGATTCTGCATCGTAAACTATTATGCCGACATGAAACAATTTTAAATGTTCTTCATGCAACGTTACATACATATATGTAACAAATCTCCTTGCAATCATCATCTTCGATATGCCTGGTATGCAATTAGTTTATCAATTTTCAAAATGTCTTTTTAACTTTTTTTTTTAATTCGTCAGCTCATGTGATTTCAAATGTTAGTAAAATAAAGATATCTATTTCAGAAAGATTTCAGCTCCTAATAGGCAAATGGAATCTTCCAAAACTAGTTTTACCCATACTTTATTTCTTTGCAGTCAGTATATTTGCATATCAAAATGACTTTATATTGTGCTTAAGGGGCAGAGCTATATAATAGAAAGCCCTGATATTTAAGACGGATGAAAGACGTTGATAGGTCTGAGCTTAATTTTTGAAGAGAATTTTCTTCCTTTTACATTTTACTGAAAGACTGAACCACTTAGTAATCACATCTCAATTACTGTCTTTGAAATCGTAGATCTCTCTCAATTCGCGTACAAATTGTTTAGTTGTTAACGAAACATTAATTAACATTACTTACTTCATAACAGATTTTAATTAGATTTGATCGTATTTGTAGAAAGTCTTTAAACGCCATGTTTGCTCTCTGATCATTATTTGATATTTGTGTCTAAAATTCCTGAAAGGAAATCGATTTGCGTCGAGACCCTGGTGTAGACCCCAGGAAGTCTAGGATTGCCGCAGTTTTGACCGAAGCTGACCACACCCAGAAGATACCATATGCCTTGGCCATCTTGACACTGCAGAGGTCCTCCACTGTCGCCCTGGTATACAGTAAAAGATGAAGAAAAAAAAGCAGAATAATTGTCTCGTGTTAATAGTTTATATAGGTCTCTGAGGGACATCACTTGATCTTTAATAGGGGACTCGGAGGGGTGAGAACCCCATTTTCAGGTTTACAGGTCTTTAGATATACATTCGACTCGACAATTCGAGGCCGACATTTATCTAAAAGGCAAAACAAAAATTCGTTACGTTTTAGCTTTAAAATAAGTTGCAAAACGTGAACAATAACATCGCCAAATATCTTACAATAAAGTCGTTTACTACATCTCAGAATTAATAAATGATTACAAAACAGGCAGTCCTTATTATGTCCTTTACGCTTTTCCGACAATTTTTTTTTTAATTCCATTTTCCAACATAGTTCTGAATTATAATTACCATCACTCACCCCCTCCCCCATCAACACTCGTGTGGCTTGACGTTGTCCAAAGTACCAAAAGCATTTTTAATGAAAATTTTCAGAATATAGAATTTTGACGGGATGGCGTTATTCCAACGGTATGATTTTTCACCACCTTTTCACATTTTTTTTCTTCCAAGAGACCTTTTTTAAAGGACTTTCCATATCAATATACAGCTATTTTTTCAACATTGCCATCACAGAAACTTCCACTTACTTGTATCCAGATTACGTGTCAAGGTTGCTGACTCAGGTTGTGAAATTCATTTCCTCTATTTCAAAGTTAAACTACATACAACAGGGAGTTTGGTAAATCGTGTAGTTTTCTTTATTTCTGTGGATCCCTTTTTTTTTACTGAGGTGACGGGAATATGAAAAGGATAGTGTTAATTAATTCTAATTATCATCACTTCTTTATTATCAATATAGTTTTATTTGTTAATGTTTAGTTTAAAGAACATCACTTACCGAACACGCATCCCTGCGACCATCTTCTTCCCCTGCGCAAATGTGCTGATTGGTAATGACGTGGAAAGTTTGGTACCACTCGCTGCAAACACTTCTGTTAATCATTTGTATACTGGCCTCCAAAAGATATCTCATTGCTCTTTCTGCAGGATGAACACACAAGAAAATAATACAAATGTCTTTAAAATTCGAGTGGTTTAAACAATGGGTTAGAAATGCGAATGTCATGGGTTCAAGTCCCGTGTGTGACACTTGCGTCGTTTGGCAAGACATCGATCTACTGTCATTCTCATTCCAAGAGAGTGGAGAGAGAGAGAGAGAGAGAGAGAGAGACGGGAAGAAATTTTTGGCAAATTTGGAGCTCCCAACACTTTAGAGGGGCTTTAAAGTGCTATAACATTACTGAATGGTAATACCTTATTCACATCGCACAACCAATTCCAAACTGACCGATAACATGGCCATTGGAGATAATGCTTTTTTTTCTTCTTCGATCTGGTTTCGGCCCGGGTGTGACGGGGATATAAAACTACTTGATATATAACCAAGCTGATTTAATCTAGGCAAGGCAGTGATGTATTTTGACAAGATGGTTAATGTAAATAAATTGTTACAACTCACAAATGTAAAGGGAAGGACTTTGAATTTCCCAGAATTTTGCACCATCGTTATTGGTACTTTCCAACCATGGTAATTCCTATTATTTTGAATTAACAAATGATATACCACGATGTATGGTTATCTAACGTTTCAAGACAGGATCACACCTGCAAGTCTTTTGTGCTTTTATGATGATACGTATCAAAGCCCAGAACCATATGACTTCTTGAATCAAATATCAACAGTGCCGTCAATGACATCTGCATGGAACACTCACGATCGAAGAAATCATCGGTGCCCCACCCGGTGACAAAGCAGTTGTTGAAAGACGTCATCTCCGTCTTCAAAGTATTGATACAAAGGGGTTGGACGTGGTCGTTGAACTCCACGGGTTCCGTCAGGAAGAGCAGGGCGATGTCACCGTTGTCGGTCACGGTGTCGAAGTCGGGATTGGAAAAGGGTTGGACGTTTCGTTGAACACGGTAGGGTGAAGGATCTGAGTTGCTATTATCGTTGTCCCCAAGAACGATGTTGTCAAAGAATCCTCTGCATGGAATGAACAAGATGGACGACCATCAGTTATTTGAGTTGATTACAGCCTCGGTCACAAATGCCATTACGAACTGCTACGAACGCCGTACGAACGATTTTCAGACAATGGAAATTCGGGAAGACAAAGGAAAAACAGGGAGATTCGTACGAAATTATCGTTCGTACGAACCTTTGTGACCGTAGCATTATGTATATCAAAATAAAACTTTAAACACGATAGCCACTACTTTCGAAAATTCACCTACGGTAATTTCAATAGTCTTAGTGCGTCACCTATGAATATGTGCGAACATGACAAAAAGAGACGTATTACGTAATCTGAACATGACTACTATGGGACATACAACAGGGATTTTAAACTTCCGTCGAGTTGATTTTTTTTCGAAAATAGTTGCGATTGTGTGACTAGTACTTCACCTGATTGCACCAGAGAGCATGAAGATCTTAACGATGAAATGAGACCAGTCATGCAATCATAGGGTTAATATCGCACCGAACACCAATTTAAAAAAATCCCTAAAATAGTTTTTTATTTCACATATAGGCATGAATGCAGATCGACTGGTACATTGACATGTCGTACATTCCATATAAAATTCATTACACATGACATTGTGTTTGGTGTTTAAAAGGTTATTTTCATATGAGAATAGAAATAAAAGAGGGTAACTCGTCACTTTGCTCCGGCGACCCTTTTTTTTTGCCAAAATAATGTTAGATTAATGGTCAGGGCTAGGATTTGGGTCGAATCCACTGGGTTAAAGTTAGGAATTGGGTCAGTTTAGAAACAATCGTTGCTGGAGCATGTGTCGTAGAACCGAAAAGAGGTTCAGAAGAGTGGCGGGTCCACTGGTACTTGCCCCCCCCCTCCCTTCTCGCTTCAAGAAAACCATCCTGGATCCGCCCTTGCAGCAATACTTACATGCAATGGTGTGCTGTGATGGCCCATTCTTGGTGTATCAAGACGGCACCACACTGGTGTGATGTTCCATCCCGAAGCGAACCCATCCACGGCCACTTCCCTGGACCTGACTGGATCCCACCGACGATACGAGCTGTCCCGTCAGAATCACTACCATTCACTGCCGGTCGAGCACCGCACGTATCTATCAAGTTGAGATGAATATGAACGTGAGCTTATAATGTTGTATTGATGATCGCAAACATTGCAAGAGGTGGATGATATGCGAGAGAACAATGGCGTTGTACAAGAGGATGGGTCCAGGGATTTGTTCACGTTCTCCCCCCCCCCCCACCCCACCCCTCTGCCTCTCTCTCTCTCTCTCTCTATCTTTCTCTATCTCCCTCTGTCTTTTACCCATTTGTCGGGTGGGACATTCTTATACGACGTCCCGCAGTTACACAACTACAAGGAGGTACTGGCAGTGCCATCGATTAGGAGAGTTTGGCCAACTCGGTTCGACTTGGGCACAGTATGGCAAATACTGCTTTGTTGCGAAAGCACAAAACAAAATAATGTATTCCAGTTGTAACTAATTGAAACCAAGTTGGCCAAACTCTGTATATAGATGGCTATGGGTACTAGCTGTCCCGTCATAGCACCCGCAACATTAAGTAGCGTAGGCCTGTCCCAAATAAAACATGCTTTCACGAACGGGTCTTGTCCGTCAGACTGTGTTTGTCCAATTTAGCATAAAGATGCCTTTCGTTATGACCGAATGTTCTGATATCACTTCATTGTCTATTTTCTAGGATGCACATGGAAGACACTACCTTGGAGAAATTCAAAAGTACCTGGTAAGGCTGGATGAATCTTTGGTTGTCTTGTAATATTCACTCGAGCTGCTGAAGATGTAGGAGAATCGGTTGACGGTTGGCGAATTGTCGTCAGTTTAGTGAGTGAAATGTTAGTAGTTGTAGATACAGTGTCTATTGTCGTTGGTATCGTTGGTGACGGTGTTGTTGTTGTTGATGATGTTGTAGACACATTTACCGTATTGGATGATGTGGTAGCGGAAAAGGTGGTACCTACTGTTTGTGAATATGTTGCAGATGGCGAAATGGTGGTCGGTTTAGTTGTAAGTAGACCTGTTCTTGTTGAATTATCTATTACTGTTGATGATGTCGGTGACGATGAGGAGGATGGTGAGGTGATGTTAGGTGTGGTCTTTGATGTTACTGAATCGGTAGTAGATACATTGTCTATTGTCGTTGGGATTGTTGGTGGTGATGCAGGTGATGTTGTTGTTGCTATTGTTGATATCCTTGTGGTGGAGGGAATGGTGGTGAATGTGGTGTCTGATGTTGAGGATAGTGGAATCGTCGTCAATTTATTTGTAAAATTAAAAGTGCCTGTTGAATTGTCTATTGTTGTTGATGATGTTGCTGTAGACACATTTACCACAGTGGATGATGTGGTAGTGGAAAAGGTGGTACCTACTGTTTGTGAATAGGTTGCAGATGGCGAAATGGTGGTCGGTTTAGTTGTAAGTTGAACTGTGCCTGTTGAATTGTCTATTGTTGTTGATGATGTTGTAGACAAATTTATCACAGTGGATGATGTGGTAGTGGAATCTGTGGTACCTACTGTTTGTGAATAAGTTGAAGCTGACGGAATGGTGGTCGGTTTAGTTGTTGAGGGAGATGTTGTTGTTGATTGTGTAGCAGTTGTGGAGAACGTGCTTAAGTCGATATTTGGAGATGTTGGTGCATGAGTAGAAAAAAGTCTAGTCGTAGTCGGTATTGTTGGTGCTACTGTTTCTGTTGTTGTAACTGGTGTTGATAACAGTGTGCTTAATGATATCATGAGTTGACTTGTAACAGAATTAATGGTAGAAACTGTGCTTGGTTCTACTGGAGCTTCCGTTGCCGCTATCGGGGGTTCGGCAGTCGTCTCACTTTGTTGATTTACTGAAAACAAAAACGAGAAGCACGAACATAACCTCTCAAAGAATGTAAGTTATATAGATCCGTGTCAAATGAGGTATAAACATTGAAAAGTATGTTTAGATTATTCAAGAATATTCATATCTGCCATTATGCAATCGTCCCAATAGTAAGAAGAAATACAAATACTGATATGCTGACGGTGCATTCAAAGATAGCCTATAGAGGGGGAAATTTTCATTTTACATTATTGATGATCATTGTTTCGAGGTAATCTTTAGTCCTGGTAAAGACGAAAAATAAGTTCTCTCATAGTCAAATAAAATATAGTCCTACGTAGTTTTAAAACTTTAAATGAGTAATATCTTGATATAATCTAAGAGCCATGCTATTTGTTAGAAAATATACAGTAAAAATATGGCATACAATCGAAAAAAACGTTGTTGTATTGCCCTTTGCGACCGACCGAAATCTTAAAATCTACGGTCGGCTTTTATAAAAGTTTCTTTTTATCCGTTTTTTAGAGAAAAAAATTGTTTAATGAATCAAAAAAATATGTATTTAAGCATTAAAAACTGAAAAATATCAGCCGAAAGGGGGAAAATAAGCAACCCGCCAAAAAATTGACCTATCGACCCAGGGGCTGACACCTAAAGGGCAATACAACATCTATTTTTTTCTTTTAGGCCTAGTTGATCTTCGAATGAAGGAAGGAATTATTCTATATCACCAATGGTCTTTGATAGTATTTTTTCCTTACCAGTTGTGATTTCTAAGGAGTCTTCTATGACGTCAAACACGTCAAAGAACCCAGAGTAGATGCCATCGCCGATGGTGACCTGCACCTCCAAGATGACTTCCGTTTCCGTGTCAGCATCATTCGGTGCCGAGAGGAGAAAAAGTGAAAATACTATGCGTATACTTCCTTGCCTAGTGAATAGAAAACGAGAGAGAGGGGGAGAAAACAAAATTGTTCATTTTTGCACTGTAAGTAAAGTACATAAAAACTATTGTTTCTGAAGGAAGAGGGAGCATTTGGAAAGGAATATTCAGTTTTACAGATTTAGTATAACTAATCATCACTAGTTCAGTTTACAGTGTACTTGATCTCTATGTGCAATTACCCCCAGACACAAATACTCACTGGAACAAAATGAAAAAAAAATGCCCCTAAACTATCCCGAATGATTATGAGACTGTAGACATAACATAATCCACTCAAATTACATATGAGTTTATACAGTCACCTTTTTGAACTATTTAGATGTTATCAAAGTAAGGTAATTGTATGAGGATTGTTGTTGGATGGTTGTTTCACAGGAATTAGTTGATTTTAGGACTTATCAGATAATCCCCTAGATTCTGAATTGCTTGTTCTCTCTTTTGCCTCTTCTCATCTTATCATAATTAATAATAATTAAAATAGTAAAAATGCTGTTTCTTCCTAATTATATCCCCAAGCAATTGCCAGTGTTAATGTCTTGTCAAAGGACGTTAGTGTCGCTCTGGGATTCGAACCTTCAACCCTTAGATTGAGAGCTAAGTGAATGGACCATTATACCACGACACCTCCACACGAAAAACCATCGAATATACTTACTCGAAACGCTCCACATTCGTCCCATTATAAATGTCTGCAAGAGTACTGTTGCTGAATGATCCACTCATCTATGGATAGAGAGACACATAATTATACCCTGGTCAATAATGTTTCAGCAATTCACTTCACCACAGTCATGTGTTCTCCAATGTACGCTATTTTATATATTGAGATTCCTATATATACTAATCAACCCTGGAGAATCAGGGTGGATTTCCGAAATATATTCGAGAATCTGGAACTTAATTACAACGTCCTGTAAAAATGAATGTCGGCAAAAACTTGCTCTCCCCCTGCATGCAATTGTGAATATCAATGGGGTATGAACAAAACCATCTCTTCTGAAAATAGTCAATGAACCTGAGGACCATTTCCTTTCAGCCGTAACTTACCGAGGACAAGAATTCATTCTCCATATCTCTGTACGTCATCGATTCTGGATCGGCCAAATCTGAGTCATAGGTCTCGTTCAAGAGTACAGTACCCTCTATTGTCAATGCACCTGTATAACCTTAATGAAAAGACCGGTGAACAAAATGTATTAGATGTACTGATGCTGAAAGGTGGATTACCTAATCGATTGAGGGTCCTTCAGACCGAAAGACCCTGAGAACATAATTTTTTTTTTTTAACATTTGTATGATTGAAAATTCTCGTACAATTAACAATAACATGCTGTTTTACGAATTTCAGGACTTGGGAAACTACTGATCAAGTCCAAGAATGTCCGCAAGACCAAACAGGCCGTTATACTTATTTGCGGCACTTCGTTCAATTCTGATATGGAAAAGGTGCATGAGACCGCGAATTTGTCGGTCTCATTGGCCGTTGTCTCGCGGACATTTTGTCACCTGTGGAGTAGCCGGGATTGTGTTTGAAAATTTCCAAAGGACAATAATGAATCGTATATATATATCCCAATCTTCTTCACCATTACAATCATAATATAATGCGAAGCAACATTCTTACGTCAATCAGTAAATATTACATTGTATTAACTCGAAGAAAGTGATATCCAAAAACAAAATTAAGAGTGATATGGAAGTATATTTATATAGTACGAACAAAAATATTCTTGTTTAATATATTAATATATAAATGTAATCATTCTTTTTATCATAAATCCTAAATACTGTCTTATTCTGGGATAACATCACACGTCAATCAAACTTCTGCTATGAATATAGGTGAAATAATTAAGATTTATTTATGCTTACCTGAGACAGTAGTCTTGGTGTCACTTTCGACAAATACTGTAGAAAGTAGAGAAATAAATTAAAATAAATAAGTGGTTTTGCACAGGTTTCTCATTTTATCCTGTGTATCCACATTTTTAAAGCAATAATCGTTAAAAGCGAACATTTTTATAAACAATCACTAGAATATTGAGCGATCGTAAATGAATAGATTACGCAAACAATATTGTTCTTAATTCATATCGCTTCAAATCCTTTAGAATAGACCAAGAGCTAATGGGCTTTGCCCTAACTATATACAAAGAATGCGCAAAGGAAAGTGAACTTGAAAATGCCTACAGAAGTATTGCGGATTAACTGCAAAACGCTTTAAGTCTAAATCTCCTTTCATTGTTCTGTTAAGAAGATTTGTCCATTGTGAACATTTCCGTCTTTACTTCTAAATAAAATCCGTCGAACGCATTTAGAAGAAGAAAAAAACATGACAAATACATATATGTTTAAAGCGACTTTTGCCAAAGATGAGTATGAAATACCATTTATAATATCTATGTCCACATACATGGATTATTATCAAACGTATCGTTATGGGCCTGAGTCTCAGGATCAAGGGTCGGACCTTTTATAAGTTCGTTCAAGTAATGCGTAGTAACTACAGGATAGCCACCCTTTTTGCAATTGAGAACAATATCGTGTACAGTTCTTGGTATTACTCTTGCACTCTTCTTTCTTCTTCCTTCTTCTTCCTCTTCTTCTTCTCACTATCTTCCTCTTTATTTCTATCAATTTCTCTCTTTCTCTCTCTCTCTCTCTCTCTGGTCCAACTTCTCTATATCGATCTCCCCCTCTCTCTATTTCCTCTCTGACCCCTCTCTCTCTCTCTCTCTCTGGCTGTTGATTTTTGTGTATCCCCTTCTTTCCACCATAATCATTACGTTAACACTATCACACGATTTTGTAAGAAGTGCTCAGTAAGCTTACCCGTATTGATCAGAATAAAATAGAGTAGAATCGCTACACAGGTCGTCATGGCCAGCACGACGAAGATGACGAAACACCCCATCAAGCAATCGCGGAATGGTTTTCCCTTATTGACATCGTCGTCCAATCCGAAGTCGATGCTCTCGGCTTGGGTAGGTAACCCTCTCGGGTTAGCCACGTGGTCATCGTCGTCCTCGACACTCGACTGTGAATCCGATCTTTCCCTGATGGTTTCCTCTTGCTTGCCCTTTGGAAAGGTGTCGTCCAGCACGAAAGCCTCGTTGACATTGTAGCTCTTTGAATTTCGCTGCCACTGACACAAAATTAGTACTTTAGGGTGTAAAATATCCACTGTTATTTTAAACCAATTTAGATAAATTCATTGATATTTCAAAGTAGCACTTGCACATGAATGATGTGATACTCAAAAAGGCCTAAGCATTAATCCAATTTGAAGTTATAATTTACCCCCTCCCCGCCCCCGCCCACTCCAATATGATTCCATCCCCAGTTTATCAACTTGTATACATGCTAATATGTAGGACAATACATTGAGCTATCAATAAAGGAAATATTATCCTTGACCTTCAATTCCGAATTCATTTCGACTTATTATAAGAACAACTTGGAGCTATCATACCCAATGCATTCAAAATAGACAAAGCAAGATTCAATTTAATGAATATCGTACTTACATTCATGGCTATATTATTTGGTGTTGTAGTCTACTTTTCGGCAAATATTTCAAGCACATTCCAGGTCTCCTTGCATAGCATCCACACCAATGACATTTCTAGGTGAACAAAAATATAATGATGTATAATGTAATAAAAGCAACCATGCTTAGTGGGCCTAAATACCAACGAAATTACACTGTTGTAGCAAATCTCCTGACTTAGTCGGTGCACAGTGTGCATATTTCCTCAAGAACTCAAAGAACATAAAGAAGCCATTCTTAACGAAGATGCCACTTCCCATTCACCAAAGAAGTATACAAGAACTTTAAGTCAACACTTGCGCTTAATCCTTCTGTTGTAGGGAAAGCTTAAAGTCCACGTTGACATAGTTTTATAGCACTTGGCCCTTTCTTGTATGTGGCCTAAAACGACGCACATTATTCTTACTGTAATGTGTGTAAATAGAATATGACTCACCAGCAACGCACCTTTTACATTCATATTATCCTTTTAAAAAACGTAGTTGAACTTTCACCGGTACTTTGTCATGGATTGTGAGAAAGTAGAATGTATATAGTTTTTAATATTTTCTGTAATTTTGAAGTTACTCAAAACTGTTTGAAAACTATGTGAAGATGATACAAATATGAATAAACATGATGTGCAACAAAACTTACCCTGCTGTAAATCTGACTCAGTCGTATATAGTTTGTCCGACTTCTTGTAGGCTGAAGGTGCGGTGTACTTTGATTCCCTTGCCTATATAGCTTTCAAATGTTCTCCCACATCTATTGAATATTTGTCTAATATATTTCAAATTGCCATTTTGGTCACGGACGGTTGAATCGTAAAAGGCAATATGGCACGAAAACACAGTAATTTACCATGCTTAAACTGTAAACTGAATACTGTAGATCCTACATAGTAATAACTCTGCACACCCACCCAATAAACCTTTTTTGTTATAAAGACCGTTCTGAATTTTGTATTGTGTACTGCATGTAGTTTGGAATGTCGGGGGCTTCTCGGACCAAATGCACACGAGTGGTTTGCATAGGAATATCAATGAAGTTGGGCGTGACTATAGGCCCTGAAGCACGGATACTTTAATGCACCGACTGGGATCCTATTGTCATGACGCACCAAACCGTAGCCCCTTGCCTTGACTGATCGTACACTTTGAAGCCGAAAAATACTCTGACATCATAATAACTTCAATGACTCCGCACCTCCGAGAGGCCGACAACAGACCGATTACAGGCCGAACAAACCATTACATGACCTCTCATGGCCAAAAATCGGTCGGCTAAGGTCGGTAAAGAGCCGGTTTAGTGGTGGTGGACTAATATGGGGTCGTACGAAAATCGGAAACACATCTGACGTCATACATACTTCTTCATCATCTAATCCATGGCCTGCATTTCAAAGAGATAGTTGAGTACTGGTAAACGCGATACTATTTGTGAGCAATTGTCATTCTTTTTTAATTCTCATGTGGAAGAATAATGCAGTTGAAATGTCCTGTTTCTGTTTCGGTTGCGTCGATATACTCAGGGTTAACTGTACTTCACCAACGCGTTGCTATTGAAGTGTTAGTAGATCATAATAGGACCCGTTTTTGTTTCACATCTTTCCAAATTTTTAGTGCTTTCATTTATTTTTGCGATTCCAGCAAGTTTTAGTCAATATGATGTAACTCTGAAGGTTTTAAAACCTCTTTAAAATGAATAATAATAATGGTTCCTATTCATAACACATCGACCAATCAGAATAACCTTTAAGTAGATAGCTTCAAAATCACTTACACGAGTAGCACTCACATTCATCTGAAATCAATTCACTCGAAAATAAGTAGCTGATAATAAATTTCATTTGCATTACAAAAAATCACATGATTCACGTTGATGTGGTCAAAACATGTGACTCTTGAAGGGTGTTTTTTAATTGCACTGTATGTTGAAATCTCGAAAATACGTCTGGTTTCTAGCCGTGGAATTTGTCTAGAAAATGAGCTGCACTTGAAAGAGAAAGGAAAATTTATTGTCAGTCTGGGTTTTGTTTAAATGTACTATATTTACTGATATTCCTCCGATTTGTTTTGTTCTCGTGCCTTGCATTCAGACATTGTTATTCGCTCACGCCGGGCAAAGTTCATTCATAATCCTGAATAGTTTGTTTTTTATACACGCGTGTTTTGACTCGCGATATCCGATGATATTCAATCTTGTCAAAACAGGAAAAGGCAAGATAATGACTTTGCAAACTGTCTATTAATGGAATTTTTACACTCTTAAAACATAAGTGTCAATTTACATGATTTGAGTACAGCAAAGAATCCTATGGCAAATGTCTTTTTCGGCAGAAACATGAAGAGATTCACGAATACAATAATTTTTCGATTGCTTTTGCTCTCTGTACATATACATGTATACATATATACATCTTCCTATATTTCTGTTATCAAAATATCTGTACTTTTATCTGCTTCGATCTCCGTAGACAGATTACCCAATTTATTTTATTTGTTTCCAGACTTATTTAGTCTCTTTACCTTTTCTCGACTTCTTTGCCTTTATGTAATTATAATATGTTATGCCTGAGGCGGGGTTTTTTTTTTTTAATTTTTTTTTTTTTTTTATCTCTCTGCACTTTCTCATTATCGTCCCGTTTCTCCTACCCGTTCCCCCTCTCTCTCCCTCTTTACCTCCCACTCTCTCCCCTCTCTCTCCCTCTCCATCTTCCTCTCTCTCTCTCTCTCTCTTCCTTTCTCTCTTCCTCTCTCCTTTTCTCTCTTCCTTTCTCTCTCTCTCTCTGCATCTGGCTTATCAACACCTCTGCAAAAAAGAAAAAACACGCAAGATTTAGTTACTCATATACTTTTCGGGTGGTTGTACGTTCGTATACGGCTAAAAGGAGGTCACTCAAGAGATATAATGAAGAAAGAGATAAGGTTTAGAACAGGCCTTCTCAACTAGTTTATTAGAAGTGCCACAACGAACAGAATTTGTAGTTGAAGTGCCAATATGTATGTTTGACTGTACTGCGAGGTAGCGTAGCGACCAAGCCGACAACGGGCGCGGTCCAGTTGCAAAACCCCACCGGGGTTGCAGGGGGAAAGAGCCCCCTGATGCTTGTGGAATTTAGGGCTTTCCAAAAGCCTAGATACGGCACTTTTAACACATATTTGTTCAAAAATATATCAGTCATAATTTCATATTGATGTGAAAAAAATTGGTACAATTCTTGGGTACAATTATACTGGTGGTAAATTTATATTTAGTTATTTTTGTGCAATAAACACGAGAAAGGTCAAAATTAAATGCAAATCCTACAAACTAAAACAAAATGTCTCCAGAGATCGGCAATGTTAAATTTGGTAGCACACCGCGGGTAGCACATATCGTACGATTATTGTTGTTTAGAGTCAGTTTAGAGCTCGTTTAGAGTCGTATAAAATAGTAATAAACAATAAATTCCAATTTCTTCTTGCAGACATTTTGGGCTCAACTTCGACTGCAACTTCTTGATTTTGTTGAGTTCTTAATAATTTTAAAATATAATATTTTTTTGTTTGTTTTTTGCAACAGTCGCGCGCCACTCCGACTGACCCCAAGCGCCACAAGTGGCGCGCGCGCCGCCAGTTGAGAAGGACTGGTTCAGAAGGATAGGAGATGAGAAGAGAGGGTGTGATAAATAGAGGAGTGGGAAGTGAAAAATACGTGAAAATATCAGATTTATATCCTTTTTACCCTATTAATTTATATCCTTTATGTTACGAAATACTAAGAAAATGAACATATATACAATAATGGTTATCGTGAATGCATTTAATGCAATTGAAAAGAAGAAAAAAAAATCAAAAACAGTTTTTCTTCTTCAATAAATAATAGAAATTAAACAAAGTGAAAAAATATGGACGGCGAAATATAATTGCCTTTCACATTAACTGATATCTGAACTAAAAATAGACAACATGCTGATCTACATGTATATTCAGAACATAAAACTGTTGGAAGAGAAAAAGGGGCCTTAATACCATAAAAAATTTCGATATTTTTGAATAATTCTTGCATTCATATTTTCGAGTCCCAACTTTTTTTATTTCAATAATTTCATTTCATTTTCTGGTCATGCCAGGAAAACGTCTGAATTTCTTGAACTTTTTTTTTTTTTAAATTGACCGAGTTGATCTATGTGAAATAGTTTTGAAGTAAATACTGACTTAAATGGTAATAATATTGCTGACATATTTATGTATCACAATTGCATAGATATACTTATATTACGAATTTATTGTCTAATGTGTTATTGCCCGTTTAGGCCTAATAAAGTTCCTTTACTCGAAATCAGACAAAAGCATGTGATTCCCAACTCTAACCAGTGCATTCGCCAGAATATATGTTTGAACTAGGATGCACTACGACACTAAAATGCTAAATATAAACAAATGAAATATATTATGTGAAATGTCTATATATTCCTGGGAATATATAGACACATTCTTCATACAGTAGCGTTATTTATTATAATCAGTTATTCTTTCAGTTTTACATGCAGCCCTGATGATATGTGTATGTTTTTTTAATATAAACATAAACTCCATAATTAAAGCATTTTCGTCTGACGTAATATTACATAACGTTTTTTCACATCATAACAAAACAAAAATAACTGAAAACACAAAGTAAGAAATCGCAATCAACTGCTATCAAACCCAGCTCTTAACTGTGTATAAGAGGCCTACGACTGGGCCTACGACAAGGCCAAGATGTGACTATCTGTGCATGGTGCCCAATCCTCTCTCAATGAATTGTAAAAGGAAATACACGATGGAAGCAAATGCAGACATGCTACAAAGAAGGGGTCGGACACCCCTCCGATCTCGGTGGAATGAAATACCGGTCCGGTAGAACGTTGGTGCCAAATAATATGATATCTCTTTCTTTAAAGCCCATCTGCACTAGTTTGGCCAGGAGGGATTAGACCTCCGTGCATGGTCACTATCAGGTGGTTATCTCATCAAATCAGCTCTCAATTAACATAAAAAAAGGGGGACCATGGGGACCAACGGGTATCGCTTAGGCATTGTTTGCTATATAGAGGGCGCAAGTAGCTATAAGTATAGTGCAGTCCCGCCTTTAAGTGAAGTAATACAATTTGCAAGGCACATCGGTTCTATAGAATCATGATGTTGTGAATCGGACAACATTGACCGGTTCATCGTCTTTTAACGTGAGGTTGTAGAAGTTGTCGTTGTCGAATCCGTCCTCCAACTCGGCGATGAAGAGATCGCTGAAGGCAGGCCTAGTTCCTATGTCATCTGAAGGAGTGCCGCTGAACAAGCACTGGAACGATACCCGGATGATACCATTTTCATCTCTATGGCAACGTTGACAGAAACATGAGAAATACGTCAATGATTTGTGTTCCGCAAAACATTTCAATCATTATTCACACTGGATGTATGGGGTCATGGGCAGATAATGGGATAAAATAATATGCATTTGTGAAGTATAATACATAAGTAAACAATCTTTGGTATAAGATTTAATTTTATTGTTATCTGTAGTTGATTATGTCATTGTAACTTGCAAGATGTTAACAAGGAATTCAATGTGGAAACAAATATGTCAAATCAGAACGAAACCAAAGACTAAGACCAGGTTCTTCCGAATACTATCGCCTAAAAAGCGTCAAGATTATATTGTCCAAGAGGAAAATGGTTCATTTCACTAAGTTAATAATTTGATATTTTTCAGAATGTGCGGATTGTACATAACCTTTAGAAATATAATAGTTTAAAACAAAAGATATATGAATATATGTGCATGTTTGCCCATAAATGCTAGTTTGTTTATACTTACGAAAAAGAAAACATATCTACTTCGAGGAAGACGTCTTTGAATGCCGAGCTCTGATCCGTATACGTTGAATTTATCTGAGAAGTGAAACAAAAGGGTTAAATTGTCCTTTATTGATTTTGTAACAGAGCTGACAAGAGCTGACCATACCCTTACCACACGAGAAAGAAAGGCAATTTGGTCCAGGTGTAATCATAAAGGAATGAGATACGAAATGAATAGTTCGCACAAGTACAAAACCATTATCTCATCTGTTAATATAAGAAATATCCTCGAATGAAGTCGAGGATTCGGAGACCCGTGTTGTACTAAAACTTTAAACCGGGAGCCGAGTTATATATTCTTGTACAAAATCGGATTTGATAAAGAAGTTAGTCTGAGGTCTAAGCTTTTGTTTTGTTTAACGTGATTTTAGACCCATGGTCAGGTTTAATTGAATTAGTACGGGGGATATAAAACTGTACACTTTTTTCTTTCAATAAAATATGTTATTTAATCGTATTTTAACAATAGCAACTCAATAAAATTCAAACAAATACATGTTCTGACATCTCGATAATTGTGAAAAAAATGTCCAACTCATATGGCCCTGTTTTTAAAAAACCTATATATCACTTTTTACTTCTTTTTGAAAATCGTAATGAGTACAGGCACAGGAATATACAGTAGTAGTTAGTATACCACGTAATATATCAGCAAAATAATGTACATTATCAAAGTCAATACTCAGTGTAAGAGATACTTACTCCATCTGTTATATTATATGCTAACATCATGTGTTCTGAACTCGACGAAATCGCAAATTCCTCTTCCCAGGGATAATCTAGAATCATGACTGCTCGGATTCTGAACTCTCCATCTAAAGGAGAAGATTGAATAATCATTCAAATAAGCTACAGGGAAATGTGTCAAAGTGTCAACTTGAAACTAAGGGTATGTTTATGCTCAACTTGTTCTGGTCAGAATCAGGCATCTGTTACGCGTTTAGTTCAAAACACGGTTGCGTCCTTTCTCATTTTTGTAGAATCACCAAAAAACGGCGATCACGATCGCCGATCGTAAACTCACAAAAAGGTGCGTTTACGATCGGCGATGCTGCAAAATCGGCGATTCTGGGAAGCATAAACGCACAATCATTTGTAAACGCGTTTAAATGGGGTCAACGCATTGACCTCTAGTGGGTCTACGTAGCATGCGCAGTGCAGGTTTGCGAATCCAGCTGCAATGCAAGGCCACCCAGCCAGATTTGCCTGGAGGAGCCAGAGAAGTGAGCATAAACAGTTCACCGTGGAACTGCGATTACGATGAGCGTTTACGATGAGCGTTTCAGATCGCTCATTCTACCTTCAAAATCAAGCATAAACGCACCCAGACAATCTCCCTATTTTATCTCCTACATTATACTTTTCTGGGGAAGAAATATCGTCTCGAGATTCAATTGGAAGAGAAACAGGTTAGGGAAACAATACCACTAAACCTCATTTAAAACTCTCGTCATCAATATGGTGTTTTCAATATATTAAAGTTAATAAGTTCGAATGATAGAATTTAATTAAGACAGTTGAGAAAGCTTAGGAAATAATGACGAAATGAAATCGAGTTAATTTGAAGTGAGGCAATACAAAATTCTACTTACCGGGAAGTGAAGCTGAAAAAGTGAATGGGATGAAAGGATAGTATTAAAAATGTCAGTTAAGATTATCAAAAAATTTGATTGAAGTTCGTAATCATTATTTTGCAATTTAATATGGTGAGTAATAAAACAAATGGCACATATATAATCGCTTCATTAATGACTGCTAAAGAAATTGCTAAAGGAATTGTTAATGTGTTGTTTTGTTAGTGTGGTTGTTGCTTTTAATTAATGTGCATTTCTGCACGTATTTGTAATCGACCATCCCATCCAAAGATGGATGTCTTTGGACAAACGTATTTTCAATTACATAAACTTATCCCTTTCTCACCGTCAGATAGTTGTGTGATGTTGTATGCAAAGTAGAAAATGACAGCAATGGCTCCGGCGATGAGAAAGAAGATCGTGACCCACATGATGGATTCCCGTCTGTACGTCTTAACCCGTTTCATTTCCGCTTTCGTTTCTTCGGGGGACATCTCGATGTACCCTGTAACCTTTGAGTGCTGGTTAGTGTTTGGTGTCGTCGCCTCCGCCATCGGTCGCTTTGACGGGAGTGTGCTGGCGTTGTGGATACCGTTGGAGCTCTCAATATCATCCTCAGTGCCTGGTGAGGGATACGAAAAAGGAGTTTAAAACAGAGGATAGCATTTCACGATATCCTGCATGGCCACAAATGTACCGCGTTCAAAATCCTACATTAAATGAATTCATAACTTCGACTCTGTACCAAGCACTTCTAACGAACGAAACTTGAAACATAACCTTAAACACATCTGCAAGACTTATCCTAACCCTATAGCTTCGACGAAATAAACAAAATAAGGTCCGAAGCAAAGGTCACCGGGGGCGCGTGTAGGATCCACCATAACAAGATACGATTGCTTAATGCCAGTACTAGAGTATGTGTAGTAAGATACGATTTATTACGGGAGTAGCTGGAAAAGTCATTGTCCTCCGAGGCTCCGACACAATGGCCTGACAAGGTTTGTAAAAACGCGTCAAAACGTGTCATATGACGCACATAAACCTAGGTTTGTCGACAAACCTCCTTTGTGAATTAGGGCCATAGCCATTTAAAGGTATTACAAAGTTTTGGTATGGGGTCATGAATTTGGTTCAATTGAACATATTTGAGGCATATGAGATCCTACAATATTCAGTGATCGTTGTCGCGGTTGAAATCGAGTCTAAAGTTATGAAATTGTAAATAATTAACTCTTTATGTTGTATAGCTCCCTCTCAAGGTCAATATATTAACTAAGCTATGAAACAATGTTTCGTGACTAAAATCTACCGATTAGCTATTCCCGTTTGGAAATTATATATCACAACTACATATTCTGAAATTTTCATGGTCGCAGCTACCATTGTACGGCCGTAGGCGTTATTTGAAATTCATCAAAATTTACCGGGAGCACCGGTAAATTTTTATACTCCATTTTTCGCGAAAGCAGAAGTGTTTTAGGGGCTAAATTTTCTAGTGCTTATAAAACATCCACAGGGGCATCCAAATATATCAAAATTGTAAAGAATCACTATCCTCTCAATTTTCAAAATTTCCCAAAACTTTGTATTACCTTTAAGGAGTCGTGATCCTGAAGCAAATACATAGCTAATTGTTTTTTAAACATGATCGTAACTACTTTTGAAAATCAATTGAGTGGGGATTGCTATACCTTTTAAGAATCCCATAAAAATCATGTTCGGATTACGTAATGTTTCTTTGTAATTTTCGCACATTTCGATAGGTAACGCACTAGCCAGGACCATCTAGGTCGATTTTCAAAAGTAGTTGCGATCATACCTTCTATTTGGATCTCATCAAACTCCCTTTGCAGGTCCTTCCCTTCCAGCTCCGATACATCAGCAGTAGACGTCGAAGGAACATCCACACCGCTGTCGTTGTTGTATGGAGGAAGAGGTGATCCACAGTCATTCGGTGGAGGGTGATCTATCACCGCGCTACCCGTATCGGTAACCTCCGGTGCATCTAGGATACCAGCATCTTGTGGCTCGTCGGGTGCTTCAGGGTCTGGTTCAGCTGGTGTGTAAAAATAATCATGATTGCAAATGGTTTTTGTGTGAATTGTGAATGGAAGGGTAGAGCAGTTGGAAGATGGCAATAAGGAAATACACTAGATGAGCATAGGATGTAGCAGTGACCATTGTGCTATAAACACCGGGATAGTGGTTTAATTTGCATGACAATTTTTCAAGATGGCTATTTTTCAAGATCTTGAGATTTGATAGCCATATCTATTTTTCATCATTACTGCCTGTCGCCTTTCTAAAAGGGGACGTTTATGAATTAAATACTTTGATTATTCAGAATGTCAAATAATGAGTCGCATTCAATGTTTTGATACTAAACACTGCAGTCGTCAATAGAACCAACGTAGAATATTATACTGCAAACATTGAATTCAATTCACGCTTTGTGCAATTTTTTTACATACACTCAAGGTACATGTATAAACATTTAAAACGTGTTTTATGTTGTGTGTGTTTGTTTGTTAGTTTGTTTTTCTGATTTTGTTCTACAGAATTGATGACCCTTTCCCTGTATATACCTTCAAGTATCATCGCATCACCGGGTGTTAATGGAGGGTTGGGGTCTGTCTGTGAGGGTGTGTCCTCATCCTGGGGTGGTGGAGGGGGTCCATCTTCTTCAGGAGGTGGTGTTGGCGGTGTAGCTTCCTCTGGAGGAGGTGGTGGTATTTCTAAATCATCAATGGTAGGCGGGGGACGAGAGGTAGGCTCTTGCATCTCGAGTGCTCCACCCGTATCACCCTGTAGGAGGACAAGCAGTACAATGTTGACTGAAAAAACAAAATCTGGTCATGCGCTTAAACTTTTCTGATAGACCTGTAAACAAATTAAAGATATTTCTAGTAGGAAGCTTAACGGGAGGAATCTCTTAATAGAGAGTTCCGGTGCACTCCCGGTATATCACTTCCGTATTGATTGTCAGCTCTGTACACAAACATTCAAAATAATGTTTACCAATAGTACAATAGTACAAATCGTTGCTCTTGGATGACGCAACCAAAAACTTTGCAGGAGGCTTTAATTGCCCGACATAGCAACAAATGTGGTATTCTCTCATTTGTGGTGCTGTAAACATGATCTGACTACACAGTACACTCTAAGAAAAAAGGGTGCAAAAAAGGGTGCAAAATAAGAGTTTGCACCCTTTACATAAAAATGAACCCTATTAAAGGAAAAGGGGTTCAAAAAAGGGTGCAATATAAGATTTTGTACCCTTCCCACAAAAATGAACCCTAACAACCCGAAAAGGTGCAAAATAAAAGTTTGCATATTGCATGCATATTCATGATTACTTTCCACGTGTTCACATAAAAATACATTTATCATGATTTGTTAAGCAAATTATGACAATGCACATCAATTTTGTGATTTGTATTTTCCTTCGGCAATCATTAACCAATAGATTATTTTGTCTGATCATGTTACAATTACATTCACGTTTTAGCAATATATATATTGATTATATGATTACTAACCAAGAAACATCATGCATGTTTAATATGTATATGTGTACGAGCAAATGTCACGAGTATTCCTCGATGATGGGTGCAGGATTGCACCTTTTAAAGGGTGCAGGATTGAACCCCTTTAATAAGGTGCTGTTATTGCATCGGTTTGCACCCCTAAAGGAGCAGGATTGAACCATTAAGGGTACTAACATGTCTCCTAAAAGGTGCATTTTGGCACCCTCCGTAAGGGTGCAGGATTTAACCCCTAAAGGTGCTGCTATTGTTGCATCGGTTTGCACCCCTAAAGGTGCAGGATTGAACCATAAAGTGTACTAACATTTCCCCCAAAAGGTTCATATATATATAAAATATGATCTTAATGCACAATGTCATTGTATAATGTGGTATTCTCTGATCCATGGCGCCACGAACATGATCTCACTGCACAATGTCATTGTATAATGTGGTATTCTCTGATCTCAGTGTGGCGCCACGAACATGATCTCACTGCACAATGTCTTTGTATAATGTGGTATTCTCTGATCGATCGAACTATAATCATGAAATATCTATTAAATGCACAAAATCATTATACAACAATTACAATAACAATAACAATTTCCAAAGACCCCCCCCCCCCCCACTACCAAAACAAGCCATCTAAGAAATTGTTAATATTCTGATTAATGTTCTGATTAATATGTTTTACAAACTGACTGAAACTGTTTAGCAATCAGACATTATATTAGGCGGAACATTCATAAACTTCTGAGCTTATTCAAACATTCAGACACACATAAATAATCAAAGCTACCAAACAAATCATTCAATACCCAACTGAAAATGGGCCTCAAATACACGAACTACCTTATCTGAAATATCTGCGTGGGACAACAGGCAATGAAAGAACCAGGATAATTTCCCATCTTATTTTCTACAGTTATTTACCTCAATTTCTGTGTTATCAGCCATAATTACAGTGTAACAATCTGTCTGAATTCACAAGGCAATATGATGCTTCTCTACTTCTGATAATATAAAGTGCATTCAGACACAGTTTAAAGACTGGTTCCTGTCCTTGGGATGGAGTGGTGGGGAAAGAAAGTCCGACGGCGTTCTTACTGCTTTCATTGTTTACTACACAAGCATGATTTCTTGTTGTGCACATGGTGCGGGTCGTCTTTACATGATTTCTCATCATTGGATTCCAACGACCTGAAGAAAAAATGCCTTTGTCAACTTAATCCTTTGTTAATTTCGCGCTTCAGTAATTTAATTGGAGATGTGTGCCTAGCCTGAGTTGTACTTATTGTTACAAGGCTCCGCATGTCATTTACTTCCCCTTTCTTCTATATACTTTGTCATGTTATGATGTGATAGTTTGAGATGTATTCAGGCATGAGGTTAACTTATTGTAGTGATTTTTACCAAAATGTCTTAAACATTACATTCCACAGACACAGACCGACGGAATTGTGAAGAGTGAATGGCTTAAAAAGGAGGCGGGCTATTAAGGTTTACATTTCACATCGATTATGGTACAAGTCGTAAGAGATTTTTGTTTCTATTTGGCTTGGTTATTTCACAATCTATTCACATTAGACGTTCAATATTTCTCTTGGCTCCTCTGCCTTACTCCTTTGTTATATTTGCCTATTTCATTTTCTTGGGCAAAGAAAGAGCATTGTACTTTTCTCGTTGCTAATTCAAATTCTTCATGACGCATCCAGTGGTTGGAATACAATACCTTCTCTTTATCCTCATCATTCAGTATTTCCTCATTCAAATTCCAAGGCGGGTGTACTGACTGAAACGTAAGGGACTATACGATGGAACCACCCAAAGCACCCCCCCCCCCCTCCTCCTCCCCCATTGTTGGTTGACTCAATCTAATGAAAGATAAAATCAATCTCTCTATCTTGTCAATGGGTAGGCTTATTTTAGTCACGCTAACGATAGGCTACCGACAACAAAATAATAACGAACTAAATTTTATCACGAATGGCCAAGAATTTCAATTCAAATAATCACTTTCTGAAGAAGAAAAAAAGCAATCATGCGTACTAATTTTTGTTTGCACACAAATTCATTTTGTGTTGCTTTATTGATAAATTCGGTAAGGAAATAGCAAACCATGTATGGTTTTGTCTTTAACATAATTATACACGTATAGGCCATGGCATTGTCGTTGGGGGAGAGTGTATCGTTTCCCCTAAAATGTTCCCCTGTATCCTATTTTAAAGTTTTTCGCTTGCTCCAGCTAGTTTGCACTACCAATCAATACGTGTTTTAGCTGAAAAAAACCTCAAACCTGCATTAACGACCCCCTGTACACAAATACCACCTGTCTATAAAGACCACACTTGTTTGTTCCCTTGAAATGATGCTTCTCATGGAATTGATTATCGGAGGAAACCTGCTCTTTGTGTTCTCTATAGAGGTTAGTTTGGTCGGGCTTTCTATAGACGTTATAATGTAGTCCTAAACACTATGAAAATGGCTGACAAAGAAAGCGGACAAAATATAAAGTCCCTCGGGTAGACAAAGGAACATCCCTTCACTGCTATTATGTACAAATGTGTAGAACAGGTTAACATGCATATTCACCTTTTTACATAATAGCAGTGAAGGGATGTTACTTTGTCTACTTGAGGAACTGTATATTTTGTCCGCTTTCTTTGTCATTCATGTTCATAGTGAAGTAACAATACACATTTATTTATTTTTTAAAACATAGATCATCAATAAAATTTGGGGTAAATTTGGCGATAAGGTCTACAAAAAAATGTTGTGTTGCCCTTTAGGTGCCAAAACATGGGTCGGTCGGTCGGAAATCTTTTATTTTTGTTCTCCTTTTCTGTCTTTGGGCCGATATTTCTCAGTTTTTAATGCTTTAATATTTTTTTTCTCTAAAAAACGGCACAAAAAATAGAAAGTCAACCGTAGATTTCAAAACTTTTTGTTCGGTCGCAAAGGGCAATACAACATTTTTTTTTAAATTTAGGCCCAATGGCAAACATAAATCATCTAAATCAACCATTACACTGTATTTTTTTTTTTTTTTAAATGATATTTTATTTCCTTCCTCATAATTTCACATAACAAGAAATTCACATAACAAGAAATTATCAAAATAAGCAATATAAAACAAGATCTTTGATACAAGACACTTCATGAGTTACATCAATCAATGAACATAGAAAAAAAAAATTCTTGCATGTAACAGTGTATAATCAAAATAACAGTAGAGGAAGGTTTAAAGTGTAGATTTTTTTTTTTTTTAAATGATATTTTATTTCCTTCCTCACAATTTCACATAACAAGAAATTCACATAACAAGAAATTATCAAAATAAGCAATATAAAACAAGATCTTTGATACAAGACACTTCATGAGTTACATCAATCAATGAACATAGAAAAAAAAAAAAGTCTTGCATGTAACAGTGAATAATCAAAATAACAGTAGAGGAAGGTTTAAAATTAGATATTACCATCCTATCACAACACTCTCACACCCCCCCCCCGCCCCTCTAGCCCACCCACACCACCTTTCACACACATAAACACACATACACACACATACAAACACAAACACACACTGCATGCAACCTGTTCCCTCAACTCACACCACACAAACTCTTAACCCCCCCCCCCCCCCTAGCCCACCCATCTCATCATACCCCCTTCACGCCGACACACACACTGCATGCAACCTGTTCCGGTTTGTCCACCTGTACACGAGAGAGAATTAATAATACTAATAATAATAATAATACCCACATCCATTAAAGTAAAAATGCATCGATTTGTTCCCATTTCTGTAAGTGCATCCCCAGTTTCCCCTTTTTGAATGCTATTTTGTATTCCTCGTCTCTGTAATTTTTAAGCATATGTACTGTTTTCTGTACAGATGGCAAAGTTCCTTCTTTTCTAGAAATAAAAATGATATACTTTACTAAAAATATGATACAATTTATTACAAATATTCTCGCAGTATTGCCGGATATTCCCATAAAAATGGGTTTCCAATCATCAATGTCAATTTCGATTAAATGTAACTTTTGAATTACCTCCTGCCATAATATTTTAACTTTAAGACAATCTAAAAATAAATGTTGGTATGTCTCTACTTCTAGTCTACAAAAGGAACAAAAATGGTCTGACTCAAAACCAAATTTAAAGAGCTCTCTTTTCGTATATACAGCCCCTTGTAATTGTTTGTATTGAAACTCTCTATGTTTATTACAAAGCATTGCACATTTCATCCTTGTGAATGTTTCTTTCAACTCCGTCATTCCAAGATCAAATTGACAGTTGCCATCTGTAACATGTAATGTATACTCTTTTTGAAGGTCTTCAATGAAGTAATCATATAACCGCCTGGATTTTATATCACATAGTTTCTGTAAACGTCCAAATATCATCAATTCTATTTCAAAATTTTCAGTGTCCACTTCCATAAAATCACTTTGTATCCAATCGTTTCTAATTGCTGAAAAGATCTTTTGAATTCTAAGCAAGCTTTTAGTTTCAAAACCCAAATTTAAAAAATGTAAGATCGGTTTTAAATGACCTCTGACAATTATATCTGATGCTTGAAGTATACCTTTCTGAAATAGTTCGACATCAAAAAATGTTTTATTGCTGAGACAAATACACTTGTTGCTAAATATAATCGGATTATTCTTATTTTCTCCAAAGTGTCTGCATTTATCTAATTCTTGCCATGCCTTCAACATGTCTTTATAAAAAGATGGTATACCCTTCAAGTCCATTTTATTTATATCATAATTACAAAGAAATATAATTCGACCCCCCAGTGATCTGAAAAAGTGGTCAAAGGTTACTTTCCAACCTGAATACTTTTCTCCATATAGCAACCGTTTGATCCACATTATTCTCTGAGTCTTGATAAATATCTTAAAATTCGTTACTCTGAGTCCCCCAGCGCAATAATCTTGATATAATATTTTCCGTTTTATTCTGTCTCTCCCTCCCCAAATAAAATTAAAAGAAATCTTTTCGATTTCTTCAAAAAAGTTTTGTGGGACTGTCATAAGAGACGAAACATAATTTAGTTTTGAAAATACATATATCTTCAACAATTTAATTTTGCCAAACATCGTTAAATCTCGTTGCTTCCACCAACCGATTAGTCTTTTGATTTTGCTCAAAATTTCCTTATAGTTCAAATCATCTTTTATTTTGGAATGACGTGCGAAATATACCCCTAGGATCTTTATATGTTGTACCCTATGTCCAAAAAAAGGTAAACCCGGCCTATCACTTTCCTCTCCTAACCACATAAAATTTGTCTTATCCATATTTATCTTCAACCCACTTAATTTTTCAAAGTTTTTGAAAACTTTCTTCACTTTATTAATTGAATCCATATCTTTTAAAAACAATGTAATATCATCGGCATACAAAACTTGCTTTATTTCTTTATTCCCGAATCCTACCCCTTTAATGTTCTCATCTTTCCTAATATAACGAGCTAGTAATTCGATAACTATTACAAATAAATATGGAGATAGGGGGTCACCTTGTCTTACCCCTCTATTAATTCCAAAATATCCTGTTGAGTGTCCCCCGTTCATCACGCAACTGCTAACATTAGTGTAAAGGGTTTTAACCCAAGAACACAAAACTTTACCAAACCCAAACTGTTCCAAAGCTTTAAATAAAAGTTTATGGGAAATGCAATCGAAAGCCTTTTCAAAATCTACGGCAATTAAAAAGCCTACAGGCTGATACAAGGACTGAAAGAATGTATCATCAATTAACCGAACCGCTTCCCCAATATTCCGATCTTTAACATAGCCCACCTGATCGTAATGAATAATATCTTCCAATACCTCCTTTACCCTTGTAGCTAATACTTTCGACAATATTTTATAATCTACATTTAAGAGAGTAATTGGCCTATAGTTTTTCATGTACAAAGGGTCTTTGCCTTCTTTCTCAATTAGTGTAATTACCCCCTGTCTCTGTGAGTTTGATAACATTTTTGTTTCAAAACTTTCATTAAAAGCCTCCACTATTGTTTTCCCTAAAGTTGGCCAGAACGTGAAATAAAACTCTGTCGAGAAGCCGTCATTGCCTGGTGATTTGTTCCATTTCATTTCCTTTACTGCCTGATAGCATTCTGCCAGTGTTACCTTGCCTTCACAATACTCTTTATTTTCTTTACTTAATTTGGGTAATTCATTTAAGAACATATTTTCAATATCCTCTGTAATTTCACCATTTTTACATGCATATAAATTCTCGTAAAACTCCCTGATAATCTTCAAAATCCCTTTGCCATCCCTCACAGTTTCCTTATTTTCATTATATATCTCCTTGATCACACTTTTCCTTTTATTTGACTTTAGTAATTGTTCAAAAAACTTTGAATTTTTTTCTCCTTCTTCAGACCATTCTGTCCTTGAACGGACTTTTAACCCTTGACGTGAATAGTCGAAAAGCTTCTCTAATTCCATTTTTTTCATGTCAATTTCATCCTGAATACTTTTATGACAATCAATATTGATCGTCAATCGATATTCCAGGTCTTTAATTTCTTTTTCCAATTTTGCAATGTGGACTCTTCTGAGTTTTGCTCTTTCACGGGAGAATTTCATTATATATTCTCTTAATTTCATTTTCATAAAATCCCAAAATTTAATTTTGCTCGTTATTTGATTCCGCCAATTTTCCTCTATTTCAGAAATCTTCTTTTTTACCCCATCTACAAAATCTTTTTCATTACATAGACTACTATTAAACTTCCAATAGGATTTCCCATAAACAAAACTATCGAATAAATTGTTAAATTCTATTCTAACTCCAGCATGGTCAGGTGTAATAGAAGGCAAAATTTCAGACTTTCTTATCAACTTGTCTACTTTCGAAGAAATGAAGATATAATCCAATCTACTCTGAACTAATGGCTGCTTCTGTCTGAAAGTGAATTCTTTCTGATTAGGATGACGCTTACGCCACACATCAATTAAATCAAGCTTATCAAGAAAGTCTAATAATGAGTCCCTATATTTGCTTTTCGAAATATTACTTGCACCCATGTAATCCAAATTATGATTCATAATAACATTGAAGTCTCCTCCAATTATCAAGGAATAGTCTTGACTAAATACAGAACAAATTATTTTATTTAGATCAGACAGAAAATCACATTGGGCGTTTTCTTTATTCCTTGTGGGAAAGTACACGCTTCCTAATATTAGCTTTTCGCCTTGACATTTGCCTTTAATGATGACGTATCTTCCCCCTTCGTCAATTAAGGTTTTTTCCACCACAAAAGTAATACCTGGTTTAAACATTACAATAACCCCCCTACTGTGGTTACTCCCGTGGCTAAAAAACATTGAGCCTTCCCAATCACCCTTCCAACTGTATTCAATGTCTTCTGTGCTAAAGGTTTCCTGCAAGAATATCATATTTGCCGACATTTTGCACCACTGAAAAATCTTCTTTCTTTTAACTCTATCTCTCAGTCCTCTGACATTAATTGAGAGTAATTTTAAATTAACCGACATCAAGAACTATGAATCTATATCTGTAACAAAGAACCTTTAGAAATGTACATAGTGGTGACAGTTTCACAGTAGATGGGAAGCTTGATGCATTTCCAACTCTAGGAAAAACAAACGCTTTCAAGTTAGATTGCAAATTAAACAAGTACAGGCAGACATCGGAACCGGAAAACATACCACACATACCATCACCCCACCCTTCAACACTATCAACCACATTCATACACATAAGCATAATATATGCTGGCATGTTCGAAACCCCTCCCATCACTTATTCTAAATCATGGCGTGGCAGCCTTTTACACAAAGTATTAATACAGTCTTCTTACTCTGACAAAAAAAAAACCAAAAAAAACCAACACCGAAAATAAAACAGTAACTCCAGACGATATAACTTGACCTCATAATTAACGGATTCAGATAATGTGTAACTAATGATACTTTAGCCCCAGGCTCAAACGGCTATATATAATATTTTAAAAGAAAAAAAACGTAATAAACGAACGTAATAGATAAACCCCGTGCATACTTTAAGCTTCAACAGCTTGTACCCCACCAAATGGCTTTTGGTACCATTATAAACTTTACAGTATATAAGGAGTTTCTTTTTTAAGAAAACGAATTAATTAACTTTTGAACTATTCCTCTTCTTTTTGTTTTCTTTTCCTTTCACTGTTAACGACCGGCTTAAGGTAACCGTAAAAGGGCATTATTTATTTTCCCCTTTTAATTTCTCTCAAAACAGAGTCTAGATATAAAATTTATAGTTGATTTAAAGACCTCGCTGGTGTCTAAAACTGGCTGGGGACGAGACTTTTCTAAATAAAAGAACAACGTCCCGCCCACCTGCCGTCATAGACAGTGACCACAAGCAGCCGGTGACGAGATCTAATTATTGCTTCACAAGGCACTAACGTTAATCCTCCTGCTAAGATTGTAAGATTACATGGATATTTACTATTAAAGGGGGGGGGGGAGCAGAAACAAATCGACAATTATGTTGTATATTTCAGATGCCATTTATCTCGATCAACTGAAATGTCTAGGACCAGCTGGAGACGAGACTTGTCTCAAAACACGTCCCGCCCTCCTGCTGCCGCAAAGACCATTTAGCCAATCAGCATGTCCGGCGTTGGTGACCACGAGAAGCCGGTGACGAAAAGAAACAAAAGAAACACTTTCGCCTTCCAGCTCTCGCGGACCAATCATAGCTGAGGAAGCCTCTCACGTGTTCATGGCTATTGATTAGTTGGATACTTTGCTCACCAAATGGAAAAGGAAAGAGAAATGCGATGTACATGTATGTATTAAGTTACACACACAGACACACACACATGCACACCAAACCACTCCCCCTCTCCATTTGTAAATATCTTTAAAAGGAACCCGTTCTATAATTTGCGTTGTACAGTGTTCACATTCCTCTAATGACACATTTTAAAGATTAAGTAACAAGCTAGACATCTCATGGAATGCAATAAGGCAAACCTATGCCTATATTAGTACAAATTGGCGGGTACTATTTTCTCTTTACATTCATGAGTTTTGACTGGTGCTTTAAATTGCATGGTACTTCCAACCAGATTCATCTCATGGAATGTCACAAGACTTACATTCTTGAGTCTTAAAATCTATACCTCCAAGTACGATATGGCGGGGAATTTTTTTTCTTCACTTTACATTCCTGAATTTTCGACGTTTGGAGAATTCGTTAATGCAAAAACAAAAGTTCTCACAACAGTTCTTTTCCACAATACACATATCAAGGGATTGAACTTTAACATAATTACAGTTTTTGTAATGCATATTTCCAGCTGGAGTAAATACATCTCTAAACCCGCCAAGGTTGCATAGATTTCCACTCAATGATAGAGACTAAGGGGGAGTAATAACATCTTCCTTCCGTTAACCCTGACTTTCATTCTCAGATCCATACCTCAATTGTTGATGAGGCATTCCTATTCACCAGCGGTGGTACTCTTATCGTTTGTAGTATCTGTTCCCTGCTCCTCCTCTTGGTTATTGACGATCCATACAGTCCTCAACAGCTGGAGTTATGTCCCTTCTTTAAAGATTACCGCTAATGATGTTTGCCTCACCTTGTCCCAATCACAGGACTGGATAAAAATCATACACATGGCTCCTATGTTTGCAAATTCAAGCACACTTTATAGAGCTTCACCTTATGATTTCCCACGAAATTAAAGCAGAGCTTGAATAGCTCATTTTTCCACTCGTTCACGCATCAGCTGTATACGATGACTGGGAAAACTGGATACCTAACAAACCAGACAAATTAAAATGTATGAAGGTAGAAAAGGAGCTTCAACACCGCCATCTCTTGGTGTTGTTTCTCTCGTGTCGGTTGTCTTTCCGTCCAATCCCGGGGTCCAATCACCCACTGCTTTTCTGGAAATAGTGCAACCTCCGCGGTGATAATGTACTCATTCAATAATAGAGATATCCTTTGGAAGAATTGCAGGTACCAAATTGCAGAGAAAAACTATTCTACTTAGATAACCCACCGTGAATGCACATGTATTTGGTATTATGCACATATCATCACGCACATTAAAGTAATGAACATCGTATCGATTTCATAAAGTACCATGTAGGCCTATATGTATTTACAAAAAAAAATCGAGGATAATTCCAGCAACTTGTTTTTGTTTAAAGGTAAAGACCAGTTATGGTCATGCGATTGCATTGTAAAAGAAACGTTGTGGAATCGATCAGAAAAGGTTGATCATCTAGCATCTAGCATCTGCAAGGTTCTGGAATCATCAAAATGATAAGAAATTTGGCCCATTCTGGTAACCCGACACATGCTCCGCCGACGATTGCTCCGCCGACATTTACTCCGCAAAACGCGACAATTGCTCCGCGACATTTGCTCCGCGACATTTGCTCCGACGTCAAATGCTCCGCCGACAGTTGCTCCGCCGACAGTTGCTCCGCCGACAGTTGCTCCGCCGACAGATGCTCCGCCGACAATTGCTCCGCCGACAATTGCTCCGCCGACAATTGCTCCGCCGACAATTGCTCCGCCGTCAATTGCTCCGCAAAACGCGACAATTGCTCCGCCGACATTTGCTCCGCCGACATTTGCTCCGCCTGAAGCGACACTTGCTCCGCCGACATTTGCTCCGCCGACAATTGCTCCGCCTGAAGCGACAATTGCTCCGCCTGAAGCGACAATTGCTCCGCCGACATTTGCTCCGCCGACATTTGCTCCACCGACATTTGCTCCGCCGACAATTGCTCTGCCGACAATTGCTCCGCCTGAAGCGACAATTGCTCCGCCGACATTTGCTCCGCCGACATTTGCTCCACCGACATTTGCTCCGCCGACAATTGCTCCGCCGACAATTGCTCCGCCTGAAGCGACAATTGCTCCGCTGACATTTGCTCCGACGACATTTGCTCCGCCCAAAAAGTGTCCCATAAACTACAAATGCTACTAGTACTACGACAAATGCTTCGCCGACAATATTTTCTTTACACCTATTTTTTTCGTTTCTTTTTTTCTTCTTCATTTTCTGAATGCATTTCTTGAAATAATGTACATGAAATGAAATGAATGAATGTTGATGAAGTGGGAGGAAAAAGGAGTTACCTAAAAGTCATTTCGAATATACTGAAATAACTTTCCATCTATCACTGTACGTCCCATATAATGTATACTAAACACTCATTACATGTCGTGGGAAGTTTTAAAAAAAAAAGTAGAGCAGCAAGCCACATATTCCCCAATACGCGCATACCTCCTAGTTAATTTCAAGTAGCTCATCAATATGTAATACCTGAAATTACCTCGATCAATGCATCTTACTAGGTAAAGCATTATACAATGTAATAGGTCATCATGGAAGTTTAGAAAATAAGTAAGGGGGATTTACCAAGTGTTGATCTTTTTAAGAGTTTTATAAAGAAACAAAAAGATATTGAATATTTCTCAGCGAAAAAAAGGAACAAGCTTGTTTCGCATTTTAAGGAATGGCGATTTGACTTATGATACTCATGTTGATTTAACTTTTATTCCTGTGCCCCCTCACTCCCCTTTATGCACTGGAGTTCAAACTATGATTTATATGTGTACAGTGTATTTTTTTTTACTATAATGTTTTTTTTTTATAACTTTCGTGTCCTTTCATTATTGTTAGTTGTTCTTATACATATTGGTTTTTTTGTTTGTCTAATTATTACCAATGACTTGTAAATATGTAATTTTTATATGATTGAAAATTTAATAAACACACAAATATAAAAAAAAAAGTTTAGAAAATAAGGGCACTTATATACGTAAGGAAGAGAACCCATTCAGACGGGAAAATGAGATGGCAGCCTTTCTGCTTATTCACATTTATACAAATCATTTTGTTGCAGTTTGATGTTAGTTCTTCATGATAAGCCAATTGCTCTTCTTCCGGTGGCTTCGTGAGTCCCTTAAATTATTTAGTGAAAACAAAGTACTCGAATGAAACGGAGTGTTTTGCACACTAACATATAAAGCTACATACACTTAACTAAAGGAAAGAAACCTTTAGAAAATGGACTGGATATTATTGAAAATATTATTCTAAACAAGAATGTACTACATGATTGTATTACTTTACGTTTCAATTTCACGAGAGAAATAGAACTCGAGAGGGGGAGCAGAGAAGAAGTGATGGAAATGAAAGAAGACTAATAGCATGAGAGGAAAGAAAAGAGCAAAGAAGACAAGAAAACGGTGTAAACAGGAAAAGGAGGAGCATGGGAGAGAGAGAAAGAGAGAGAGAGAGATAGCATTGAGCTTTGGATCAGCTAATGAGTAATACATGAAACAGATTTTGAGCGGAGTAATTATCTTTCGCCGGAGAACTTGCGTAAGGAGCTATAATTTTATTTTTTATTTTTTTAAATCAAACATTATGGGGAATAGCAAAAAACGGTTGTCTCTTTTGCTCTTTTCTTTCCTCTCATGTTATTAGTCTTCTTTCATTGAGGTAATTTCAGGTCTTACATATTGATGAGCTGTTTGAAATTAACTAGGAGGTATGCGCGTATTGGGGAATGTGGCTTGCTGCTCTACTTTAAAAAAAAAAAAAACTTCCCATGACATGTAATGAGTGTTTAGTGTACATTATGTGGGACGTACAGTGATAGATGGAAAGTTATTTCAGTATATTCGAAATGACTTTTAGGCAACTGCTTTTTCCTCCCACATTATCAACATTCATTCATTTCATTTCATTTACATAATTTCATGAAATGCATTCAGAAAATGAAGAAAAAAAGAAAGAAACAAAAACAACCCGTGAAAAAAAATATTGTCGGCGAAGCATTTGTCGTAGTACTAGTAGCATTTGTATTTAATGGGACACTTTTTGGGCGGAGCAAATGTCGTCGGAGCAAATGTCACCGGAGAAAGTGTCGCTTCATGCGGAGCAAATGTCGTCGGAGCAATTGTCGGCGGAGCAAATGTCACCGGAGCAATTGTCGACGGAGCAATTGTCGGCGGAGCAATTGTCGGCGGAGCAAATGTCGTCGGAGCAATTGTCGGCGGAGCAAATGTCACCGGAGCAATTGTCGCTTCAGGCGGAGCAATTGTCGGCGGAGCAATTGACGGCGGAGCAAATGTCGGCGGAGCAAATGTCGGCGGAGCAAATGTCGGCGGAGCAAGTGTCGCTTCAGGCGGAGCAAATGTCGGCGGAGCAAATGTCGGCGGAGCAATTGTCGCGTTTTGCGGAGCAATTGACGGCGGAGCAATTGTCGGCGGAGCAATTGTCGGAGGAGCAATTGTCGGCGGAGCATCTGTCGGCGGAGCAATTGTCGGCGGAGCAACTGTCGGCGGAGCAACTGTCGGCGGAGCACCTGTCGGCGGAGCATTTGACGTCGGAGCAAATGTCGCGGAGCAAATGTCGCGGAGCAATTGTCGCGTTTTGCGGAGTAAATGTCGGCGGAGCAATCGTCGGCGGAGCATGTGTCATGGAACCCCCATTCTTCGTAAAGTTACAAGCACTATACACAGAAAGATGTATATGGGACTACACTATATCTCTCACAGACCATGAGAGAAACAAATTTACCAAATATATGAATTAGTAGGCGGTTTCCGGCAAATTTTTTATTATCATGTATTAGTCAAAACATATTCTTTCACATGATTGGTAATGAGAGCTTCCATTTCATTTTTTGAAATTGGGGCGTTTCCAATACTGGTCTTTACCTTTAATTCCCTGCATTTAATATTTTTTCTCTTTAATATTAACACTTTATCCGCTTTCCTTATTTATACTTCAAGGTTCAAGGTATGTTTTTTTTCTTCTTTATTGTGTCAAGGTATTTATGTGGATGATATGTGACAATATCTACCCCTTACACTTACATTTTTGTCCACATAATATTCTATCCGTCAAACATCATAATACACTTCGTGCTATATCCATCGAGATGTTATTGTCTTTCAAATCTAGGCTCTCTCCTTTTTTATTATTACCAAGGCAACAAAAGTCACGCCACCCAATCTATTTTTAACCCCGTCGTCTATTCTTTATCTAATCGTCTTGGGAACAAGGTACCGTCTGACCCCTGCCCTGTGACCCGAGATGGCCTCAGCTGTTACCGGAGACGAGAAGCCAAGCCTCACTCCCAGGTCACCCATCAACCTCCATTCTGCTTCGTCGTAAACCAGCTGAGACTAGTACTGGAGCGAGAGATCGAGAGGATATGCACATATCGAGAAATCATTGTGGTACGAGCAGTTTCAGATATTGTCAGCGGGCTTCGAGGACTACATGCATCCAGTAAACAGCATTCGGAAGAATATATCAGTATTACAAGGTCTAATAATTCCGATTTACCACAAATCGATTGGTAATTTCCATAGATGGAACGCAAGTATTATATTTTTGTGAGATTGTCCTTATGCGTGCTTCCACGTAGCTTTGAAACAGCTGATGCCTCTCGAGACGACGATATAGGCTTTCGCACGTAATATACGTCGTTTGTGAAGTGAGTATTATACCAAGCAGCTGATTATCATATCGCAGTGTGGATACGTTTGTGTGTGTTGTTTGTGTATCGAGTCTGTTCGAACATATTTTATGCGCAAGGTTTGCATGGATATGTCTTTCATTATTGCTCCTTGACTAAACTTTCCTCCAGTAATGGGATGTACTGTTATGAAGTTATAATATACAACAATGACTTGTAATGTGTATATGATTGAAAATTTAATAAACACACAAATATAAACAAATATATATATATAAAATAAAAAAACTTATATGAGGTTCTTTCCGAATAGTTGTTTCTTATCAACCATTCCTCAAAAGTATAAAATATTGAAATTTAAATAGCTTTGTTACAGAATAAAAAACAAATCTGTCATTCCGTAACAAACGTACATGAAATTGAACATTTCACAAATGGGCTAATGAAGCGATTTTTTTTTTTTTTTTTAATTCAAAATGTCTTGTATAATATTCCTCATTCAAGGCGGAAAGCTCTCTGGAAATGCCATTCCGTACCGTTTGTAGTCGACCATTTTGGTCTTCTGGATTATGTTGTTGCAATGTTAACATGGTATCTACAACGTGTGTAATGTGCCATCTTTTTTTTTGCATTTCAATAAAAAATCTAACCACTCAGAATGCGTTTCCCTCCTCCTATTCCTCGCAAAGGAAGAAGAGGAACGGTCATCAATGACGACGAGCGAGTTATCGAGAAGATAACACTCGAAGTCCGCTTCGCGCTTAGAGGGAAACGCTACGACTCTTCATCGTGGTTAGGTGTGGGGACATTAGTGTGTCGTAAGAGAACGATACATACTATAGAAATGATCCCTAAAAGTATGATCTTAAATTTACTATATAATTTAGGAAATATATATAGAAGGATTAAACATCATTAAATATGGTTAGTAACTAATATTTTCCCGAGTATTACCGAATCGAGGGACGGTAAAAGATATTTATACTTTATTAAAGAGTTATAACTTATATCACAATAATAATTTAAGTTTTTTTTTTTTTTTAACTGGCCTGGATTTTCTTCTTAGTTGAGGGTAAAGGTGAAATCCTTGGTAGATGCTTGGAAGAGCTGGAATAGAACAGCTTTATGATGAATATTCATGATATATTGTTAGTCTTTGATACCAGACAGGAATTTTGTTTCTCTTTATCCATAAAGGATGTAAATTCTAAAACCAAACATACTTATGCATCGTTAAGTGGTCAAAGGTATTTGAAAATGTATAGATTACATAATTGTTTGCACTTGAAAAAAAGAAGTTATAATATACAATGTATGTTTGTTTTCTATCATGCAATTCAATGTCTCAAATGTACAACATACAAAATTGAAGTGACTAAATTATTCGTGTAAATATAAAAATTAAAAAAAATATTACTGCATATGAGAGTGTATACTTTCTGACAAATATAAATTGTTTCGGGAAAAGTAGGAAATTTAATTTGAAAAATAAAGGTACTATGTCCCATTCGCAGCCAACATCAAACTCTGTAGAACTTTGCAGGAATTATGAATATGTCGCGTAGGCCCATATGTTCTGTCTGTAAAACGTTAGCAGAGTCATATTATTCAAATTATGCAAGGAATCCCGTTTGCTTTCTAGAAAACACTGTCAGATATTATTGAGTGACTGACTGACTGACTTTTTTCTTTGGTAATAACATGAATTAAATGAGCTGTGAACTTGTGAAGGTACATGAGTATTTGTCTAGATCAATGACCCACTTCTTGTAATGGCCAAAATTAAACTGATTGAATCTTTGCGCAGCACATTACGTACGACCATTCGGTACAATGGTCTGAATATCAGACTATTACTAAAATGATTGCAATTACTACAACTACAGTCAATTCGACATCTAATATTCGTTATTTTCCCACTAAAAGACATTTTAAGCCCTTTTGTTTTGAGGAAAGTTCTAAAATAGTATTATCTTTTATTTTATTTTTTTTCTGGCCTGCAAATGGGACATTATGATACGAACGTATTTTTTTTTAATAGATTAATCATGTTTACCTCATGTTTCGTTCAGTGTCCTTTCTGTTAGTGCTATGTTTTGTCTACGTTTTGTTTTTTGGTGTGTGTTTTTTTTTCTCGTCCTTTTATTTTGGTAACATAATGTTCAGTAGATAAACCTTTGGAACCTCATCGTGAGCTTATTGGCTTGTACTGATTCTCTTCTCTTTATGTATTATTTTCATTTCAGAACAAGCGTGTAAGATCAGATTTTTGTAAATCTTAATCAAGTCTCGTGAAAATTGAAGAAAAAAAAAGATTGCACCTCGCATTTGGTGTTTTGTCTTTCATCGTGTCATTATCGACTAATATTATATATTTTTTTTTTTGGGGGGGGGGGGGGGGGGGGAGTCATTCTGTAGTTTTTGAAAAAAGAGTGATTATTTGTTTGTCATTTTGCCGCAGAATTTGAAAGAGAAGGCCCCAAAAAGAATGAAACTGAAATGAACCAGTAGGTCTTTATCTCTATGTATTCCTACTGCAGTTTGGAAACGCATTCTCAGAAGAAGAAGATATGCTAAATTACTTTCGAATTTTATTCCAATAAAATCCGAGTTCTTTTGTTAAGAAAAATGTGTACCCATAATTTGTTAACGAAGTCATACTGTTTTATGTAAGTTGACCCGAACTGACACAAACATAATTAAGTTTATGACAAATCGGATGAATGATGGAGGAAATAAAATATTGAATGTTGATATCACTCTTCATAATAACGTACACATGGGTAGCACATTTTTAGCACATATAATATCATATGTGTTATGTAGCTCCTACTTATATCATGGGTACATATACGGGTTTATTCACATGTCGTTTTTTAAAGCAAGTCCCTTCCAACATATGTAGAAAGGGACATGATTGCGAGTAATCTATAGCACATACGAATGGGCAGGCGCGTACGCAGGGGGGTGTTTGGGGGGTTAAACCCCCCTTTGGTATTTTTATGTGTATAAACCCCCCTAAAAAAAACCAAACCCCCCCCCCCCCTTTGGTTTTTTTTTTTTTGGCTGACCTAAAAAATTTCGAGAAAAAAAAAAAGTGTCCTCTTACCCCCCCCCCCCCCCCCCCCCCCCCCCCCCGGCTTATTCAGCGGCTGGCTGAGTCGATGCGAAATTTTCGGCCCGATTAAAAATGTTAACCCCCCCCCCCCTCCCCTTGAAAAAATCCTGCGTACACGCCTGCGAATGGGTATGGTTACTTCAATGTTAATATCACACATCGTGACCGAAATTATCAGTAAGTTAACAATCATGTATGATCTGATCTTTCACAGGTTCACCAGAACGTCCTTCTTCTTTGTTCATTCATCTCAAATCTGGGTTACTTTTCCCCTAATTTCCCTCAGGGTACCTTTATTCCGTATGGATGTAACTTATCAGCCACGGATGATAAAACATGAACTGTAACAGTTCACGATACGGGTTTGTGAGCCAGGATATATGAGCCTTCGCTATCTATCTGAGATTCATGAACAATGGATGGATGTATCGCAATGACATTTTCATTTTATCTAAGTCATCTGCCTACCCTTAGTACCCTCACTATGTAGGTCATGGTTGAAAGCTTTGTCACGTAGGCCATCGTGATTACCACTGTTGTGGTGATGCAGTGGCGGATCCAGCCGGCGGGAAGAGGGGGGGGGGGCCCAATCCGTGAGAAAATATTAGTTGCGACTCAGCCACCGGTGAATAAGCGGGGGGGGGGGGGGGGGGGGGGGGGGGGGGGGGGGTAGGAGGCACTTTTGTTGTCCAATTTTTCAGGAAATATTTTACCCCGACTCAGCCAGCCGGTAAATAAGCGCGGGGGGGGGGGAGAGCACCTTTCTTCTTTCCCTTTTTTGATCGAGTTTTGGAGGCCGGAAAAATTTAGCGCCGACTCAGCCGGTCAGTGAATCAATTATTATTATTTATTTATTATTTTTGGGGGGGCGCTTTTGTTTAGTGTTTATAAAAAGGTTAACTTTACGTTATTATCCTATTTTTTAAAATCGTTTTGGGGGGCTAGGGGGGCCGGGCCGGAAAAATCGCTACGTGGATCCGCCCCTGGGTGATGTGCAGTAGTTTTTGCAGCAAAAATACACAGTTAGAAACAGCAGAAATATACATACATAATAATAGTTTAATTTACATTCAAGGAAACACAAACCCAAACATACAATACATAGTTATGGGACAAAACATAGACTTCTTAAAAATAAGAATTACATACTTAGACGTGTTGGCCCGAATTCACAAAGGAGGTTTGTCCACAAACCGAGGTTTATGTACGGCATATGACGCGTTTTGACGCGTTTTTTACAAACCTGGTTTTGTCGAAACAAAAGGAGGTTTGTCGACAAAGCTCCTTCGTGAATTCGGGCCGTTGTGTTTTGCCTGCCAGTTGGTAAAGGTACAAACTTCCTAAGTCCTTTGATTATGAATATGAGTGATTCGCGTATTACCGTAATTCCGGAGCAAATAAAGGATTAAAACGTAGGATGTTTAGAATCATCCTCGAGAACATAATTGTTTGAATTTAATTAAACGACTTTCTTCTTCTCCTCCTCCTCCTCCTCCTCCTTCTTCTTCTTCTTCTTCTTCTTCTTCTTCTTCTCCTTTATTTCCAACATTTTTCTTCTTCTCCTTTCTCTCTTTCTGCCTTCTCTTCTATAATAATGTATCCTTTAACTGTAATTATTTTTCTTGAATCATTCTTTAGGTTCTGATGATCAAGCCGACGCAAATTGAATAATCACCAAACCAGTAACCTTTGATGAAAATAACCATGACTGAGCAATCGGACCGCCCTAAAGTCACCATGGATGTTGAATGTCAGTCACGCCTTGGATCGCATCGACACCGCATCTGTTGCCATGACAGCAAGAGAATCGTTCCCTGGATGCTCTTCTCCTCCTTCGTGACGCTTACCGTCGTTCTTCTGGTTCTGTTTTTGGTTTTCAAAGGTAAGTATTTATTATTTTTCAGCGCTGGTGTCAACAAAGATCAAGTTCTTTCAACCGTATGTCTATTGTTAATTTTAAATCTGTTTTATATTGCATTTAACTTGAAGATGAGAAAATATAACTTTTCTCTCAGCGTCATGCTTCCAAAATGTTAACTGCCACTTTTTGGTTCACGAATTATCAACCGGTGAATTTTTGTTTCCTCACTTTTTTCACTTGGGAATGGTCCCCAAAATAAAATAATAAATGGAAATTGGATTTTTAAAGCATTAATTGTTTTGTTTCACCACCTCTGTAATATAATATTTCAATCAAAACATAGACTCAATATCAAATTCAAAAATAAAAAAAAAACATTTGGCCATAATTCTATTTTTGAGTAAGTATTATTTCATCATTTAAAAAAAAAGTTTCATAGGATTTTTTCTCACTTCATGTCAGTATTTGCGTTGTTGTCTAATAATAAAGAAAAATAATTTTGTTGTTATTTTTCTTCTTCTTCTTCTTTCCTTCTTCTACCTCTTCTTCTTCTTCTTCTTCTTCCTCTTCTTCTACCCCTCTTTCCTCTTCTTGGTTTAATGGCGACTGTCTATTGATGTCTGTATGATTGAATGAGTGAGCGACGTATTCCTTCATGAAATGTTCATAATGTCAAGTCCACCCTTTGTAACATTTTCTATAAACACTTTAATTGTAACATATAAAAGACATTTATGCATTTACCCCGATGTAACCTCTCACTCTTAGAGACACATCTATTTTTGTTTCTGATTTCCCCCTTGATCTCTATCTCTTTTCTTCTTCTTCCTCTTCTTCGTCTTCTTCTTCAGATGACCGTCATATATATGCGAAGGAACCATCCATGGTTGAAGGTGAGACCTAGATTTTTGTTTTTCTGAACGGAAATCGGAAACCATTATAGGTATTTTATAGATCAAGACAATCGAAATCCAGAATAATAACATACTTCCTCTTCCAAGTTTATCCATCAAAACAACACCTTGATCCAAAACCGTCGATTTTCCCAGTGAAATTGTTATTGTTCTATCAATAAGCCGTGATATGAACTCCACTTTTTAGACCTAGTATCTGCATTTCTTTTACAAAGCTCTAGTCTGTGGTTTCCCTTTCTATTCTCTATTGCATGAAAGTGTTTCTTTGATATCACATGTTTACAAGTTTCACTCCACTTTATGTGATACGTGCAATCAGATGTTGATAAATATATAAATATATATAAAGCAATATTAACAATGTTTAATAAACACAGCCGCATAGACTGTTTAAAAATTATATCAACTAAAGGCGATTGCAATAGACTAGTCGGGCTGTTCATCACGTATTGAAATGTGCGAACATTGCAATGATTATCCGAACATAACATGATTTTTGTGGGATGTACAATAAGTTACCCCCCCCCCCCCCCCCCAAAAAAAAAAAAACTATTAAAAAACTACTACATTCCTTAAATGTCCTTGCGATCTTGCTCATATTACAAATAAGTAAGCCTTCACACAATAATAATAATAAAGTGAAGAAAACTCAAATTTGACAATTTACACGATTTTCTATGTGCGTGCCGGTTCGTGAAATGATCGACGAATTGTAACACAAAAGCTAATCAGTGCCAGAAAAGAGAGAGAGAGAGAGAGGGGGGGGGGGGGGTGAGAGGGTGAAAATAACGAGAGACAATTGGAAAGTCGATATACCCTTTTTTCTTCTTTTCATGCACCGTTTCAATATTTTAAAGCTGCATCAGACTCTGAGCTTGTATTGAATGCTATGTTGTGACCTTGGTTTGTGCCCGATCATGAACCGTACGAGTCACGTTTTAGGATCGAGGTACCCAATAAATCAAAAGATACCCAGTCTGATAGCAGTTGAGTTGTTCCCATGGCAACGGAAGTCGGAAGATAAGTTATGGTCTCCGATTGTCTCGTTGCAAGCTAGAGCCAAACTGAGCAGTGGGATAGCGTTATATTTAAAGGGCATCATAAACTAAGCGATCCGAATATAATTAGATCTTAAAGCCCGTCTGTGCTAGTTTGGCCAGTAGGGATTAGACCACAAAGCGTTTTCACTGACATTGTTTTTTATATAGAGGGAACAAGTAGCTTCAAGTAGTACAGTGGGACTTTAAGTGAATGTGCGCACGCGCATACTGGGCACGGGAAATAACGCCTCGTGTGCAGCGGGGCTAGCACGAAATGTGCTAACTCCCGTGGGGGATATACATTTTATATTCGAATCTTTTTAAGTCTGTAGTATTACTGATGATATTTTTTTTCTTTTAAAGAAGATGTGGAACAGCTCATTGGTACTTCCATTTCAAGACGAGATATTATTCTGGACCTCGGCAACATCTCAAACTTTTAAATTTCAAACTTGTCTACTACTCTACAGACACCTCGCCCAGTACTGAAACCAACGTCTCCTCGTCTATATGTGGCCGTCGTGGTGAGGTTCCACACCCTGGCATCGACACTCGGGTTTCGGGAGGGCGCCCTACTACCATTGAGGCGTGGCCGTGGATGGTTTCTTTGAGGGACGAGAGTGGTGACCACATCTGCGGTGCCACTCTGATCAGTGACCAATGGCTACTCACCGCTGGACACTGCGTGTAAGTGCACGCAGCCAATGATAATTTATGTAGACGAAGTCGTCATTTTGGGGGAAATCGCAGTCTACTCTCTTTAAAAAAAGAGTGAATTTTCACTCTATTTTCACTTTCTTGGGAGTGTCGTCCGTGATCACTTGTTTAGGAGTGAAAGTCGATTGATTTTAGAGTGCTCTCTATGAAGAAAGGAGTGAATGTTCACTCTATTTTCACTACATTTCCCTCTCCAGAGGAGTGACGTCCGTGATCACTCAATTTTTTTTAGAGAGTAGTCTATCGATCATGTCCACTAACCAGGATCGGAACAATCTTACTCTTTACCCGGGCAAATTTTAGAAAGGCATATTCAATTAGCCTTTTCGAGTGCTTCTCAATTCCTTGGGAAACTCCAATAATATGGATAAGGTTTTTTAGCGCCCCCTCCGGCCCCCTTCTGCCACACTCTGCCTGTCTTTGACCAACTTTTAATAATTTTTGTGCAGATGTCCTTAATATTCTAGGAATACAAAAGGCTTTGAAGGAACTACCAAAAGGCTTTTTATTCCAATATCTAGTTGCGCTATCAGATTATGTTCATATATTATATATCGCTCAAAGTCTGAGAGATATATTTATGTGTTAATGCCGACAAAACTGCGCTTTCTATCGGTAGTAAGCCTACGCAACAACATACAGTATATGATTAACAAAGATATGTATATCTGCTAGCGACTATTCACATTGGACTGAAGTGAACTGGCATAAATATAGCGTTGAAACCACTTCATGTAGGGTTTAGTGGATGGAATACCGCTATATCAAAGTGACAAAACATGTATTTATTTAGCTTTTTTTGTCTAGTCTTTTCTTTTCATTTCATTTAATTTCTTTCCAGTACTTTTTTGCGTGTGGGACAGTGGCGGATCCAGGGGGATCCGGGCCCCCTCCCCTAGGGAGAAAAAAAATGTGTAAAAACACACAAATTTTACCTTCTTTTGGAGATGGCCCCCCTCCCCAGCGCTCAAGTGGGGGGGGGGGGGTGCGATTTTTCACATTTTCGAGGGCCAAAACAAAATTAGAGCTCACTCCCCCCCCCCCCCCCCCCCCCCCCCCCCCCCCCATTGAGCGAATCGGCCGACTGTTTCGCCGCAAAATATTTTCTCACGAATTGAGGCCCCCTCCTAGTGCCGCCGGCTGGATCCGCCCCTGGTGTAGGATGCAATGACAAGGAGTGGTTACTTCAAACTAAATTAAGAAACAATCATATAAAGCTTAGAAGCGGGTTACCGTCATAGTTACTCCTACGTAGTTCACATTAATAGACCTATAAAAAGAAGAGCTAATTCCTACATAATACATTTCCATTATTTGTACCTCGTCCCCGATCTTCCTCTGCATCAACAGTTCCACCATCACCAGCCGCCCTCTGGGCTACGTCACAATGGGAGACACGTCTATCGCCGAATCTTCAGAATATCACGTGACCAGGGAAAGCTTGGAGACCTTCATCCATCCCGATTTCGACTCGTCCACCTTCGCCGATGATATCGCCCTCATTCGATTCGACCCACCGGTATTTCAAAGCAAGGGCGTGTCACCGGTTTGTTTGAATGAAGGCAGGAACGAGCTCGAGGATTACTCCAAGTGCTACGTCACTGGATGGGGAGCCACGTCCGTTTCGCGTGAGTTAAAGTTAGCACATTCCTGGTTATCTAAAACATGAAGAGAGAAGGGGTTAGAGAGAGAGGGAGAGACAAAGATAGAGAGAGAGAGAGAGAGAGAGAGAGAGAGAAAGAGAGAGGGAGGGAGAGAGAGAGAAACAAAAATGTAGAGAGAGAGAGAGAGAGAGAGACAGAACGAAAGAATATCCCTCCAGCTCTAATTTGTTGCTATTATTAAAATCAGTTTGATATTGTATAGGCCTAATGATTTAAAAGTGGAACAAGGCCAACTGTCCATTCATCAGAACCTAAAGATCAATAATTATTCATAATTACTCTTTCCGAATCGTGTCACAATGGAAAACTGTTCATATTCATTGACAACTGCAAAAAGAAGCAAAAATGAAGCAACTGCAAGAATACACTTAGCGCGGTTTTCCACTCAAGATCTAACGCTCTGCTTGCAGTTTTAATCGATTTTACATCATGTATTTGATTAGTTGCCTTTGCTTGTGTTTGAGCAAAATTTCTACTAATACGAATTATCTTCAAAGACTTTATGTTTCTTGGGTTTAAAAATTGCATATGAGTCATTAAAAAAGAAAATCTTACTTCAAATTCTTTCCTCAGTTATGGCATCGACAGGTTTGCAGGAAGGTCGAACGCCCCTGGTACCTCGTCAGAATTGCTCTGAGGACTACGGTACCCGACATCACGTGACGTCAGACATGATCTGTGCAATCTCTCCTGACTGGCAGGTCGACACCTGCAAGGTATGTGAATCTACACCACCCCCCCCCCCCCTCCCTCCCTCGGTCACTGGCATGGTGTGTGCCCCGGCCCTAAAACAATCGGTACAATGTGGTACAGCTTGCGATGGTTTCTTTATGTGCTTTTATTTTCTTAATGAATCATTGTTGAGAAATCTATTGTTTTAAAGTGACTTGATTTGGGAGAAATATGCAGAGGTTTGGGGGTTGTTTTTATATTTCTTGGTACAACTGATTTGGTGCGGATTGCCAAGGACAAGAGCAAGGACAAAATAGTAGAAATTTCATGATAAAACAATAGGAAACTGAATCAGGAAATTAAACAAGTTATCGCAATTACTTGTCAAAGTCTAAAATAATTTTGTTCCAGTAACTTTTTTTTTTTTTATCTTTCAGGGTGACAGTGGTGGTCCCTTGGTGTGTCAAGACAGTATCAGCGATGTCTGGTCTATGATTGGAGTGACAAGCTTTGGTTACGGCTGCTGGAATCCAGGCGATCCTGCCCCAGGGGTCTACTCTCGTGTCTCCAGCTACTTCGACGACTTCATCATGAAAACCGTCGACGATGAATCCCGCAGATGACGACGTTATCGACATGCCATCGCGTTGTCCGCGAAAACGGGTTGAATGGGGTTTACGAAGAAAGCCAGGAATTTTGGATGTTTTAATCCATTCGCTTAACGTGCATACCAAAGATATTGGGATATAGCATCTCAAGCTTACCAAAAAGAAGGCTAATTTGATTTTTTTTTTCTCTTATTTTGTTGGTAAAAAAAACAGTATTTTTCTTCAAACGAAGATGCAAAAAATGATAGTATTGAAATTAACTATTGCATTAATTGAAGTTAAACTTCACTATTTTCTTCCGCACTTCGATTTTCATTTATATGACCAGCAGCCTTCTTGTCCATACCTTTTTTTTACGAGATGATATGAAATGATGATAATATGAATTGAGGTATGATTTAGTAAGATGAATTTACAAAGTACTTTTTTAAGATAGATACAATTTTAGATACGATTAATTACCGTATCATGATGTTGATACTACAAACAATTGTATGATTAATTGCATGATAGTGTGGCCAAGCATCATTTTTCAAAAGCAGAAAGTATTGCAAAGGATTGGATTAGATTAAATTTGAAGAAATCATAGAAACTTATTCGTTTTCCTTAAAAGTGTGCTGTGTCAATTCTTTTGCTCAATTGATAATCGGAATTTTTCTGATGGTTTGAGCGTTCAATGATTGTTGCGTCGAAATAGAGACTGATTTTTCTCTTCCTCTGAGATTTGAGTATTAGAAATGTCCGTGTCAGTAATGATAATTCTTGAAACTGGTCATCGTAGTAAGCTGTGGAAGTGTTTTAATTTGGTACTTTAATCACATTCCTGAGTAAGACCTTCGTTTTAATTAATAACAGTGCAAGATTAAAATTTTGTTTTTGTATGAGAGAAGTACTAGCTTATAAAATGAAACTGCGATTGAATGAATTGCTTGCACAAAGAACAGCAAGTTTAACAGAAATCGGTTTTCGTTTTTTCCTTCTTCTTTTTGTATGTAGCACGAGGTATTATGTTTTAATTTACTATCTAAACTAAACATTGCCAGTTCTTGCCAGCTCTATTTGTTACGTGCCAACCCTTGCATTATTTTGATTCATATATTTTAAAAGGTTTCGTGTACCAAAATGGGGAAGCCAATGTGTATTTCGCTATGCAGTATAGTATCCAGTTCATTTTTATATGTGAAAGGGCGATTTTGTTTTAGTATTAAAGTTGATACACTCATCACCAATACTCAATATTATGTGTTATTTTAAAGGAATGGAATTTGCATGTTATAATTGTGTGCTAAACGGCTTAGAGGAGAACCTTTTTATCAATGGAGAACGCGCATCTCTTTTAAATCGAGGAAAATCATGAGATAGATTTATTGCGTTGGTCGTGGCAAAAAGCTGTTTGGATTTGAACCTATGCTGATGATAATTCACAATAAAGAGCCACATGTGTATAGATATCTCATAAATGATGGACAGTATTATTGATGACGACTTTGACAGAGCTGTACCTACTGTAGGGTAGCTACAGGGGACGTGTGGGCACGTGCCCTCAAACGAAAAACAGGGGGGAAAAGTTGGGAAAATATGCGAGACCGAAAAAAAATGAAGATAGAATGAAAAGGGGCGTGAATTAATGGGGAGATGACGGTCCCCCTCCCAGGCGCGGATCCAGGATTTCTTAGGGGAGGGGGCCCAACTTCTTTTTTTTTTTGCTCCCGAAAATTTGAAAATCGCGCCGGCCGAAAATTCGCTCAGTGGGGGGGGGGGGGGTAGTGAGCACATTTTTTTTTTTTTGATCCTCAAAAAAATTTCAATTTGCACCCCCCCCCTTGAGCGCCAGGGGGGGGGGCCCAACCCCCAAAAAAGGTAAAAATCACGTGATTTTACATGATTTTTTTCTCAAGGGGGGGCCCGGGCCCCCCGGGCCCCCCCCCTGGATCCGCCACTGCCCCCTCCCGCACTCCTCCTTAAAGGGAAATCCAGAGAAGTTGATTGATAAAAGTTTGAATGAAATCAGACGAAAAATGATAAATGTATTAATATTTTCAAAGTTGTAATCACTATTGGCTGAATCGGTAATGTATCTGTGATGTAATGGCGGACAACTTACCCATTTGTTCCATAACACACAATTACTAAAAATGTATAAGAATATATGCCTCAGGAAGGTCCTTTCTCTTTGAAGGATTTATGATAATATGCCATCCATTTTGAGTAGTGCCCCAAGATGGAAGGCGCTTAGGGGAAAAACACAAATTAATGATATTTTTGTACAAGACAAACCGGAAGAGTTATCTGCGACTGCGTCACAGTCCACTGACCGAACTGCCAATTTGATATTCGCATAGACTTAGTGATCTCATATTTGAAACATTCATAATTTTCTTATCATTAGTCCGATATATTTCAAACTGTCGCCACTTTGTTTATCTTAATTTTCTGCTTTCATACAAATAAACTTATTACAAGGGCCTCGTAAATTAACATGAAAAGCCTGACAATAATTTCCTTTTCAAGTTTTATTGGTTGGGGATGTAAAACGAGGGGCATATGGTTCTGCCTTAGTGTTCGGTACGCCGATGAGACTATAGAGAAGCAATAAGTTTGCAGTTCGAATGCCCGGTTCGAATGCTTTGACTTTTTTTAATGAAATTTGTAAGGCTGATTTTGTAAAGCGCTTGTTATTCATCAATAATGATTTTGATACCGATTTTCGTGTATGGATACCACTTTGTAATTCAAACGTATGAAATGTTTAAAACATTTACTATATGAGAAGACATGCAGCTAGTATAATCATTTACTCATTACATGTATCTGTTCTCTTTTTTATTAAAAGATACGATATTTTTGTATGTAATACGATGTATGTAATACGATGTATTTTTGATCACTTTTATTCTGAATCCCAGGATGAAAAAGATAAATCTAAAGATTTGACTGTTGTATGAGTATTATATGCACTGACCGTTAAGCCTCGGTCACAAATGCCATTACGAACTGCTACGAACGCCGTACGAACGATTTTCAGACAATGGAAATTCGGGAAGACAATGGAAAAGCAGGGAGATTCGTATGAAATTATCGTTCGTACGAACCTTTGTGACCGCAGCATTACTCTGTGTTGGTGTAAATACATGTTCGTTTAGATCTGTATGCCTTATCTTTACCCACTTTATCTGATATATCTGTTATCTATAATCATAACGCGTTGTTTATGTGCACTATTTTGACGATTATTAATGAGAACTTAGAAAGGTTACGTGGTATCACTTTTGAATTGCATGTCTTCCTATTATATCGCATTTTGAAATACGTATTATACTGGTTATGATTAAAATTTTACTGAAATAAAATCAGTTTCGTTATCAAAACCCTATCTTCGTGTTGTCATTATAAACACAAATTATCAGCAGCAGATGCCGTTTACATTAGTCGGTCTCGGCAGAGCATCAGTAAAGACAGTCAAAGTTGTCTTGGTGGCCTCCCCTCTATATAAAGGTCACCTATATGTGCATGGGTGTCGATCCCGGGGGGGGGGGGGAGATGGGGGATATATCCCCCCCCCAATGTTTTAGGTGGGGGGTGGCCTGTACAATCACCCCCCCCCCAAATAGTTCACCATCAAAAAAAAAAATTAATGATGAGAGCCCGATGAGAGAAGTTAATGATTATTACTCGCAAGATGACCATCAATATACACATTTTGCTATATCATTTTCATAATACATACAAATGAGACAACCGTATATGGGGGGGGGGGGGGGGGGGGAGAGGGGGGAACTGAATTGAGACAAGGGCACGATACAACGAATCGTCTTCCTTCTCTAATAATTTAATAAAACGGTAAAGCTTCCGCGCTTCGCGCGAGATGGGCGAAAATGAATACAAACAAGGATTAAGAGTAATAACTTATTGAACCGTCAAAGCTTCCGCGCGGAAGGGCGGGGGTGGGGGGGGGGGGGGGGGGTTGCACTAAGACAAGGACACGATACAACGAATCGTCTTTTTTCTCTAAAAAAATAATGAAACGTGAAAGCTTCCGCGCTTCGCGCGAGATGGGCAAAAATGAGTTCAGACAAGGATTAATGTGACGGGCGAAAATAAATTCATACAAGGATTAAGAGTAAAATTTATTTGAAACGTCAAAGCTTAACCCTCTTCGCGCGGGAGTGGGGGGGGGGGAGGGAACTGAATTCAGAGTCGAGAACGGTACAACGGATCGTCTTCTTTCCATAGTAATTTAATGAAACGTCAAAGCTTCCGCGCTTTGCGCAGGAGGGGTGGGGAAACTGAATTCAGACAAGGATTAAGAGTCGAGAATGGTACATCGAATCGTCTTCTTTCTTTAATAATCTAATGAAACGTCAGAGTTTCCGCGCTACGCGCGGAGGAAGGGGAACTTAGTTTAAACATTAAGGATTAAGAGTCGAGAATGGTACATCGAATCGTCTTCTTCATTTAATAAGCTAATGAAACGTCAGAGCTGCCTCGCTACGCGCGGAGGAAGGGGAACTTGATTCAAACAAGGATTAAGAGTCGAGAACGTTCCAACGAATCGTCTTCTTTTTCTAATAATTTAATGAAGCGTCAAAGCTTCTGCGCTTCGCGGGGAATGGGGAAACTCCTCTCTCTCCCTGCACCCAACCCCCTAGGGAGCGCGCTTTGCATTCTCACTACCCCCCCCCCAAAATGAAATCCTGGCTACGCGCTTGGGGATGGGGTGCAACCTGCCACACGTTTCTACTTCTTGGTTGCTTTGATCCATTGCCGAACATATTTTGGCACCTTATTTTGGCATCATCCCCCCAACCACGGACACAAATCGACACCCTTGTGTATGTGTATTGTATAATGCATTTTGTCTCCTTCAAGAAGTGTGTTAGAACCTGCCTAGAAAGGCCACCTCTCCACGGAGACCATTTACTCCATTCCTCCTGAGTGACCTCAATATAGAGGGTTTGACTGTTAAATGAAAAAAAAATTAAACTTAATTATTCACAAATTTGGTCATCGTATCTAAGGGATAATGGTTAGCTTGTAGATATACTTGAGTGCGCGTTACAAACATTGTTTGAGCTACACCCAGGCGCCAAATGAAGCATCCGTTTACTTCAACGAGGTGCACATTGGCACATTCAGGCGCGCCGGAAGCAGTTTGGGATTGGGGGGGCAAACATTCCAGGGGGCTCACTTTCCAGGGGCAGTGACGTAATGAGAAAAAAAAAGTTCGGAAGTGGGGGGGGGGGGGCAGACGAAAAATATGCATCACCACCAGTCTTACACGTTACATGCAGGTCCCACGGAACGTTTTTCAAAGTGGAGTATTATCGATCAGGTAGAGCGTACATTGACGTGGGGTCCAGGGCATAGGCCTCGGCAGGGAGTCAAGGGGCTGAGCCCCCGGAAGCTCGGGGGTTTTAGGTATTTAATTACGGTCAGATGAGCATCCACGGGCCCGCCTTAGGGCCCTTGGTGGGGTTCCAGGGGGCAGAGCTTCCGGAAGCTCAGGGGTTTTAGGTATTAAATAACGGTCAGATGAGCATCTAGGGGCCCGCCTTAGAGCCCTTGTTGGGGTCCAGGGGGCAGAGCCCCTGACGCTCGGGGGTTTTAGGTATTTAATTACGGTCAGATGAGCATCCAGGGGCCCGCCTTAGGTCCCTTGGTGGGGTCCGGGAGTGGAGGCCCCGTAAGCTCTGGGGTTTTAAGCATTTAATTACGGTCAGATGAGCATTTTTTATACCTTATTTGTGACATTGGCAGGTCACTTATTTTTTTTCCGTCTTTCTTTCTTTTTCTCTTTAACATACTTTTTAAAAAAAGGAGGGGGGGGGGGGGCTCGAGCCAAGCCACTTTGCAGACCATGACATAAAGGCTTCTAAATAAGCGTATTTCGCCTGACAGTAATGTGGGAATTTCTTATTTTCCAACAAACGCATAAAAAGGTATGACTTACAAAAAAAAATGGAGAAAAAAATGCCGGAAAATCATGTCACAACATCAAAATTTCTAAATCACTTGTTTCGAATAAGAAATACATTACCCCCCCCCCCCCATCAGTACGCCAGCGTTCAGGGGCTCATGTCTTCTCACCCCTACAACAAAAACACGGACACGCTTTCCCATTCTCGCACAATATGTCCACGATATGCGCGTATCGCTATTATAGAGACCTCCATTTAAAATACCGTATAGGTGGCATGCGCAATGTTTATGAAATTTAATTCCTGTGAACTTTCCTTTTTCTTTGAATGGAATTGTATATCTGATTTAATTCAGGTTTTTATTATTGTTTCGTTCTTTTGGATTAAAAATACAAACCATGTTTACTCCTTTACTGTTTTTTTTTTTTTTTTTGGAGGGGGGGGGGGCGTTTTGGGGGGGCAAAAATGCGTTTTGCCCCCCCACTTTTTTGATTGGGGGGGCAACTGCCCCCCTGCCCCCCCCCCACTTCCGGCGCCTATGGGCACATTAGTGCCTTGTCAAAGCCAAGGAGGGATTCAAAATGAATGTAGCGATGCCACCACATATTTAGCCCCATCTCCTAGCTCCTGTAGCTTAGGCTCTCTCTCTCTCACTGCCTCCTTTCTATCACTCTCTCTCTCTCTTTTTTGTTTGTTTTATCTCACTCCTCTCTCTATCCCTGCTCTTTCCTCCCTCTTACCAATCCTCTCTCTCCCTGCCGATCCCTCCCTCCTTTCTTTCACTCCTCTCTCTCTCTCCATGCCCTTCCCTCCTTTCTCTTCCTCTTCTCTCTTTCTCTCTCTCTCTCTCTCTCTCTCTCTCTCTGCTCACTTGCTGCCTCTGTATCCGGCCACCCCCCCTCTCTATCCCTCTGTCTGACAACCCATGTTTCTCTCTCTCTTACTTTATCAAGAAAATAAAAATATGCCACATGTATTCATTATGTTATACCATTATTATTTATTTCATGACGTTATGATAGATTACACAATGCAAGAACCATCACCAAACTTTTATACACTTCATTCATTTTTGGTTGTGTTTCTTTTTGTTCCCCCTTTCCACATATTTTATACACAAGAATTACGAATGCTTTCAAAACCTCTGCCAAGATCTCTCATACAGTATTTGGTCATTCTTGATGGATGCATGTGTGAATAATCACCTTTATTTTTCATATCCTTAACTATTTTCATGAGACGTGATTCCCTAAAAAATACCACATGTACAAATATGTATATGGATGGTGAAATAGAAAGGAAAAAAGACCTATAGAAGTAAACTATAATGACAACACAAATTCAAGACAGTAGGCCTACACACTTTCTACATGTTCAAATAGTAAACTATGTGAACGAGAAAAGAAAGTTTGTGGTATGAACATGCATGAACATTTCTATCCTGTATATACATAACATAAACAATATCTAGCTCCCTCTATATGAATACATATTAAAAATACCAAGGAAAAGTCCCAAATCAAAAAAAGTACATGAGTACATGAGAGGTCTTGTTAACATTCTAATATACTCCTAAAGTATATACTACATACATTTCTTTTGCAGCTCTAAACAACACAAAGCTTGAACATTATATAACCTTCTGGTATCCTTTACACCATTCACATTATCCACAAACATTTTTTCTTCGTTTACAAAAATAGCCATTCTCCTCCCTGCCTGACGTGGCAGTAAGGAAGAAACGGAATGAAATAAATGTGAACCATCACCAATCATTGTTAATACTGCAAAAAATCACAAGTTAGTTACTAATCATATACAGGGAGGGATAATGCTACATAACCATTGCAATACATGTACCTTTTTTTTTCTTCTTAATGTGACCCTAACAACTGGTAGCAATCACTTGTTCCTTAACCTCAAATTCAAGATAATTCATTGGATAATTTATCATATCTTATTTTGTTAAAGATATGAATAATAACCGATACATTGTGAACTTTTCAGCTTTCATTATCGTTTTTCCTTTAGGGTTTAGTAATGATCTTTATGTGTCACTACTCACTAGTGCCAAGTTTTGTTGGTTTTCTACTTAAAAGGAATGCACTTAACCTTCAACATCGCTATGCTTGGCAAGGTTCAGAGTCCTACCTTTATATAGACTCTTGAGGGGGGGAAGGCAGTTAGTCCAAACTACATGTGAATGTTACAAGCTCTTGTTACATACTTTAAAACAAAAATCTAAATGAAGAAAGCAATATGATAAATCTGCTGAACAAAGCTGAAACTAACAGTCACAGTGTATCTATCTAGCTAAGCCTCTTTGCCAAATTTGACTGGAAGATGTACATCAGTGATTCAAATTTATCTCAGAACTATTTGCGCTTTCACCACAGTCTGCATGGGCTTAACACACCGAGTGTCTTGGACTGCTTTTGTTTTAATTCCAGGATTTAAATTGGCCATGGGTGGCTTATGTGACATGAAGAACTTCCACCATGAAGTAAAATTGGATATATTGTGAAGGTACTCATGGTATATCATGGATATACATGTACATGTAGCATGAGTATGGTCTCAGTATAAAGCTCCCAATAGGCCCATCACAATATCAGCCCCTCGGCCCGACCAAATCAAGTCTATGTGATCTTTTGTGCCTAATGTAAGTTGGTGCCCTTTATTTTTCTTACATAAGTGAACAAACCTGTGCGTTTAACAAGATCGCACAGACTTTTGAAAAATCAGCAAAGGGAAATTTCACTGGCCTTGTCTCCACCACCTTCTTGAAATGTGTGATCATGAAAACATTACATAATCTGAAAATGATTTCTACAGGATATACAATTGAAAATGCCCTTGAGATGATTTCCAAAGTCTTTGTGATTATGATTGTGTGCATTCTTCTAAAAGTTCTTCACTCCTACTCAACTCGACAAAACGTTTTGGGAAAAGAAAAGACAAAAATCCATAAAACAGTCCTTTCAGTGATACACTACTGTTTTAAATAAAATGAAAATGTAGTCATTGAAGAGGAAAATAAATAGAGAATTGGTGAGAATCACACAAGAACTTTAGGGAATGATTGAACAAGCTTGATGTAAGAGAAGGAAAAGTTAGTTGGTTTTGTATACATCTAGAAAGAAATATATACATACTAGAAGGGACAAACAGTCACATTTGATGGTCTATGGAGATATATTTGGGGTTAGTATCATAAATACATATAAGATCATTCAGAAAAATTGTTCCAAACTGCATGTTAATGTTACTTAGTCATTACTGATTACTCTAATATGATACAAGTGACTAGAGAATTTTTTTTCAAAATGTATTATGCAGACACACAAGCCACAATTACATCACTCCATTCAATACTGCTTGTTTCTCCACATAAGGATAATACTTCTACATAGGAAATCCTTTTAAAGCATTGAAATTAACTCCAAATATTTATTTAAAAAAGAGAGAGAAAAAAAAATGTCTGCATCTTAAGCTGGGATGTTCGGACCACAAGCAGTGTTGAATGGGATCAGTGGCAACAGAGAGACATTGATGAGCGGATGACGTTATGTGTTCTTTCAAATCACTTCATCTTTCCTTTGAGTATGTTAGCAAGCCAATCGAGACCTTCATAGAGGCCGTCTCCTGATGTGGCACACGTAGCTTGGATGTACCATTTCCTCTGAGTGGACAATGAATGCATGTTCAGTTTGTCAGTGATTTCTTTAGCATTGGCTGCATTGGGTAGATCCTATCAGGACAAAGAGAAAGGGAAAGCATGTCATCAACTATTATAATCAATCTGGAACGTATTGTTCTCCTTGTATCAAAAGATACATGTGCGAGATGTTTTGATGTTCTGTCCATTATTAAAAAAATATAGAGTAAATTTTGTTAAAGAGAAGGCTAACTTCTGGTTAAAGTGAAAAATAATTTGTGAACAAACTCAAAATTGCCTGAAAACGACTGCTCCTCAAACACTAACAGTAAAAAATTTGACAAGAAATAGCTGAATTGTATGGACGAAAAAGTTATACCACATATGGGTGTAGTGTAGTCACATAAAGCCAATTCTATGTGCAGTGCATGTGTTTTTTCATCAAGAAATCTGATGCAAAGTCTACAACGGATATAAACCAAAACAGTACATGGGCTTAAAGGTGCTATGCTGTTATGTACATCATTTATAAACTGAACTGACCTGTTTGTTGGCAAAGATCAAGATGGCAGCATCGCGTAGTTCATCTTCGTTGAGCATTCTATGGAGCTCATCCTTGGCTTCTACCATCCTCTCCTTGTCATTGCTGTCCACTACAAATATGAGACCTGATGGACAGAAGGAGAAAGATAGACAGAGTGGAAGAAAGATAAACCGATCGGAAGGGAGATGAGTATACAAACAGAAAGTCAACAGTGGGAGGGGGGGGGGGGGAGTGTTAAAACATCATAACAGGTAGCAATATAGAGGGTGGTGACAGGATGGCGGAGTGGGACAGAGGGAGGGGAAGAGGGAGATGATACCCCCAAAAAAAACAAAAAAATAAATAAATAAATAATAATAATAATAATAATTAGTTTGTCCTTTTATCAAATGGCAAGTGACCATCCATCCAACTACACATGATACCGTTTGAACCTATTGGGAACCTTGTTTTGCTTAGATTCAGTCCTGAATTGACATAGAAGAGTGCTTTATTATTGAACATCCAATTTATGAAGACTATATCACTATTCAAAGCTTGCAGAAAATTTAAACAAAATGACTAATCCGGATAGCAAAAAGGAAATCTGTTGGAACTGAAACTTGTTGACAGTTTCCAGATCCTATTTCACTTTACATAGGTGTACACAAGTCACGATTGTTGATATTTTATCCATGCTTTCTAATGAATTTTGGAGTAAACGCCTGAAAGGAAAGTCAAACTGAGACTACCGGTATGCATCCTACAATGCATGCCCCGGAAGTGCCCCAAACAGTAACTTTACTAGATTAAATCCATTCAACGTTCATTGGAATCAAAGAGGAAATTGGAAAAAAAACAAGTGAAATATAGTTGTTCTTGTCTCAAAAGATACATGTATGCGATCATTTGGTATTCTACTCATGTTTCCGATGAATTGTAGCGTAAAAATCTGAAAGGAACTCTAAATGACGGCTATATACTCCCCTACGCAGCACAGCAGCTTAGTATTTGCTGGTATCTTCCTATTGATCATCTAAAATCAAATAACTCTAATAGTTTTCCAGGGCTTACCGAAACTCTACATGACATACTGGGTTGTACAGCAAAATAAAAAGCAAAGAAAACATATTGTACCTTGTGTATTCTGGTAGTAGTGACGCCACAGCGGTCTGATCTTATCCTGGCCACCTACATCCCACACTGTAAAGCTGATGTTTTTATATTCCACCGTCTCCACATTGAAACCTGTGTGAAAAATAACAATCCTATTAAGTCTAATTGCTCATAAACACTTACATGTAGGTTACCGTAATGTAAGCTGAGTTATTAATCACATGAGACCAACAATTAGACCACTAAAAACATGGTTGCCCACAGACACCACTAGAGAAAAAGAGAGAGAAAAAGAGAGAATGAAAAAAAAAACTATGTCTAAAAAAAAAAAAAATCCATAAAACAATTAATTTGATTGATTTGATTGACATAATTTATTATATTTATCTACATGTATTGCTAACCAAACAATCAATAAATAAAATTAAAAAATCACCCACCCAAACTGTATACCCGGTATACTGTTCAAGTTCTACACTTGTTGTGTTTGATTCAAAATCTGAGTGTCTGAAAGCCTTAAATCACTTCTAATATAAACATGTGTACAACAGTACATGTATGTTAAGTATGTTCTCATACATGTATCATATATGTGTACAGTGTATGTGTACCTTTCACCTACAATGTTTCAGAAGATATGATTCTGAAGTAAAGACTAACTATTCAAACATTGAACTTGTCAGTTAACGAGATCTATATTTTCCTGTATACTGGTGCACTAGAATGTACATTTAAATTTGATAATTCCTACAAAATGTAATACATGTAAAGTCCAATGCAGGGCATAAAGATAGACAAATTAGTCTGCTGACTCTACATAAATGATTTTTGTTTGTTTGTTCATTTTAAAAAAATTTTTTTTGGTTGTTTGTTCTTTCTTTTATTTTGTTCTTATGTTTTTGTCTTGTTCATTCTTTGTCTTTTGTTTTGTTGTACGGTATACATGTGTCTGGTCAATTCATATTTCATAGTACTAACATGTACCATGATCAGATCCCCAATCACAATCATAATACAGTGTATATTTATTTGTGTAACATGTACACTACATGTACATGTAGCAGTGTATCATATACATGTATGTATGAAAATGGCAAGCGATTCAAAATCATTTTTCTATATCTTGGAAAGACATAAAAAAGATTGAAAATGATAAACTCCTTTTTTACCTTTGTACTTTGTACCAAATGCACTTCCTCCATTCTGGACAGAAGTTTCTAATACCAGTTCGAGTATTTACTCTCATTTCCTCAAACTTACATTCAGTTATTTACAATGCAGAGATTTATCCATACAGTAGATACAGATACATGTATACACTGCCCTGACCAAGCTACTTCTTGAGTAGTCTGGGCTGGTAATCAATTGCATACTTACAACATGTACATGTATGTCAGATATAAATGGGTATTTAATAGCCTAGTATTTAACTCAGGTGTCACTTAGTTAATCGTTAGCTTTAATAGATAGAATACTTAGCCAACTCTGGTATTCTGGTGCAGCTTTTGTCTTAGTATTTTAACCCAAGTTTATGCTTAATACATTGTAAGTCACTTTAAAAGCAAATCATTTTGAAGACCATGATTGGTTTGGCAGATATATGGTTTTCATATGCAGTCATCATAAGCTGCATTAAATGCAGCGCGTGAATTGCGCATTAGTTTTGAATGAATATGATCACGACTAATGTATGCTTATCAGGGAGTATTTCATCTTAAAGTCGGTTTATCAAAGTAAAATGCTCAAATAATGTGATCTGAATATGAGTTAAGATATATCACTTAGCCGAGTTAAACGCTAAAGAAAATACCGAATTAATTTAATCCCTGTGTAATGAATGGAATACGGCCAATGGTGATTTTTTTCTTTTTTAACTGGCTCAAATCACGTGCAATAATTGATAATCCCTTGTCTCCATGGCATGGCAGACCAGCAAAAAAGGAACAAACAAGTATAAAATCTTTCTGGAAATCCAAATCACTGGAAAGCACAATTCAAACAAACAATGTAGGGGGGGGGGGGGGATGTTTGTTGTTACATTTGTCCAGACAACTGTTACTTTCAATTTCATATTGTATTATTCCAGGGTGGTCAACAAGGTATTTTAAACCTGCAACAGCATCAGGTTTGAAATATTATGTTTTACAAATTGTGCCACAACTAACCATGTATCTCTCCATGATAAGCTTGACCTTGACATTGACCCAACAGAATCTCGATACACTAATCTAAAGTTCTAAACAATATGTTGTTGTTTTTTATTTTATTATCAACAACTTTTAATATTCTTCAGGAATTTGCAATGTAATTCACATTATTTCTGAATCCATTATGAAATTCAATTCCAATATTTCCAATATTTTCTACCTATGACACAAAATCAACCCTTCCACTGAACCCTTCAGCATGCCAAATTTGTATAGTAGACCGTTTTAATAATTTAATATTGTATAATTGCTTTTATCATGTATACATTACATGTACATTGTAAACTGTTGTAACCATTGCAATTCAGTCTTTGGATTGCGAGAATGGATATTGGATAATACTCAATAAAATCCTTCAATAAATACACACTCATACTCACCAATTGTTGGAATGGTTGTGACGATTTCACCCAGTTTGAGTTTATATAGAATGGTTGTTTTACCTGCAGCATCCAAACCCACCATCAATATCCTCATCTCCTTCTTGCCAAAAAGCTCTTTTAACGCAGTGAATGCACTGAAGATAGTACCCATGGTTGGTGGAGGTTGTTGATCAAAAATACGTTTAAGAACTGCACCCTGTGCCAGCAGGAGGGAAATAAGGAAAATGTAAAGTAAGTAAAAACTGTACTAAAAAATAAAAAGAATTTAAAAAAATAGAATCACAAAGTTCTAGCTATATACTAGAGTCTACATTTATTTTCTTTATTAAAGAACATATAAATATTATTGATAATAGATTAAGCCTAGGATATATTATGATGTATACGGTAGTTATAATATTTAATGATTTATATTTTCCATACACATGTTCAAATACGCTTTCAAATTATAATATCAACAGAAGAGATGAGTTTTGTTAGGGTAAATATGAGATTGATATCATCTAGCCTTAATTGGCACCCATACCCCAGCGTGAAGAGTGATCGACATAAACAAAACCTCAAATTTGTTAATGATCACCCCGTCCTGCACCAGACAAATCTTGCACACTGGCTTTGGAGTTTGCTAGTGGACTTGTATTTCTTCTCATGGAAAAGCACTCAAGTTCAAATCAGTGATCATATTTCACCTAGCCATTGAGGCTACTATGAAGTACAATGTAGGTAAGAAAATTATTTTGGTATCCCTTTCCTTCCCTCTTTTCTTTTTCTCCTTCTTGCTCCATTTCCTATCCTACCTTCCCCCTCTCTCTTCTATATTTTGCATTGCCAATTTGATTCTGACTTTACGATAATAACCTTTGCTGGTCAGAGAATAAGGATTGTCCGCACAAACAAGGATCGTCTTTGTAAACGCGGACATACGTGTCCACTAAAATAAGGATTGTCTGCATTTTCGCTGACGATTCTGATTTCCGATCCGCGCGTACGATGCAAAAATTGGGTTCCGCAATGATTTTCTTGATGCATTTTACATTGACTTTGTAAAGAGACTTTCATGTTATGAGCGATCGGATAAATCCTCGGGAACCCATAAAATTAGACGGTGAACTGGGGGTATCTTATTAGGCAGAATCTTTTTTGCATCTCCAGCGCGCGGATTGGGAACCCAAAACCCGCTGAGCGCCAAAGAAAAAAATGTATGCAAAATTGCGGACGATTTCTTTATTTTAGCGGACGTATTTTGTCCAAGTATACATGGATATCCTCATTTACGCGGTTGATCCTCTCAACGAACATTAATAACAATATCTTCATCACCTTGAAGCAGCACTTAGTCTACACTGGAAGAACAAACCAACAATACATTCATGACTTTTGACCGATTCAATTCATAACATAGATCTAGAGTCTACGTCTAGATCTAGACCTAAGCCTAATTTATTTTAAGGCAAGTTTACTCCACAGTGTGATTATACCCAGGCTAGTGTCCCTCAGAGTTCAGATTGGTTCAACAATGAAACTGAATGAATAATGTATCATGCTGTACATTTGTATGTCAACTCCAACAAGATGAACAGATGAAGTTGGAATTCATGAATTGGACTTCAATTGAATTTGGAGTCCAACTCCAACCCAAGATATTCCTTCTAAATTTACTTAATTCATCATAAACTTGGTTGTCTAGCGTTAGTCATATCATCATTACTACTAGTATGTGGGTTAATTTAATTATTGAAATACACATATAAATACTTTGGCATGAACTTACTTGGCAAAATATGGACTTTCCTTCTTGGCTCTATTTCCCGTTTGATTTCACTACCTGAGTTTCTTCCCCCAATGACGTGTAACCTGTATACCACCCATACACACTGCATGCACTGCACTGTATACTGACTAACGTGTAAACGTATACAGAGCTCTGGCGAGCGAGCGCGGACGTCATGTTTGGTCTAGTTTTGGAGACTTGCTCTAATGAATTTTTTTTATAAAAAACAGTATGTCGAACTATATTTGATATTTTCAAAAAAAATCATTTCTTAAAGCGTTATTAATTAACCAAGTATCATTGATGATTTATTATGTTCAAATTTTGGCATTTGATATGTTTTCGTTTGGAAATTATTAATATAGATAGAAATACAAGTATCTGGATAAAAACTAGTCTTTGTGGGGCCCTTTGGTGGCCCTCTACGACGTAATCTATATACGCCCCATTTTTTTCTGGGATGGGGTGGAGGAGAAGGGGGAGGGTGTGGGGGTGTGGCTGCTGAACCAGTGGCTGATCAAGGGGGCCGAATCGCGCCTGACTCAGTATAGTGACACACATAGACCTATGCAGCTAGTGCCATCAGTCATCACCACATCATCCGACGCTGGGCGAGATGAAACTGGCTGATTATTTTATCTTCTTCAAAATTCCATCTCCATGAGAAATATGTCTTTTAATTTCAATTATTGGGAGAAATATTACATTTCTGTTTCCATCTTTGTGAGAAATAAGAGTTTCCATGTTTCTGAGAAATATTCTACTTGTCTTCATCGATTTTTCTGAGAAACTTGTATATGTTTTTAAGAGAAAATATCCATTTCGTCTCTTGGTATGAAATAGCAAATTCAGTATCTATCTTTTGGAGAAATACACGGTTGTTTCCATTTTTGTGAGAAAGCCGGTTTCATATTCCAATATGAATTTTGGCTCTTTTTGAGAGAATATTTCCATTCTGTCTATATCTCTGTGATCATAAATATCGTGTCTATCTGTGTGAGAAACTTTTCTCTATCTTTGTGAGAAACTCGTCTTTGTTTTTGAGAGAAAATTTCCATTTCATGATTGTTGACACATTTTTTACCAATCTCTCTTTCTCAGTTTGGAAATTACAGATGATACTTGATTATTTTAACTTGTGTGTTGTTGCTGATGCTATACTGCTAGTTTATTATATGCTGAAGAGCCATACAAGAAGTAAACTCGATTTGCTTGTGTATAGATATTCATTTCCTTTTATTTTAATTCTCAAATTTCGAATCAACTGTACAAACCTATAAAGATATTTTGATACAAGTATTCTGGAAACCAGATGTCACTTCTTATTTAACGCATGATCTTTAGCAGAGTGAAAAAGAACCCCCTATATGCGGACATTCAAGAACATTTTCCACAAAACGGCCTTTATTATACATTTATGTACTCTATATAAACCCCCAACATCACTGAAAATAACCATGTCTAGGAACTATATCTTAAGCCTACCGCACACTATAGGCTACAGGCTGACTTCGATCCGAGTTTGAAAGAATTTGCCATGGCAAATAATACAAATATTCAAACTTTTAAAACCTTCATGATCCAGGACCTGAATTGTCACTAAATTTGAATGGATTTCAAGCTCCTTTGGAGAAAGAAAAGCTAAATCAACTCGGAATCGTAACGACGTCAGACAATTGTCGGCTACGATTTGAAGCTGATTCGTCTTGGCTTAAATTATTATTTATCATCTTTCAGAACCTGAATTGGGAAGATGTTTCTTAAGACTTCCATACTGGATCAAACTATTACTAAAATTGCACCAAATTAACTCACTTGCCTAGATGTGTCTCATTATAGTTTTACTATCATAAAAGATAAAATAATTTCAGAATACCACTCAAAGATTATATCACTATACGGCTTGTTCACATATGTCAAAGTGAACTGCTACGTTTTTTTATTTTTTATATTTTAAATGATGCAAGAGTAATACCCTTCAAATTTCAATAATAATAATAATAATAGAGTATATTTGTGTAGCGCAAAATAAATTGTAAATTTCTCTATGCTATAATTTCAATATGTTATAATCCACGGATGAGTGAGTATGTGAAGGATACTTGCTTGAAGCTACCTTTCCTCACCATCACCTGTCATTCGATTACTAGTCCAGGGGGGGGGGGGGTGTTTCACAAAGATCCTAAGTTTAAATATCTCTAAGTTGAACTTATGGAAAGCAGTTAGCATCTTTGAAAATATTTTATAAAAGTTATTTTAAAAGGCATAAAATGTTGATTCAAAGCATTTATATTTTCTATTATAAAGGAGATGTTTTTGATGTGGAATTTATGAAAGTCTAAAATACTTGAATTTTTGCTTTTGAATATGTTTTATTTTAAGGCTGCAAATGGCTCTCCATAATATTTAAGTCCAACTTAGAGTTAAGTTTGACTTTGGATCTATGTGAAACACCCCCTTGAATATGGCCAATTAATTTTGTAACAACCTCCACCAACCTATTAAACGCGATCTTCCTCTATATGCTGCAAGCAAAGATTTTGCTTGTTCCAAGAATTCTACGCCTGCCGAAAAATAATCGGCCGGATCAAAAGAGGATGGGAGAGATTGGAAAATGAAATAACACCATCCAGATTCTAGACTATTCAAACCAATGTAAAAAAAGTAGAAAAAACAAGCCCTTAGAAAAAAATTACATGTACACCATTGTATGATACGTACCATTATACATATAAGACAAAACAGATTTATATAGATATAAAAATAGAAAATTTGAATATATACACATATTTCCCTATTCACCAAAATTCATATAGAAAGACATTTTTCTAAAGAAAATTGAACATAAATTAAATACAAACTGAGTTCTGTAAATAAAGATAATAAATTCTCATAGAATCCAATGAAACTTACACCAAATGTTCAAGATTACAAATAAATTACAGGTGCCAAACAATTTTGGTAGAAAATGTAAAGTGGCTGAGTAATGAGCATAAAAAGATAAGGAACGGTATAGGCCCGACACCATGTGCAAATGGGAGTTGTGGTTTTTATTGAAGATGATGCCCAGTAAGTTTTTGTGCATTTGTTTTTATTTCACTGCTTCAAAAAAAAAATCTACTGTAGGATAAATCTTAGCAACTTTCTCTCAAAATATGATTTCCATACCAGTATCTTGAAGTACAGTGAACAATGAAGCCCTTTTCTTTAAATTCAAAATTCCATTAGAATTTAAACATGACCAATGAAATGACGGTCTCATTTAGTCGTCCCCGAAACCACACACTTTATTCATAAGTCGTGGAAGGGAAAAAATGTATGTATTACAAAGGAAACCCATTATAGTGATGTAATTGAGACCGTGAAAAAATAAAATTGTTATCACGGTCAGCGTTCTTGTTATAGTATGGTTAAAAACAAGAGAATAAAGAGCTGGGACCAGTAAAATTACCTTTTTATATCATACAGTGTATCTTGTTACCTCAGAGTTCTTTATAAGTAGTTTCCAATGTATAATCGATTAAATTACACATACACTGCTTCTGTGTTGATTTGTAATGTGTCTTGAAGGAGAAATCGCTACATGATTTTAAATATAATCAAATTTTACTCAGGTACATGCATTGGCCAGATTTTACTTGATATTTACAAGTAGTATGAAAAAGTATGAAAATAGAAATGTAATGCACACTATACAGTCATGATGATCCCATTACCAATATAACTCTCTGTAATTAAGTTTATTTATGTTTCATTATCAAAATTTGTATATAAAATCTACTTCATGTGTTCCACAAATTATTTTCTTTTCCACCTGTACTTTGAGTGCATTTAAACTAATTTCTTGTTATTTTGACAAGAATGTTGTGCAGTAGAGCCTGTTACAACCAGTAATGTCACAATAATGCAAAATGTCAAAATGATACATGGTGGGGTACTATTTTAGGCTGACTTTCTGGTAGTGAAGTTGATGGAAATAATTAACAGACATTTACATTAATCAACCGGGTTGACTTAAAAACACTTCAAAAGAAATATTTCCATGGCATCATACCTCATTGTAATCATAAATGCAATGCTGGCATGTGAACAAAAACGATAACAACTGTACGAAAAGTGTTTTGAAATTTGAAGTCTACGTATCTATTTGAATTAACCTTTCTCATTAATGTAAGCGCTGGCAGTTTGTTTATTCAGCTGAAAATAGTACTCATGCATCATAGTGACATTATGCGTCACTGTGACCGTTTGCGAGATTATCACATAGCACACATTTTAAATAATAATATGAGGCTGGTGCAGTGCATTACTACCGTGTGAATTCAAATAAATTTATCCCTGAGACACACATGTTTATCAACAAATAAAATTGTGCTGCTCAGTTGTTCACACCCGTATCTTATTTTAAGTATACATTACACACACTGTTGAGAAAGAGTTATCCTTATACTGTACTGCACATCTTGATATACCCCCTACACATAGGTCACCCCCCCCCCCCATAGATCTCAGGCAGAGGTCAACAATTGTAGTGGCAAGTATACAAAGACCCCAAACCTTTACTCCGCACCCTGAAAATATAATTTGCAGGTGCCTGATACACCCTATATTTTGTGTGGAGCTGTCGCTATTGAACTTTCCATCTGTCTGAATGATCTATCTACTTCTGCGTTCGTTGCCTGCAAAGCTAGCTTCGATCTCTTCCAACGAGCGCCCTTTAGTTTCCGGAACAAAGAAGAAGACAAAGATTGCTCCAAGGAGACAGATTCCACCATAAAACCAGAAGATTCCTTGCTTGGTGAGTGTTTCCTGAAACATAAACAAAACAAAAAACATTATCTCATTATCAACCATAATAATAACATTGATGATGACAATGGCGATGATGATAAGGAAAGTGATGATGATGATGATGATAATGATGGTGATGATGATGAGAGTGATGATGATGATGATGATGATGATGATGATGATGAAGATATGATGATGATGATGATAATGATGATGATGATGATAACGATGATGATGATGAAGGTGATGATGATTGTGATGATGGAGAGGATGTTGATGATGATGGTGATGGTGATGAAGACAGTGATGATGATAATGATGATGAGAGTGATGTTGATGATGATGGTGATGGTGATGGTGATTATGATGGTGGGGATGATGGTGATGATAATGATGATGATGATAATGAGAATGATGATGATGATGGTGATAAAGATGAAGACAGTGATGATGATGATGATGATGATGATGATGATGATGATGATGATGATGGTGATAAAGATGAAGACAGTGATGATGATAATGATGATGATGATGGTGATGATGATGGTGATAAAGATGAAGACAGTGATGATGATGATGATGTTGATGATGATGATGATGATGATGGTGATAAAGATGAAGACAGTGATGATGATGATGATGATGATGATGATGATGGTGATAAAGATGAAGACAGTGATGATGATGATGATGATGATGATGATGATGAGGATGGTGATGATGAAGAGGATGTTGATAATTTAATGATGATAATGATAACAATGATGATAAGTATGATAAGGGTGATGATCATGAGGAGGAAGAGGAGGAAGAGAAGTAGCAGTAGAAGGTTAATGATATAAAAGTGCAATTTTTATTTTTACTTTGTTTTCTTGGCTCTTGATGGCACTAAAAAGTGGTTGAAATTATTCATAGACTCTCTTCCACCAAGAAACATTACAGCCAGAGTAGTAAAAGTATATTACGGCCTCCCCCAATTATGTTTGATCTGCGAATAAGATTCTTACTTGAACCAGTTGACCTTTGTTCCAGAAACACAGCAACTATTCCATAACATCTGAGGTTGTGAGAGAGTTTTCTTAAAGCTTCATGCTTTTATGTTCTAACTACTAAAAAATTCCATTACATGAAATTCAGCATTGGAACTATTTCAATTAAGAATATATGACAGTATGCTAAATATAATATGTTCTCTAAGCCCCCAAGGGAAAGTCACTTTGTCTTTGGAGATAACTGGATATGTATACTTCATGCGCAAAAAGAAATGGAGATTTCTTCTGCACTACATCTCAGTCACGTAACTAAGTTGCCAATTCATGTCAGCATTATGTCAGCATTATGTATGTTCATGACTCCTACGAATGTTTACTGTGCACAGCTTTTTCAGTCAATGTACATACATCCTATACTGACCTGCATATGGGCGAATTCCTTGGTGACGATAAAAGCGCAACCCCAGTTGAAGGCAGTGGCGATCCCGCTGGCCACGCCTCTCGCCTTGGAAGGGAAGATCTCTGACATGATGAGCCATGGGATGGGTCCCCATGCCAACGAGAATGAGATGATGTAGACGATGATACTGACGAGGGACATAGCACTCAGCTTGTGCTGCTTCTCGACATCTATCAAGTAGAAGAAAGATTGTTATTAAAGGTATAGACCAGTTTTGGAAATGCCCCCCTCTCAAAAAATGAAATGGAAGCTCTTATTACCAATCATGTGAAAGAATATGTTTGAGTAATAGGTGATGATACAAATTTTGCCGGGAAACCGCCTACTAATTGATATATTTGGTAAATTATTATATCTATCCGGACTGGATAGATATCGCGTAGTCCCATATACATCTTTCTGTGTACAGTGCTTGTTACTTTACCAAGACTGGGCCAAATTTCTTATCATTTTGATGATTCCAGAACCTTGCAGTACACCAATACTTATACGCTAGATGATCAACCTTTTTTGATCGATTTTGTCATGTTTCTTTCACAATTCAATCGCATGTCACTGGTATATACCTTTAATAAGTAGAAGTTGCAGGGTAGGGGGTTGTTTTTTACACAAGATCAACGATCAACTGATTTTGATTCAGGTTGTTTTCTTATAGCGCAAGTCCAGCACTGTCCATGCTATTCTGTCCAATACCTTAACGACCACATTAAACATTATATGCTGATCAAATTGCACAAAGTAAACAGCCCAACTGCAGATTACATTTGGATCGCACCAAATATGAAGTGAAATGACACATTTAAGATTATGTTTATTAATCATCATTACCAAGTCTCTTGGAGAGGTCTTAAAGTTGTTGGTTCCCTGGTTGTTTACTTAAAAGCATACACATGCTTTCTTAGCAGAGATAGCAGTCAGGTTAAACAAATGAACAATTTGAATGCATTCATACAAAACAAAAAGAAAATACAGGGTTTTGTTTGCTTACCATCACCAGTGACTTGATAATACAATCCGAATGTAGCAGAGCTGACTGCCAAACCAATTGCTGGGAAAGAAAAAGTTGAAGAAAAAAGTCAAATGATAACCGATAATAAAATGTAAAGTGCCTTTTACAGTTAGTGCTTTAGCTACAGCTGCCATGACATGTATTAAGGGAATGTTCAGCAATTCCATCATGGAATCGTTAAGGTTTTACAGACCCAGGAGTATATTGAGCATAGAGCCTCCATTCAAGAGGTAAATAAGTGTTTCTTACCCCCGGTAATAAGGAGTGCTTTGCGTCCCACCTTATCCATAAGAACAGCTGCAACACATGTGAAAGCCACCTGCACTGCACCCACTATCACCGTGGCAACATTGGGGTCTAGAGAGGGTGCCGCACTCTCAAAGATGCTGACGGTGTAGAACATGACTGCGTTGATGCCGCTGAACTGCTGCACGAACATGAGCACTAGGGAGATCAGGAGGGGCTTGTAGAGGTACGGGCGGGAGAACTCGGACCATCGGAATTTATCCTACAAGAGAACCAAGACATTGCTTCATTTAATAGCTTTTTAGAGACGAGTTACAACAGAGAGCAGGTACCATCTTCATGGAATCTATTTAAGCCTAATTTGTCCTACTAATTAATCACATGCTATAGCGTATGTAACTTGTTGATGAAATAGCTTGGAAGAGCTTTACGAATATAGGACCTGGTCTTAACATGTAAGAGACTATAAACCATATAAGAGCCCTGATGACCTTACTATATCAAAAGTAAATTTAATCTAAATTCAAATTCATCAATTATCCATCACAAGTAAAACAGATATAAACAGTACTGCATGAAAGGACGCCTACATAAAAAGAAGAAGTTTGTTCAGTCAACCCTGTCTATAAAGACAAAGTGGAAATACATAGGTATTAAAAGAACTAATTTGATTTATCATAACTACAGAGAACATGCTGTATCAACTACTTGTATAGAAAGGACACTTGTCCACAAAGACTGTATCTTTGTTTCCCTTGAATAGTTTTTCTCATTGAAACCTGGACCGTTTCATAAACTTGTTATCAATAACAAATTGCAATATTTTATAATAAATTTGCATTCAGTCAATCAAATACCATGATTTCAGTAGCTTATATAACATGTCTTGTAACTTGTTATTGAAGACAGGTTTTTTTGAAACACGGCCAAGCATTATAGCAACCTGTACATAAAGACCACATGCTTATAGAGATCGATTTTTCTCATCTTCCTTAGTTTTTTTATATACAGGTTTTACATTATCATTAAAACTTACATCAGAAGCACCAAGGGCATCCTCAATCTCTCGACATTCAAATTCAACATCGACCATGGGACCACGCAGCCTTCTCAAGACTAACATCGCTTGATTCTTCAAACGCTTCATGAGAAGATACCTGGGGGTTTCTGGGACCATCACCACGGTTACGACGAGGAGAGCAGTCAATGCAGCACCGGTCAGTGCCAGCCAGGAATAGGTGATGGGAATCCCTGAGGATAATCAAAATGGAGACATTATTAAAGATACTTTTGCATGTACTGAAATAGTCGTCAAACAGTCAGGGTACGGAGCCCCAAAGATAAAGGGCATCAGATTTCTCTGTTTGCATTAGATGAAATTCAAGACACAATACTATTAAAAGAGCTGGCAAGTTCGTTTAATTATATTATGTTTTGTTGTTTTCTCTGTCTGACAGTAGAGTGAGAGGCAAGCATCCAGATAAGGATGAGAACATCAATGATCTAATGTTGCACATCTGCCAGTCTGGGGGTTACTACAGTAGCTGGTGTAGAGGGGTGGGGGGGGCCTCAAGCCCCACCCAAACTTTCTTCAAGCCCCCCTTACACATTTCTTGCACTCAAAACAAACAATAACCCAATGTAATGGTACCCGCAGCGGTTTCCCATACCATGTGTGGACAAGGTCTTACCTAGGCAGTATACCAGAAGAATTCCAATAGTTACTGCCACTTGGAAGCTGGACCCAAGGAAACCACGAAGATTGGGCGGGGCCACCTCTGCGATGTAGTTCTGCAGGAAGGAAGATGTGTATCGGGTTGAAGTGGCTCAGTGAGTTATGTTTCTCAAGAACATTGTATGCAGAACTATCACGCTAAACCCTTAATGTCAACATCTCTCCCCCATCCTATCCTTTCTTTTTACTTAAAGTGACTCGGTAACATTGTCTCAGATTCTGAAACAAAATCCTGGATTTAGCTCATGCTGAAATGATAAATATAAACCTTTAGGTCAGTCAGGAACCCCATGACTTTTACAAATCGATTGCCTGCCTGATTATCAAGATATTTATGATTGAAAATCGAAATCAAATTTTGCGTTTGCGAAACGGTTTTCATAACACTACAGTCTATTGGGGAAAACGAGGATGGTAAAACCGGTCACTCAAAGGTTTTTACTTTTTTGAGGCACTTCTTGATCATTTTGAAGCGCTTCAATATAACACCATATCACAGACACTGATAACACGTAGGGCCGAGCATCTCAGATTTAACATTGTTAAACGATCCCTTTAATATCAACATCCCTCCCCCATCCCATCTTTTACAGAAACAGAAATACAAAGGACTGGCAGTAAATAATGATTTCATTTTTGCATGCACCATTTTCTTTTTAAGGTGTGTTTAAAGTGTTGCAAGCCTTAGAAAGTAAACATCCTTTGCATTTGGGTAAAATCCCGCAACAAGCGAAGCCCCTTAGTACAGTGAAATGTTACAGGGACTGCGTAGTGCTACAACTTACCGGTACAGCTAAACAAGCCATGCCGCATCCCATCCCTGTGAGTATCCTGCCGCAGTAAAGGTTGATAACATGCTCGTTGGAGGCCGTTCCAATGAGAACCCACCCGGTGATGAAGGGAATTCCAGTAGCCATGATGGTCAGCTTCCTACCTCCACACTGGAGCAGAAACCCTGCCACGGGTCCACCTACCATGGCGCCGATATTCAGCAAGGACTAATACAGAAAGAAGACATGGATGATATAGCAGTTAACTCACTGACCAATACTAATGTTCATTAGCATAAAATTAGAATATAAATAAACATATGTAGCCTTCTGTTAGGTAAAATTTGCATTGCAGTCTTTGTAAAAAATTCTCATATTGTTTAAACCTAGCTGGATTTGCTTTCTTTTATGCTAGAGGATAAATGGCTATAGCACAAAAGATGATTTGCTTCACAGTACAACACATGCTCTGGCAACATTTCCTTACACTAGCCACAGCCATCTGTACACAGAGTTTTGACAACTTGGTTTCAGGTGGTCACAACATGGCATCTGTACATTTGTTTTGTGCAACAAAGCAGTATTCGCCATACTGTGCCCAACTTCGGTCCAGGTATTGGCCAAACTCTCCTAATCGATGGCTCCAGCACTAACCAAAATCCTTACTACAACCATTAACAACATTCCTCATCTTAATCCCTATCCAAAGTCTTTTCCTTATCCTTAGTACCCCCAAACTACCCTTCAAAGCCCAAATGCAACTCTTTCCCTATGTATATGATTTCTTTATTTTTAAACCCAGAACAAATATCAGGTCACCGGTGCTTGAAATTACAAATGCACCAAAATCTATTACAAATTAAGAAATGTGAAAAACGTCCTCTCACTCCAAACCATGACTCTTCATCTGATGTTGGGAAGGCAATCTTGGGGAGAGCGGGAGAGGAGTAGCCAATGGCAAAGCCTGTGACGAGAGGAGCCTGTAACACCAGTGCTACGATGAAATAGAGGCTGGCATTCTGCCCTTTGGTGCTAGAGCAGATGAAAGTTAATAGTGATTATTCATTTGTTTGATGATATTAAAAAATTTAATCTCCAACTGTCACCAGATCTCCACTTATTATCGACTGGTTATCTTTCATTATGAGCTTTTTATTTCAGGATGCTTTCAATCTGACTGGACCTTTAGATCTCTTTACCTCGGCTACACTGAAAATCTGGCTCAAAACTGACCATTTCTTGCCCATTGGGGTAATAGCTGAATTGCAAAAGAGGATATCAATTTTTTTTTTAAAACATGCAAACCATGAAAATATACATACGGTAATTAAATTCGGAAAATTATTATATATTTTTAACATGCATAACTTTACATAGTTAAGCATCTTGCTTGAATACATAGATTATTATATTTTATCACAAGAATATCATCAAGTATAGATAAAGTTATTCAATCAAGAGGATAAAATATTATCCTCACTCACTATGTCACTAAAGAATCTATTTAAAAACAGGAATAAAATTCCGAATGAGACAATCACTGACCTTGTGACTGATGGCTTTCTCTCGCCGTCATCATCGCGGGGAATAAGACTTTCTGTGTCCCTGATCTGAACTTGAGGCACCTCTTTACTGTCCATGTTCTCTGATGGGGCTTCCATGCATCAAATGGCCGACTGTCCTGATTCCTGAAGAAGTATTTTTAAAAGAGAGATGACCGGTATAAATTCAAGATTGTGGGAAAAACAAGACAAGACTTTTCATACTTGGTGAGGATCCAGGCTAACTTGACACATGGGAAAGCTCAGCCATTACAGAAATCATGGACGGATACGGTGTAACCTATGAGAGCTGAAATGATCGCAAGTGCTCATGTAAATTTTTTACATTGTAATTAGCTATGTCTTCATTAACATCCAATTCAATAATTGTTTGATGAGAATAGGTAAACAGTTGATAACAGGTAATGTTGAAAATTTTAAGTGGTGAAATTCTATAAAACCTGAAATTTATTTCTATTTAGTGTTCCAATCCCTGCGCAATTCAGAGTTGGTCCTAGTACTGAGTTAAGCCAAACCCTCTCGATGGGATCCACACTCTACAATATTTCAAATTTTGGTCCAAGTCAGATCAAAATTTTACATATTTTTTTAATACCTCTTTTGCCTTTGAACGTGATCCTCTATGAAGCCAGATATAGTGTCAGCTGAACATAATATTATCCCTGAACACTTACTCATTTTCCCCTGACATTTTGCACAAAAATTCTAATACTAGACTAGTAATTAGTAAGACAGAAATGCAAGCCATGCAGCGTTTCACAAAAACCATCATAGGTTCAAGTTCTTAACATGAGTGACGATGGGATGTTGGTGAACATGGCCTCAACGCAACAATGGTAATGGTCAACGCGCCAGCTCCAGGCTAGCAGGAGCCCACACGTAACAAGCCACAGACTCAGCGTCACTTCTCTATTAAATGACATAATCATAGCCACACTGTTCACTGTTAACAATTGTCTATCCGTCTATATATCCAGTGCAGGTGCATGCATGCTCCTGTTCTATTTGTTTTAATTGTTTGATGTAAAATTTGTTAAACAATTTCTTTTGCTCATTCTTGACAGAATAACAACGCCAAAACAAGAAAACTCAAGTGACGTCATGCTCTGTAGCAGCACATTTTGTTCCTGAGTACATGAGTGGCCTAAATCCGAAGGATTGATAAGCTCGCTCAATCAATTCAATGTATGTAGCAGGGTTGGCCGGGCCGGCCAGAAGGTTACATCCCTAGCGGCTACTAGCACTCTCAGTCTCAGCTCAGTAATGGACCAGCAAAGCACAGGCGCACAGATTTTTCCAAGCTAGGAATTAATACGACTCGACTACCTCTATTCTAGTCTATAGCTCTACGTGACTCAAGAACTAGACTAGTCTAGGCATAAACTAAATAGTCAAATTTGATTGAACACCAAATATACAACAAACAACACAATGATTCGTTTTGTACTTTTGAGGATTTGACAATCCAGAAATGATTAACACGATTATTACTAGTACTATAAAGTCTAGTCTATTGTATTACTATCATGATTATTACTATTCGTAATTAATAATTAAAATTAATTAAAAATAGGCTAGATCTAGGCCTATAACTTTATAAGGCTATAACCAAAACTGAAAGTGAAACAAAAGTAAAACTTAAAAAAAAAAAGCCTGTTTTACTTTTAAGTTTTAGTCTGAAGTGAGAGATTTGTCCATAAAAACTAAACAAAAGCATTCAGAATGAGGTACAAAGTCTCACAATCCTTCTGGGATCTTAATAATTGTAATTACAAATTATTAAAAGCACAAAATTCAACATTACCTGTTTTATATGAGCGAGCGCATACGTACACGTACAACTGTACACACCAAAGTCTACTCTAGCATAAATAATACACACACCGTCGACATAGTCACGTGATAACAGTTTGCTCAGCTCAGCTGATCAATCAGTCAGGTGACACGTTATTTGTGCAAAAAAGCAATGTAAAAACGCTGTAGGGGGTGGGAGGTAGGGGGTGGGGGTAGGTGGTGGGAGTAGGAGGGGGCGTTGCACAACCGGCCCGCGGTCTTCGGCAAACTCTGGATTCTGCCCCGGCCTGTAAATTAAATTTACATTGAAAAAGACAATATCAGTAATTTGGAGGGCACCAGTATACCCTAGGCCTAGTCGGAATGAAATCACCAAGTCTCCACGGATACAAAAAAAGTGATTCTGTTTCATGCATGTTGTCAAGCCCCTGCCAGATGGTGCCAGCTAGTTATGATTCCAGATATTTTTGGTGCTGGCCCATTGACTCAACGGTAACAATCAAGAGAGATCAATATTTTATTATGGCTTTCATAATTATATTGAAATTTATAATGAATCATTTTTAAGTCCTAGCATGGAATGTTCTGCGATTACACGTAAATTGTGCCGAGTAAAACAAGTTGAGTAACAAAATGAGCAATTCAGTACTCAAGCTGGAGTAAGACCTTGATTTTAGTGGTACTCGTCACCCGAGTAATTTGTTACCTTCGATAAAGAGTAAATCAATGACTCAACATTGAGTACGAATTTCGTTTGTATCAATTTTGAGTAAACTACGGTTGGGTATTACGCTGCGGCAGGTGATAAATAAATCAACATTGATCTCTTACCCGAATTTACCTCGGGTGCGAGTGAAAGTTGGATCGATGGAAAGTGCAACTAGCTGTCAATATGCATGTGACACCTGTTCTACACATTTTTACATAATAGCAGCTGTATGTTCCTTTGTCTACCTAAGGAACTGGATATTTTGTACTCTTTCATTGTCCGTCATGTGCATGTCTCGTGCATGCATGTGCGCGTGCAGAAAGATGCGAAAGAACTGAGATACACTCTTAGAAAAAAGGGTGCAAAAAAGGGTGCAAAATAAGAGTTTGCACCCTTTACATAAAAATGAACCCTATTGAAGGAAAAGGGGTTAAAAAAAGGGTGCAATATAAGATTTTGCACCCTTCCCACAAAAATGAACCCTATCGACCAAAAGAGGGTGCAAAATAAAAGTTTGCATATTGCATGCATATTCATGATTACTTTCCACGTGTTCACATAAAAATACATTTATCATGATTTGTTAAGCAAATTATGACAATGCACATCAATTTTTTGATTTTGTATTTTCCTTTGGCAATCATTAACCAATATATTATTTTGTCTGATCATGTTACAATTACATTCACGTTTTAGCAATAGATATATTGATTATATGATTACTAACCAAGAAACATCATACATGTTTAATATGTATTTGTGTACGAGCAAAGTTTACCAGTATTCCTCGATGATGGGTGCAGGATTGCACCTTTTAAAGGGTGCAGGATTGAACCCCTAAAGGTGCTGCTATTGCATCGGTTTGCACCCCTAATGGAGTAAAAACATGTACTTAACTAAGTACATGTTTTTACTCAATATTGATTGAGCAACTAAGCGTAACCCAGAAAACATACTCAATATTTGAGCAAAAAAAATCGCTCAAACAATTTGAGTCAAAACATGTACTCGTTAATTGAGTAAAATTTGGCTCAACTCATGAGCAGTTTCTTACTCGACATGAGTTGATTACGTTTCTACCCAGTACTGAGTAAAAAAGGAAACCGCTAAACAAAGAGTAAATATTGAGTAAAGGTTGACTCATTCAAACTGAGTAGAGATTTAGTCTTTTATTGAGTAATATTTTTACTCAACAGATGGGTAGATTTGTTACTCAACACATGCTGAGTAAAGTTTACTCAAAAGTCGGGTGGTTTCCTTTTGACCACCCAAAAGAGTAACATTTTGACTCAAATTGAGCAGTTTTTTTTTAGAGTGTACAGTTTGGATAGACAGAGATCATACACTATTATAGAGATGAAAAAAGATCATTTCATGACATGTTAAGGACGACACAGAATGCAAGGGTCCCCCCTTGCATTTTGTCCCGTCCTTAACATCTTATGGAATGATCTTCGATTACATAGTTTGGATAGACAGAGATCATACACTATTATAGAGATGAAAAGAGATCATATCATTTTTGTATACAGGCATACTTTAGTAGCCCACATGTTTGATACGTTGATGTGCCTTCACGGACTTGATTAGGCTGGATAAATTTAATTTATAACAACGCGGTGAAAATGACGCCTCGTGTGCAAATTGAATTATTCTTCCAATTCAATTCACTTTATTTAGATTCCATCTTTGTATAACAATTTATAAGATACATATTAATTGAAAACATGTAATTTCATACCTAACTACATTTGAATGACATGATCCGTATATATATATATATAAATGATGACTTAACTTAATAGGGCATAGCTGTACAAAAAACACGCAATGTTTGTCAAGGCAGCTTTCCTGATAAAATAGGATTTGGTAAACATCCTTTTGCGTGGCCTACAATTAGCCACTTCAGAGATAACACTTGTACACAACGACCCCCAATTATCCATAGATCTTTTACAAATGGAGACGTTCCACTTTGTGTATTTTATAATAATCACGGCCAAATTATAAGTGGTAGGGGTGTTTCATGAATACCTTTTGTTTGCCCTCTTGAAAATAATTATTTTACCTGTGTACCATAATACCGTCGATCAGGCGCGTACGCAGGATTTTTACAAGGGGGGGGGGGGGGGGATTAACATTTATAAATCGGGCCGAAAATTTCGCAACGACTCAGCCAGCCGCTGAATAAGCGGGGGGGGGGGGGGGGTAAGAGGACACTTTTTTGTTTTGGTCTCCAAATTTGAAAATTGAAAATTTGACATTTTGCAGCCATGTGAATAATTTTTTTTTTAAATAATTTAAAAACAAACAAAAAAACAAAAAAATCCAAAGGGGGGGGGGGTTAGAGGGGTTTGGGGGGGGGGAGGGTATACACACATTAAAATACCCCCCCCCCCCTGTGTACGCGCCTGCCGTCGATACATAATGATTACATAACTGTCATGATCACATATCCAGCAGTCGGCTCGATGGGTTATGGGACACTTACCCCCGGAGATAGTTACCCCTGACGACAATCACCCTCTGTAAAATTTCCCCTAGGACAATTACCACCCCCCCCTGAAAATCCCCTTAGACAATCAATTATCTAAACCAACTTATTATCAGGGTGGACTTCCCCTTCAATGAACGGGGGGGGGGGGGGGGTAATTGTCCTAAGGGTTAATTTTCAGGGGTGGGGATAATTGTCCTCGGGGGGGGGGGTAATTGTCCTCGGGGGATAATTTTCAGAGTTGGGGGTAATTCTCCGGGCGTAATTTTCCAGGGGTTATTGTCCTGGGGGGGGGGGTAGTTTTCCGGGGTGATTGTCCTGATACGGGCTTGATGGGTTTTACAGTTTCGAAAAAAAGACCCTTTTCTTCCCATGCGCAGATATTTTCCCTGAAGCTAAAGAAGTGGCTTATATCGCCGTTTTCAGTTAGATGCGTGTAAGAAATGGCGTCTCGGAAGAAATGTACGACTGACAATGACGCGATTTTTTTTTTTTTTGGGGGGGGGGGGGGCAGACAACAAAATTTGCACCACCCTCATTCCTACATGGTACATGCAGGCCCCCGAGACGTTTTCAAAGTGGGGGGGGGGGGCTCAAGTATTTTCGATCAGGTAGAGCGAAACGAGCAAAGCAAGCGACACAAGTGGAGCGTAAATTGGCCGGGGTCCAGGGGCGTAGCCCCATGAAGCTCAAGGGTTTTAGGCATGTAATATGCTAGGGAGCGTAGCTCCCGAGCGAGAAGATTTTTGCACTTGTTTCGTCTAAACGCTGCACTCCTTGGCCCCTTTGAGCCTAACAGTTTGTTGCAGTCTTTAGTCAGTATTAGCTATACACTTATTTTTTTGATTTTTTTAAAAAAAAATTCAGGGGGGGGGGACGATCCTCCCTAAAAAAAAATGAGGGGGGACGTGTCCCCCCCCCCCCCCCGTGCCCCCCCCCCCCCCCGGGATCGCCGCCCCTGGACAATGTCATAACAAAAACACAAAAATCTAAGTTCATTTGGCCTTTTCTCAGTATTTTTTGTGTTTTGAAAGTTAGCGCCTTGTGTTTCTCCTGCAAATGTACAAAATGCCAGAAGTCAACTTTTGGTGGAGTCACATTAAAGAAGCAGTTCCGTTAGATTATCTGAAGTTCATTCAACTTCGAAGGAAATGATCCCTGATAATTACGACTAAACAGAATCATGAATTTCCACTCCTCTATATTCGAAGTGTAGCCAAAAAAAATGGCATACAACAAGCGTGGGTTTTGTTTTCATAGAGACTACGGTGAAAAGCGCTTTATAAGCACCGTTTTTATTATCATTATTATTATTATTATTATTATAATTATTATAGACATATTCATATTATGGGCCAAATTATCTGTATCGATCGCGTGCACGATTGTAATTCATTTACAATCTGATAACAATTTTTAAATTGATTTTCTATTCATTTGATACAAATAGGAAAAGCAGATTTAATTTGAATCTGACTTTGAATCTGAAAGTAGACACTAGAATAGGAAATACGGTGTATTGTAATATGTTGTAAAAACTTTATACAATACAAAAATGAACATATTAGACTTGAACTCATTTAATTAGATTTATTTATTTCCGTTTCAATCATGTACAAGATACATATAAATTCAGTAATTGGCACAGAAACAATGGATTAAATTCGTATAAAAGACAGAATAGTTGAATATCTAAGAACTGAAAATAATGACGAAGCACTGCAGACGGTAATGTATACCTGAAAGTTATGCTATAATCAAATGAATATTATGATTTGATCCTCGGTATTCTTGTACTTAATTTCATACGTTACTTTACGAGAGATTACTTCTTCTATACCAAGTATCTTATGCCCATATGCAGTATTTAGTTTATTACATATTTTAAACGAAATATTCCTGTGTGTTAAAGAAATCCAAAGGCATCATTTTGCATTTACAATTTTCAAGATTTATAGTTTAAGGCAAACAGATTGCAAAAGGTTATCCCATCAATTTGCTTTTAAATACAATTTTGCATTTACGATCTAATTGTTGTTTTTTCCTTTTCTCTTTATTTTTTTTTAGGAAGTAGTGGTGACTGATAATTGAATTTTAGTAATATATTTCGCAGTTATACCTTCATTTAAAATGTTGATATTTTTAATTCAATAAATTCGACTAAAAATTGTCTGAAAATGACTAAGTAACTATGTCAAAATTATACAACAGAGAATGATTTAAAAAAGCAATACTTGCTTGTGAAACCGGTGGATCTTCACACTCCTGCCATGTTTCATACCTATACCTTCGTATTAACAAACTTTTTAATTTGTCATAAGTTTTATAAAATATGGCACTGCAGAAGTATTATAATCATGTTTTATGTCAATAGTTCTTGCATTCTTCATTGGCCGTTTCCCTCGGACTAAAACCTGAAGAGAGTATGGAGTGAATGGATGGAAACCTTTTTTTGAACGGAAAACATCTCATTTGGGAGTCATCTTTTCTCATCCGCGTTAGATATGGACACATTGCTCTACGTCTGATGCTCCTCTGTTCCATGTCTTTCTTCCATCCGGGCATTCAAAGCACATCGTCTGTCCAATCAGCGACTGAAACGTGTGCAGGGGGCATTGGATACAAGGAGATAAGCCGGATGTTGAAAATCGGCCTGCTTCGCATTGATCTGTAAAATACATAATCAAAAGTGTCTATGTTATATTTTGATAGCTGTTTCTTCATTATACAGCGTTCCATTAATTAAAGCATAACGATGAATATGTTTATATTTCTATTGACAACAACTTTGAGTTCGATTCTTGCCTAAATTGTCCAGTTTACTGAACTTTAATCGTTTACATTTTGCTTCTATATGATTGGAGGTGAAAATGTTTAAACTGACTAGTATTTTCAAGCTTACCTTCACAATCAGACTTGCTGGGACTGCCCTTGTGTTTGGTAGACTGACCAGTGTCACATGACTTGCAGCTCACCTGGCCATACTCGTCCTGGTAGAGTCCATAACCACATTGGTGACACGCCCTAGATTCGGTGTCGTAGTGGTGACCAGTCGTACAAGAGACTATAAAGGGAACAACATAATATATCGATGTTATCATGAGTCTAGCTATATGAGCAAGCAAGAACCCATTCAATATTCTACTGTGGAAAATAGCAAGGAGAACTGCATGGAGTCCCCCCCCCCCCCCACTCCGTGATCGGAGGGATACCATGCGTGTTACCAAAATGTCTGGTAAAGGGGTACTTTTCACGCACCAAAGTCCGGCTCGTAGTACACAAAAGCCCGTTGTACACACCGGACTGGGTGTTTCAAAAGGAGGAAACATGCATAATTATGCGTACCCTAAATAACACTGAGTGGGGGGGGGGGGGCGGCGGGATGGAGTCTCTTGAGGTATGATGAAAATACCTAGAGAGATATCAATGCTCAAACTTGAATTGCAGAACTTTTTTGTGAACGTCAGCTCACAACGTTAATAGCGTTCCAGTATCGATCTCGTGATCACCTTTACGCAACTTATTCTTAACACCGAAAATTGTAAAAAAAAAAAAAAAAAAAAAAAAGGCCAGTATGGTACCGTTACATCAAGAATATGGCTTCTGTTATATCTTCTTAATCGGGAGTTAGTTAACTTACCACATTTGGTGTTATTGCGACCAGCAACGTAACCATCAGGGCAATCTATGTAGTGTTCGTTGATCAATAAGTAGGCGTCGGGCGCATCTTCACCTTCAGAATGAGGTTCCATGAAGAAGCTGAACCTTCCGCTATCTCCAGAGACGGTAATGTTCAACACTTCTCTTGCTAGATCCTGAAGCTTCTTCTGTGCCACCTTTATGTCATTGACTTTAGATACACCGACACCTAACTTCATCGAGATGCGCATCTCCTGGAGGCCTTCGAATATACTTTCTTCGATGTCATCAGTAGTCTTTTCGATGTCTTCTACCTGAGGCGAATCTTTCGCACTGTGACGTAGACGTCGTCCGACCAGTGCACGCTTTCTCCGACGACGGGTCGGCCAGCCACAGGTGATGACGACATTGTCGACCGTGCAGTCCTCATTCATTTTGCAGATGTCACTGTGGACGGACTTCTCGATAGTCTCGATGAAGGACTGTGCGATGTCGGACAATGTGGCTGGACTACCACACTGGCCACTGTAGTAGAGCAGGTCTGTCGGAAGGTTGATTTTAGTGGGGTCTCGCATTTCTAGGTTGAAAATAGAATATGTAGGAAGAAGTTTCATATTATTGGCTAAATTAACTTCTATTACACATTAAATGTTAAAATAACACCATCTGGTCCATATTAGAATTACATGGTCGATGCCAAACTATGTAGATATCAAAGCTAGCCGCGGTGCCTAAGGAAGCTGCGGCCAAGTCATTAAGAATCCAATGAAAGAGAAAGATTCTTTAATTAGGTTTACTACGAGGCCTAACATTTACTTTTCTTAAGTGGAATTTAAAAGAGGAAAGCTGTATAATAATATGTGCAAATTTTCAGAAGATATGATTTACTGGGAAAAGACGTGCTCATTTATGGACAGCAATACGGACTTGCCGATTTAAGTTTTGTCCCTTGCAAATCAAGGATAGAGTGAATCAGGCGTACCCCCCCCCCCCCACCCTTCTCACCTCCCACTTACGAGATGAAGTTCGCAACTTCAACTTCGGTCTATTGTAAGAAAGACATTCATATACATTTACGAAGACATCTGGAGAAAATCTCACCCATCTTTTTGATCAATATAAGCGTGTCTATATCTGAACACCTAAAAGGAACAAAACTTTTCCTCCCTTCATGGATTTGCTGGTATTCTATCCTGAACTTACGTGAGCAGTCAGGCACATACGAGGTAGGATTCCACTGTCCAGATGAGCCGCATGTGAACACATCGGTAGCAGGTTGGAATGGACTAGGAGCAGGGATGTCATAGTTATCATTACAGGACATGCTGCAGTATCGACCGTAGGCCCAGGTATCACAAGATATGGCGCCGTGCCCAGGTGTGCGAAGCTTTAGACATGGCATTGCTGTCATCAAGAATGAACAGATATGATAAAGCTCTTTGGCCGGGCGATGGCAATTACTGACACGATTAAGATCTTTACATGCTTTTAGTGTTAATTGCATTGTATATATTCTGCTAATGTATCATAAATATATGTTAACTGTATTAAAATAGATTTTGCCCGCTTTAATACTGCTACGTACATTGCACGATTTGCATTGATAAGCAAGTATCTTACTTGAATTAATATATATTACTTCTGTCTGCACATAATTAGAGTGCATTTATTCTTGAAAGAAACATGACGTCAAAGGACCAGAAGGCTTGCTTGTTCAAGTTGAAGATAAGTTACAGTAATCGGGTACTCAAAGACCGTATCCGGACACCTACTCCCAGGACATCCCCCGGATAACCACCCCAAATCAAATACACCCTGCCTATGACAACTACTCCTAAGGATAGTTGTCCGGGGGTAGTTGTTCAAGAGGATCGTTGTCGTAAGGGGGAGTTGTCCGGTGGTGGTTGTCCCGGGGGTAAGTCGTCCTAGAGGCTGGTTGCCCTAGGAGGTAGTTGCCCTAGGGGATAGTTGACGTAGGGGGTAGTTGACTGGGGTGGATGTCCAGGGGGTAGGTGTCCTATAACCCTCAAAGACACATGCTTACGTTCGATATTGACATAGAAGTCGCAGATCCCACTCAGTCCATTCTTCATATTAGTAGCGGTGTAGATCACATTATTATTTCCCCATGGCAACAGAACGCTGTTACTACCATAGTTACAGACGAGTCGCACCTCATCTCCGTGGATTTCCCTATATGTTGGTTCATCCCAGGTCACTGGGGTCATATCCAAGCTTGTCCGCAAACTTTGGTCTAGTGGGCACGTTAAAAATTCGGGTACAACCGTATCTACCATTAAAAGAAGGAACAAAACATTATCAATAATTAATGTGGAAGATTTTGTGTCTTGTATACATCTTTGCGGCTCTGTAATCTATTTTCAGTGGGGTTTTTAAAGGAATTCTATATATTTCCTTGTATAAGTTGTTTCGAGTTATTTTGCTACTTCAATGCAGAATTGAGTGTACACATTCTTTATGACAACGCTTTATTTTTGGTGTATATAATCATAAACAAGGAGTATGTCCTTCCATTTGAGAAGAACATTATGACAGAACGTGATCCTTCATATCTTTGTAAAATAAAGGCGTTTGCATTAGCAAAAAAACACTTTTTACCGTGTATCTCGACATCAAAAGTACACGAGGCAGCATTCCCCGCATCGTCCTGGAAGTGAAACTCGCAAATAGTATCCGCAGTGAAGTTGTAAGGCGATATGAGGTCCGCAGGAACTGTCCATGTCTGCAGCGTCTGATCGAAATTGTCCGTAGCCGTTGGTATTGAGAATGTGACTTCCACTCCCCAGTACTCAGTCCGATGGGCGACCAAAGAGCTTGGACATTGCGAAATTGTTGGTGCATGATCATCTAAACAATCACAAGCAAAACAGATTATTCGTGTTCAGAAGAGACCCTTAATGAATGTGGTACATCTTGGAGGACAATCGTTATAATGGTTAAAACCTGAGTCATTCCCAGTCAATGCCTTGGTATCCTGGAGTCAGTCATTCATCCCAGTGGATAGGACTAGCCGCATATCCCCTACATATACTACTTACAGACATAAGTTTGCCATTAAATTAAATAAAGAACAATCAATGAAACCATTAAGAAAAAGAGAGGGTTAGGAGAGAGAGAGAGAGAGAGAGTAGCACGTCATCCAAATCAAACGTGTATTGGATCCAGTTATCATCATTTGCAAAATATGTGATAATGTACTCCTTTATACTTTTTGTCAATCGACTCAAATCACCTAAAAAAAAAAAGTGATTTCATGACTTATTTTACTAGTCCTGTCAAAAACCACAAAGAGCTATTTCTCTTCTTCAGATAACACTGCCCAGTACTTCATATCGGATGTGTTCCTACCTGTACATGCGGGTTGGGTGCCGGTCCACTGGGCAGCGTTACCACTAACCTCTTGGCAAACACGTTGAGATGATCCAGATAGAGTAAGTCCAGTGGCACACTGGTATGTACAAACTGACCCTACAGAGTTGGACTTGGTGCAACTCATGGTGCAGTGTTGAGGAGAACTAGGACTACTGCAGCGGATCACTGCAAAGATATCCCCAATGTGGAGATGAGTCATTTCCTTCTTAATTGATTCAAATGAATATAAACGTAACGGCCCGAATTCTCAAAGGAGGTTTGTCGACAAACCTCCTTTTGCATCTGATTTTATATTCAGCCTCAGGTCTGACTAAGTTGATTGCAGATCTATATAAGACCTTATATTTTTGGCCTCTCTAAGGTCTGACTATGTTGATTGCAGATCTATATGTAAGACCTTATAATATTATGAGGCCAAATATAAAGTGAAATAACACATTTGATATCATATGTGCAGAACTATACACTGTAAGGTTATTTATATAAGGAATTAGAGGAGGCGATATATGAAGGATAACGTAATGGACGGTACCAAAGATGGTTGGATATCTAACATCCGTATGTACTAGATAAGATATACAAATACAGACGAACTCGCTGTCCGAATTAAGAGGGGGTGTCGGCCCTGTGAGTTGGTGCCGCTGTAATATGCTTCATCTACGTCACAGCACCGTCTGGTTGTATAATGCTTGCAATTCAAAGACATACAATTTCATATTCCAAATGTAGGGCTATCACAGACATGATTCGACAGATTGATGTTTTGAATAAATTATTATTCGTACTGACTGGTAATTAAAGAAGTAAAATATATACCATTGACAGTAAAGGAGACGGTACAAGATGCAGATTTTCCACTAGTGTCAGTGGCAGTGTATGCGATGCTGTGTGTTCCTTCGGCGAAAGATGACCCTGATGGAGGACCACTTCGGCTGCAGGAGCAGAAAGAGAGAGAGAGAGAGAGAGAGAGAGAGGTGAAGAAAAGGGAGAGAAAATGGGAGAGGGGGAGTATGTAAAGGAGATATTAAAAAGAGAGCAAAAATGAGACAGTCATCAAGAGACCCATATACATGTTTCAGGAAAGGGGAAGGGGTGCAGCATTACAGAAACAGAGTCAAAGAAATATTGAGAGAGAGAGAGAGAGAGAGAGAGAGAGAGGGGGGGGGGGGGTAAAAATCGAAGAAGGAGAGAAAGAGAGAGAGAGAGAGGGGGTATGTTTAGAAGATATTTAAAGAGAGAAACTGAGACAGTCATCAAGAGACCCATACACATATTTCAGGGAAGGGGAAGGGGTGTAGCAATACGGAATACAATACACCCTTTTTTTCTTTCTTTATTTAAAGATTTCATGTTACTCGTTTGCCTGGTGCATTCATCTGTCAAGCCTTATAAGCTCTCACGGATGCATCACTTTCCATTTGTACCATGGTTTATACTATCATATTTTCTGTTTATTTTGAATGTTATTTTATTATGCCAATTTTAATTTAATTTTGATATCTTTTTCATCTGTTATGATATTCCATCTTTTATCTTTGTATATAAATAATATATATTGTGATGATCATGGAAACAAATGCCTGGGTATGATTTATTGAATATGATAATAACTGTGTTTATTATTGTGATCATTCAATTCCGAATGTTTAGGCTTGTCATATTAGTCCAGCTCAATAGTAATGTTACCTAATGAATTTAAATTTATGCATATTCTCTTCAGAATTCTCTTGCGATGCATGTAATGGCATGTCTATAGACGGAATCACCTTGCATACATCAGTTGCTGCTATATCTGACAAGCCTCTGGCAAGCATTTGTGTTGTAGAGAGAAACATTCGTTCTACATGTAGAACTACATATAGTATAGGTTTCGGAATTATGTTACTACATATTCATTTGTTGAACAAGTCATGATTGAAATATCAAGTTCAATAATTTGCATATGTACACAATTTATATTTTACATTATAAGTTTGTATACTGTAAGATATGGTTGATTATTTTTGTTTTTTACAGTATCGATTGTAATAGTAAATTCATTTTTTTTTAAAACGTTTTCTAAACTGATTTGTACCAAAATACTTTGCTTAGCTGTTCAAGGGGTTAGGCTCGACTAGCAAATGTGCTATTCAGTTATCTGGCCCCTTTTACCAACGAATAGTTTCTCTTCTTATATATGTAAAATCATTGTATGAAATGTATTGCTTTTGCATGTTGGTAAATAAATCAATCAAAACCAAATGAGTATGCGTAATAATGCGTAATAATATTACCTCACTGTACATGACGATTCTGTGTCTGTGCATGTTGGTTCAACCCACGTGACTACCGCAGTGGAGGTAGTAGTATACTGGACAGGGAGGGACTGCGGGCAGTTGTAAAATCTGGGAGCCGTATCTGTATGAAAAAAAGCCCGAAAAAAACATCAATGTCATTGATGACGGCATGTGAATTGAGTTTATCGAAAAGAATTAGATGCAAACAAATTGCGAATTACATTTTCAGAGATATTTCATTACAGGCGCATATTATGACTGACTTTGTTTTCTCTAACAAGTATTAAGAGCACAATATTCAATGATACTTGTTCATGGAACGCCCGCTCAGGGGAGACACGTAAATCAGTCTTGATAAGCAGGTTTTATGAATAGGTTGCGCTTTTATTTCTTTGCGTCATCAGAGGACTTATTAGGTATACATTATTTATATTCAAAGATACAATAGTACAAATCAAACAATGAACTGTTTGCGTTAAAGGTATTTCAAAGTTTTGGTATGGGGTCATGAACTTGGTTCAAATTAACATATTGGAAGCATATGCGTTCCTACAATATACATTGATCGTTGTCGCGGTTGAAATCGAGTCTAAAGTTATGAAATTATAAATAATAAACTCGTTATGTTGTAAAGCTCCCTCTCAAGGTCAAGATATTAATTTTGCTATGAAACAATGTTTCTTGACTGAAATCGACCGATTAGCTATTCCCGTTTGGAAATTATATATCCCAAATAAATTATTCTGAAATTTTCATGGTCGCAGCTATGATTGTACGGCCATAGGCGCTATTTGAAATTTATCAAAATTTACCGGGAGCACCGGTAAATTTTTATATTCAATTTTTCTCGAAAACCGAAGTGTTTTAGGGGCTACTTTTTTTAGTGCTTATAATACATCCACAGGGGCATCCAAATATATCAAAATTGTAAAGATTCACTATCCACCCAATTTTCAAAATTTCCCAAAACTTTGTATTACCTTTAATACATGTTTCAATGGGAAACATTTTTCAAAGGAGACAAAAAGTGTGGTCTTTATAGACAGATTGTCTTTCAGTAGAGGTGGTCGCAGGTTTCACGGCAATAAGAACATGAAAGGAAGTGAAGAGAAACAGGGGGTTCTTACAAGTGATGCAGTGTTGATACCCAAGCAACTTGAAGGAAACACAACACACTAATTGTTTCATTGATTAATAGCATATCAAGATCATTATCACTCCAACATGGTCAATGAATATCGAATGCTACTTACTTGTGGGTGGAGGAGGTGGTGGAGGTGGGTCTGATCGACGACGCCGCCGACGACGGCCTGCATCTGAAACATCAACAACGACAATATAATATTTTTAATGAAATTCGAATCTCCTGATAAATAAATTGACAAGGGGAACATTCTGTAAATTAGCAATGTCTCGGAGTTGTTTTTGCGTCATTCGTTCCATCCCTCAGATGTCACGATACCAACCTGTGGCGTGGAAAAGGGTGATGCATAAAAGGCAAAGAATGATAAAAGTCGTTTTCATCGTGTATCAATGTCGGGTTCAGAACGCAGATCAAAGCGCTTTTATTTCCAATATGTCGAGGAAGAGAAAGAGAAGTGATATGTGACCCTCAGCATACGTGACGAATCCAACCAAGTGATTGATGAACATTGTTCTTACATGTATATTTTAGATCTTGATTTTTTTTCTTATCTCTGAAGTAGGTTATGTGCATTAGTTTTAATTATCTGATACTGTAGATTAAACATATTATCTCTGATTCAAATTCTTACTAAAGGCAAATTCAACTTATATTCTTCAGATGACTACCCGGATACCTTGAAAGATTCATAGATATGCGATTTGTTAGAAACACCAATCATTACTTATTAACACTATTAAAGTCAAGGATTTTCGCATCGTTTACAGCCGTATTGACTCATTAGTTCATTTTTTTTAAATGAAAATCATGCTGATTATTTATTTTCAAGTTCTTGTATATTATTTTCTATTAATGTTCTTCTCAGAGGCGGCGGAGCGACTTCCAAAGTGGGGGGGGGGCACCAACAAAAAAGGGCACCTTCAAAGAGAAATCTCAAAGCGAAAATATACAATATTTTAGACGTTGGTATATACCCCTATATTGTGATTACATTATCAGGGGTTTCAATATTTGTTTCTCTGATGTGTAATTACTATCCATCAAATATTGTGGTAGTGGGGACACGCATGTAGCACCTTTTTTTTAAGGATGGTACAATATTGATTCATAACAGCTGTTCTCAGTTGCAAATTACTTTTAAAAAGTTCGTTTTATATTTGTGTTTTGTGTGAGGGGTGTATTAGAGTTGGAACTGTGTTACCGGGGTGTTGGCAAGTATGGTAGAAGCAGCAGCGTTGACTTCAATTTTACAAATATATTGAAATTGACGTTGGTTCCAATATTCCCCAAATTATATATTATTTCAGTCAAGAGGCAAGACAAATTTTGCTATGAAGCTTGAAAAAAAAGACTACAAAAAGGTTGTTAAACGGCCAAAGGAGGATTTCATGTGATAATCACAAAACAAAAGACAGAGATAAATTTTAAAGTAAACAGAGGCAACATGATCTTTGATCTAACGCTTGGTCCGAACCTTAATTTATACCTACTTATACCTACGTAGGTCGTCCGTGATAGCAATAATTTAATCTCGGGGAACTGGGGACATATTCCCATGGCATGGCCGGACCATGGAAATGTTCTCCCCCCCCCCCCTCTCTCTCTCTCTCTCTCTCTCTCTCTTTCTCTCTCCTTCTTCTTCCCTCCGGCCATTCTCTCTCATCCTCCCTCTCGACTATACCATATTGGATCAATTAATGGTGGGCAAAAGGGCCGACCCCTTTAAAAAAGAAATAAACAGGAAAAAAAGTGTACATTATGCCCTTAGCCCTTTACCCATTCCCGGGCTGAGCAGACGAGTTTTACAATATCATATTCCAGGAAATAAGGGAACATTTGTTTTCGGGAAGACGACAATGACAAAAAACATTTGCCCCACACCCCTACCCCTTATACGCGATTCTGGATCCACCCTGTATGTTGCGTACACTGTAAGATAGAAATAACGACACTGCTCCAGGATTTATGTATAAACAACACTTATCATTGAAACTAAAGCAACGTTGACAATCGCAGATCATGTAGTCTTCAACGTGATTTTGATGAAGTATCATAAAATATGTGTCAATACGTATTCGTTTAAAAAGGAATTATGTATAAACGCAAAACCAGTATCGTGTATTTTTAATCTGCAGTGAAACTTGATTATAAAGATCGTTCAAGGGAGACATAAACAGTTGTCTTTATGATCGGGTGGTCTTAAGTGTGCAGGTTCCCATAGGTACATAGTACATAATTCAATGAGAAACGGGTTTTTGTTTTGTTTCCAAGGGAAACAGAAAATATGGTATTTCGATATTACAGGTGACCACCTGTATGCAGGTTTCACCATACTACCTATTAACGAATGCTTTATAGGACTACCTACTATGTAACTTGTATATATTACATGTAAGTGTGAATACTTATGACAACCCCATCACAAGCCTCGTGTTTTAGGGACCCGCCTCTTCTTCCATACCGGTATTATATCGGTTGAATTAAATTGATTTTCTATTCATTTGATACAAAGAGGAAACTTCAAAAACAAAATCTGAATCTGACTTTGAATCTGAAGTAGACACTAGAATAGGAAATACGGTATATTGTAATATGTTGTAAACACTTAATACAATACAAAAATGAACATATTAGACTTGAACTCATTTAATTAGATTTATTTATTTCCGTTTCAATCATGTACAAGAAACATATAAATTCATTAATCGTCATAGAAACAATGCATTAAGCTCGTCATGTTCTTATTTTAAAAAAGAATAGAAATATCAACGAACTGAAAATAATAACGGAACACTGCAGACGGTATCAGGCGCGGATCCAGGATTTCTTAGGGGAGGGGGCCCAACTTTTTTTTTTTTTTGCTCCCGAAAATTTGAAAAATCGCGCCGGCCGAAAAGTCGCTCAGTGGGGGGGGGGGGGGGGGGGGGGGGGGGTACAGAGCACAATTTTTTTTTTGCTCCCGAAAATTTGAAAAACGCGCCGGCCAAAATTCGCTCAGGGGGGGGGGGGGGGTAGTGAGCACATTTTTTTTTTTTGATCCTCCAAAAAATTTCAATTTGCCCCCCCCCCCCCTTGAGCGCCAGGGGGGGCCCAACCCCCAAAAAGGTAAAAATCACGTGATTTGACATGATTTTTTTATCAAGGGGGGGGGGGGCCCGGCCCCCCGGCCCCCCCCCTGGATCCGCCACTGGACGGTATTGTATACCTGAAACTTATGCTATAATTAAACGAGTATTATGATTTGATCCTCGGTATTCTTGTACTTTATTCATACGTCACTTCACGAGAGATTTCTTCTTCTATGCATAAGACTTATGCCCATTATGCATTATTTAATTATTACATATTTTAAACGAAGTATTCCTGTAGTGTTAAAGAAATCCAAAGGCATCATTTTGCATTTACAATTTTCAAGTTTTATAGTTTAAGGCAAACAGATTTCAAAGGATTATCCCATCAATTTGCTTTTATATACAATTTTGCATTTACAATCTGACTGTTGTTTGTTTCTTTTCTCTTTATTTTTGGGGGAAGTAGTGGTGACTGATGACTGAATTTAGTAATATGTTTCGCAGTTAAGTTCATTTAAAATTTTGAAATTTTTTAATTCAATAAATTCGACTAAAAATTGTCTGAAAATGACTAAGTAACTTGTAAAGCATATCAGAATTATAATGCACATACTGATTTAAACATGCAATACTTGCTTGCGAAACCAGTAAATCTTCACACTCCTGCCATGGCTCATAACTATACCTTCGTAACGACATGTTTTTGTTTTTTTTAATATTTTTAATTAGCCTTATAAAATGTGACCATGCAGAAGTGATATAATCACTGTATATCAATAGTCCTTGTATTCTTAATTGGCCGTTTCCCTCAGACTACAACCTGAAGAGAATATGGAGTGAATTGACAAAAACCTTTTTTAAACAGAAAGCAAGATGTGGACGCATTGCTCTACGTCTGATGCTCCTCTGTTCCATGTCTTTCTTCCATCCGGGCATTCAAAGCACATCGTCTGTCCAATCAGCGACTGGAACGTGTGCAGGGGGCATTGGATACAAGGAGATAAGCCGGATGTTGAAAATCGGCCTGCTTCGCATTGATCTGTAAAAATAAATAATCAAAAGTGTTATATTTTGATAGCTGTTACTCCATCATACAGCGTTCCATCAATTAAAGCATAACAATGAATGACTTTTATATTTCTATTTACAACAAACTCGAGTTCGACTCTTGCCTAAATTCTCCAGTTTATTGAACTTTAATCGTTTGCTTTGCTTCTATTAGATTCTAGGAGAAAATGTTTAAACTGACTAGTATTTTCCAGCTTACCTTCACAATCAGACTTGCTGGGACCGCCCTTGTGTTTGGTAGACTGACCAGTGTCACATGACTTGCAGCTCACCTGGCCATACTCGTCCTGGTAGAATCCATAACCGCATTTGTGACACGCACTAGATATGGTGTCGTAGTAGTGACCAGTCGTACAAGCAACTAGAGGGAACAACAAAATATGTCAACGTTATTATTACGGTCTAGCTATATGAGCAAGAAATAACTCATTCAATATTCTATTGTGGAAAATAGCAAGGAGAACTGCATCGAGTCTCATGTATCATCAGCTCACAAATTTTAATAGCGTTCCAGTATCGATCTCGTGGTCACCTTTACGCAATTTATTCTTTACACCGAAAATTGTCATAGAAGCCAGTTTGGTACCGTTATATCAAGAATATGGCTTCTGTTATATCTTCTTAATCGGGAGTTAGTTAACTTACCACATTTGGTGTTATTGCGACCAGCAACGTAACCATCAGGGCAATCTATGTAGTGTTCGTTGATCAATAAGTAGGCGTCGGGCGCATCTTCACTTTCAGCATGAGGCTCCATGAAGAAGCTGAACCTTCCGCTATCTTCAGAGACGGTAATGTCCAACACTTCTCTTGCCAGATCCTGAAGCTTCTTCTGTGCCACCTTCACGTCATTGACTTTAGATACACCGACACCTAACTTCATCGAGATGCGCATCTCCTGGAGGCCTTCGAATAGTCTTTCTTCGATGTCATCAGTAGTCTTTTCGATGTCTTCTACCCGAGGTGAATCTTTGGCGCTGTGGCGTAGACGTCGTCCGACCAGCGCACGCCTTCTTCGACGACGGGTCGGCCAGCCACAGGTGATGACGACGTTGTCGACCGTACAATCCTCATTCATTTTGCAGATGTCACTGTGGACGGACTTCTCGATAGTCTCGATGAAGGACTGTGCGATGTCGGACAAGGTAGCTGGACTACCACACTGGCCACTGTAGTAGAGCAGGTCTGTCGGAAGGTTGATCTTAGTGGGGTCTCGCATATCTATGTTAAAAATAGAACACGAAGGAAGAGGTTTCATCATTTTTGCTAAATTAACTTCTACTTCAAATTAAATTGTAAAAGCAAACCTTCTAGTCCGCATTAGAATTACATGGTCGATGCCAAATTATGTAGATGTTAAAGCTAGTGGTGCCTAAGGAAGCCGCGGCCAAGTTATTAAGAATCAAATATGAAAGAGAAAGATTCTTTAATTAGGTTTACTACGAGGTCTAACATTGACTTTTCTTAAGTGGTCGCTCGAAAATTTCAAAGAGGAAAGCTGTACAATAATTATGTGCAAATTTTCAGAGGATATGATTTACTGGGGAAAGACGTTCTCATTTACGGACAGCAATACTGACTTGCTGATTTAAGTTTTGTCCCTTATAGTTGCAAATCAAGGATAAAGTGCAACAGGCGTACCCCCCCCCCCCCTTTACTCATGAGATTAAGTTCGCAACTAGGAAAATATCACTGCACCTTTAACAGTCGGTCTATAGTGTAAGAAAGATGCTCATGCGTATACATTTACGACGACATTTGGAGAGAATCTCACCCATCTTTTTATCAATATAAGCCTGTCTGTATCTGAATACCTAAATGGAAAAGAAACTCCTCCCCCTTCATGGATTTGCTCGTATCTTATCCTGAACTTACGTGAGCAGTCAGGCACATACGAGGTAGGATTCCACTGACCAGATGAGCCGCATGTGAACACATCGGTAGCAGTTTGGAATGGACTAGGAGCAGGGATGTCATAGTTATCATTACAGGACATGCTGCAGTATCGACCGTAGGCCCAGGTATCACAAGATATGGCGCCGTGACCAGGTGTGCGAAGCTTTAGACATGGCATTGCTGTCATCAAGAATGGACAGATATGGTAAAGCTCTATGGCGATGAAAATTACTGACAAGATTAAGATCCTTAAATGCTTTTAGTGTTAATTGCATCGTGTATATTCTGCTAATTTATCATAAATATATGCCAACTCTAAATAGATTTTGCCCGCTTTAATAATTTACTTAAATTGAACGTTTGGCATTGATAAGAAAGTATCTTACTTGATTTCAAGTCACTATATTACTTTAGTCTGCACATATTTAACGTGCATTCATTCTGGAGTGAAACATGACGTCAAAGGGCCAGAAGGCTTCCTTGTTCAAGTTGAAGATGAGCTTACAGATTGTAATCGGGTACTCAAAGACCGTATCCGGACACCTACCCCCTGGACATCCATCCCCGGATAACCACCCTCCAGTAAACTACCCCTAGGACAACTACCCCCTAGGATAACTGTCCGGGGTAGTTGTCCGGGGATAGTTGTAATAGGGGTAGTTGTCCCAGGGTAGTTGTCCCAGGGGTAATCGTCTTAGAGGGTGGTTGCCCTAGGGGGTAGTTGTCCTAGGGGGTAGTGGACAGGGGGTGGTTATCCGGGGTGGATGTCCAGGGGTGAGTGTCCAGGGGGTAGGTGTCCTAGAACTCTCAAAGACACATGCTTACGTTCGATATTGACATAGAAGTCGCAGATCTCACTCAGCCCATTCTTCATATTAGTAGCGGTGTAGATCACATTATTGATTCCCCATGGTAGCAGAACGCTGTTACTACCATAGTTACAGACGAGTCGCACCTCATCCCCGGGGATATCCTTGAATGTTGGCTCATCCCAGGTCACTGGGGTCATATCAAAGTTTGTCCGCAAATTCTGGTCTGGTGGACACGTTAAAAATTCGGGTACAACCGTATCTGCCATTAAAATAAAAGAACATCATCATTTGATGTAGGAAGATTTTGTGTCTTGTATACATTGTTTATTTTAGGTGTTTTGTTTTAAGAATTCCTTTTATTTCCTTTGAAAAGTTGTTTTGATTTATGTTGCCACTTCATTCAAGAATTGAGTGTACACATTTTTTATGATAGAGCTTTATTTTTAGCGTAGTTAGTCTTTAAAAAGGATGCCTTTTGTCCTTCCATTTGAAAAGTACATTGACAGAACGTGATCCTTCATATCTATTTTTTTTTTAAAAAGGCATTTGAATAAGCAACAAAATACTTTTTACCGTGTATCCCGACATCAAAAATGCACGAAGCCGCGTTACCCGCGTCGTCCCGGAAGTGGTACTCGCAAGTAGTATTCGCAGTGAAGTTATAAGGCGATGCGAGGTCCGCAGGAACTGTCCATACCTGCAGCGTCTGGTCGAAAGTGTCCGTAGCCGTTGGTATTGAGAATGTGACTTCTACTCCCCAGTACTCAGTCCGGTGGGCGACCAAGGAGCTTGGACAGTGCGAAATGGTTGGTGCATGGTCATCTAAACAATCACAAGCAAAGAAAGATTGTTTGTGTTCAGAAGAGACATTTAATAAATGTAATATTATCTTGGAGGACAATCATTATTATAGTCTTGGAAAAACTGAGTATTCCCAGTCCATGCCTGGGTACCCTGGAGTAAGTGATTCATCCCAGCGGATAGGACTGCTTAAAGCTGCATATCTCCTACGCACTACTTACGAACATAAACATGCTTGCTTAGCCATCAAATAAAATACCACATTATCAATTAAACCATTAAGAGAAATAGAGAGAGGGAGAGCAGTACGTCATCCAAATCAAATTCGGTCAAAATCACTTTCAACTACACAGTGCGTCCCAGAAAAACGAAACTTTGACAACTATTTTTGTTGCTACGGCAGGCAGCCAGTGAAAACAAATAAGTTTATTTAAATTATGGAAATGCAAGCATTACTTTAAACAAACAGAACTTTGTTATTCCTGGCTCATTTTTCCTGATTGAGGTGTTATATGAAAGGGAAGAGAAAATGAACTTTCTAGAAATGTAATTTTTCTTTTTGAAATTCAGATGCCGCCCGCCAAATGACTTTTTGGTAACCTCTCTTCAAATTGTTTTAAATCACTCATGCGTGAAATATGCATCGTATGAGTTGCATCAAACAAAAAAAGAGGATCTAAGCTTTACAAATACATGTCATTTATTAATTATTATTATTGTGATTAAGTTATGATAAAACATGGATAATTCTCGGTTTCGTTTTTTTTGGGACGCACTGTATAAAGACATTGCTTATTTTCCGTTCAAAATAGGTGTGAAAAATAATGTACTCCGTTGTACTGATTATCAATCGACTAAAACCGAAGTCATCTTTAAAAAAGGGAGATTTCATTATTTGTTCAAACCTGTTAAAACTACAAAGAGCTATTTCTCTTCTTCAGTAAACACTTTCAAGTACTTCGTATCCAATTTGTTCCTACCTGTACATGTGGGTTGGGTACCGGTCCACTGGGCAGCGTTACCACTAACCTCTTGGCAAACACGTTGAGATGATCCCGATAGAGTCAGTCCAGTGGCACACTGGTATGTACAAACTGACCCTATATAGTTGGACTTGGTGCAAGTCGCGGTGCAGTGTTGAGGAGAACTAGGACTATTGCAGAGGATCACTGCAAAGATATCCCCAATGTGGAGATGAGTTATTTCCTTTTTGATTCAAATGAATATTAGGCCCAAGTTTCTTGTCGGTCTTTGCGTTGCATCTCATTTTTATATTTGGCCTCATATAAGTTTTGACTAAGTTTATTGGAGATCTATATAAGACCTTATATAAGGCCAAATATGAAGTGAAATAAAACCTTTGTTTTCATATGTGCAGAACTATACTCTGTAAGATTATTGATATAAGGAGGGAGGAGGCGATATATGGAGGAAAACGTAATGGAAGATACCAAAGCATAGTTGGATATCAAAGAATCTAACATCCGTATGTAGTAGATGAGATATACAAATACAGACGAACTCGCTGTCCGAATTAAGAGGGGGTGACGGTAGCTCGGATAAGTTTCGGCCATGTGATAATTGGTCCCCCTGCGATATGGTTCATCTAGGTCACATCATCGTTCGGTAGTATAATGCTTGCAATACAAAGACATGTGATTTCATAGTCCAAATGTATCCCAAATTTTGGCCTTCCATTTGAGAAGTCCATTATGACAGAACGTGATCCTCCATATCTCTGTAAAATAAAGGCGTTTGCATTGGCAACAAAACACTTTTTACCGTTTATTGCGACATCAAAAGTGCACGAGGCCGTGTTACCCGCGTCGTCCTGGAAGTGATACTCGCAAGTAGTATCCGCAGTGAAGTTGTAAGGCGATGTGAGGTCCGCAGGAACTGTCCATGTCTGCAGCGTCTGGTCATAATTATCCGTAGCCGTTGGTATTGTGAATGTAGCTTCCACTCCCCATGTCTCCCTCTGATGGGCGACGAAGGAACTTGGACAGTGTGTTATGGTTGGTGCATGATCATCTAAACAATCACAAACAAAAAAGATTATTCATGTTCAGAAGAGACACTTAAGAATGCTGGATACACTCCTCGTTGTATATCTTGGAGGACAATCATTATAATGGTCTTGGAAAACCTGAGTAATTCCCAGTCAATGCCTTAGTATCCTGGAGTAAGTCATTTATCCCAGTGGATAGGACTTCTTAAAGCCGCATATCTCCTATGTAGGTCTACAACTTACGAACATAAAATTCAGTTAAATCACTTTTACCTACACATTGCTTATTTACCGTTCAAAATAGGTGAAATTTGTGAATCGTCTAAATTCAGGGACATCTAAAAAAAAGGTGATTTCATGATTTATTATACCATTCCTGTTAAAAAAAACACAAAGAGCTATTTCTCTGCTTCCGTTAACACTTTCCAGTACTACGTATCGAATGTGTTCCTACCTGTACATGCGGGTTGGGTACCGGTCCACTGGGCAGCGTTACCACTAACCTCTTGACAAACACGTTGAGATGACCCCGATAGAGTCAGTCCAGTGGCACACTGGTATGTACAAACTGACCCTATATAGTTGGACTTGGTGCAACTCATGGTGCAGTGTTGAGGAGAACTAGGATTACTGCAGCGGATCACTGCAAAGATATTCCCAATGTTGAGATGAGTTATTTCCTTCTAGGTTCAAATGAATATAAACTCTATGTTTTGGCAGGCCATGCAAGCTTTCTTGTCGGACTTTGCGTTACATCTGATTTTATATTCAGCCTCATAAGGTCTGACTAAGTTTATTGCAGATCTATATAAGATCTTATATGAGGCCAAATATAAATGGAAGTAACACATTTTATATCATATGTGCAGAACTATACTCTGTAAGGTTAATTATATAAGGAGGGAAGAGATTCCGATATGGTTCATCTACAGTATGTCACAGCATAGCGTTCGGTTGTATAATGCTTGCAATTCAAAGCCATATGATTTCATATTTCAAATTTATTCCAAATTTTGGCCTTCCATTTGAGAAGTTCATTAATGACAGAAATTGATTTTCCATATCTCTGTAAAATAAAGGCGTTTGCATTGGCAACAAAACACTCTTTACCGTGTATTGAGACATCAAAAGTACACGAAGCCGTGTTACCCGCGTCGTCCTGGAAGTGATACTCGCAAGTAGTATCCGCAGTGAAGTTATAAGGAGATGTGAGGTCCGCAGGAACTGTCCATGTCTGCAGCGTCTGGTCATAAGTGTCCGTAGCCGTTGGTATTGAAAATGTAGCTTCCACTCCCCATGTCTCCCTCTGATGGGCGACGAAGGAACTTGGACAGTTTGTAATGGTTGGTGCATGATCATCTAAACAATCACAAGCAAAACAGATCATTCATGTTCAGAAGAGACACTTAAGAATGTTGTATACACTCCTCGTTGAATATCTTGGAGGAGAATCATTATAATGGTATTGGAAAACCTGAGTAATTCCCAGTCCATACCTCTGGAGTAAGTCATTCATCCCAGTGGATAGACCTTCTTGAAGCCGCATATCTCCTACGTAGGTCTATAACTTACAAAAATCAACTTGCATGTTTATAAAGCCATCACGTAAAATGCAAAACAATCAATGGAACCATTACGATAATAGAGAGAGAGAGAGAGGGAGAAATCGAGAGAGAGAGGGCGAGAGAGAGAGACAGAAAAAAGACGATTAGCACGTAAAGAAAATCAAAATCCAGTTAAATCACTTTTCCTCTGATGGGCGACGAAGGAACTTGCTTATTTTCCGTCAAAAAAGTGAACATTTACTCATTTATACATTTTGTTAATCGACTAAATTTGACGACATCTAAAAAAAAAAGATTTCATGATTTATTATTCTAATCCTGTTAAAAACAACGAAGAGCTATTTCTTTTCTTCAGTAGACACTTTCCATTACTTCATATCGGATTTGTTCCTACCTGTGCATGCGGGTTGGGTGCCGGTCCACTGGGCAGCGTTACCACTAACCTCTTGGCAAACACGTTGAGATGACCCCGATAGAGTCAGTCCAGTGGCACACTGGTATGTACAAACTGACCCTACAGAGTTGGACTTGGTGCAACTCATGGTGCAGTGTTGAGGAGAACTAGGACTACTGCAGCGGATCACTGCAAAGATATTCCCAATGTGGAGATGAGTTATTTCCTTCTAGGTTCAAATGAATATAAACTCTATGTTTTGGCAGGCCATGCAAGCATCTTGTCGGCCTTCATGTTGTGTTACATCTGATTTTATATTCAGCCTCATATAAGGTCTGACAAAATTGATTGCATATCTATATAAGAACTTATATGAGGCCAAATACAAAGTGAAATTAAACCGTTGTTATCATATTTGCAGAACTATACACTGTAAGGTTGGAATGAGGAGACGATATATAGAGGAAAACGTAATGGAAGGTTCAATAGGATAGTAGGATATCAAAAAAATCTTACATCCGTATGTACTAGATAAGATATACAAATACAGACGAACTTTCTGTCCGCATTAAGAGGTGGTAACGGTAGCCCGGATATTTAAGTTTCGGCCCTGTGATAATTGGTGCCCCTGCGATATGGTTCATCTATGTCACAGCATCGTTTGGTTGTATAATGATTGCAATACAAAGACATATGATTTCATATTCCCAATGTATTCAAAATTTTGGCCTTCCACTTGAGAAGTACATTATGACAGAAAGTGATTTTCCATATCTCTGTTAAAAAAGGCGTTTGGATTGGCAGCAAAACAGTCTTTACCATGGATCGAGACATCAAAGATGCACGAAGCCGTGTTACCCGCGTCGTCCCGGAAGTGATACTCGCAAGTAGTATCCGCAGTGAAAATGTAAGGCGATGTGAGGTCCGCAGGAACTGTCCATGTCTGCAGAGTCTGGTCAAAAGTGTCCGTAGCCGTTGGTATTGTAAATGTAACCTCCACTCCCCATGTCTCCGTCTGATGGGCGACGAAGGAACTTGGACAGTTTGTAATGGTTGGTGCATGATCATCTAAACGATCACAAGCAAAACAAGATTATTCTTGTTCAGAAGAGACACTTAAGAATGTTGTATACACTCCTCGTTGTATATCTTGGAGGACAATCATTATAATGGTCTTGGAAAACCTGAGTAATTCCCAGTCAATGACTTGGTACTCTGGAGTAAGTCATTCATCCCAGTGGATATGACTTCTTAAAGCCGCATATCTCCTACGTAGGTCTACTACTTACAAACATAAACTTGCATGCTTAGCCATCAAGTAAAATACAAAACAATCAATGGAACCATTAAGATAAAGAGATAGATGGAGAGAGAGAGAAAGAGAGAGAAATAGAGAGGGAGAGAAATAGAAAGAGAGAGAGAGAGAGAGTAGGAGAGGTAGACGATTAGCACGTCATCAAAATCGAAATTCAGTTAAATCACTTTCAACTACACATTGCTTATTTTCCTTTCAAAATAGGTGAACATTTTAATACTCCTTTATACATTTTGTCAATTGACTAAATTCGACGACATCTAACAAAAGTGATTTCATGATTTTTTATACCAGTCCTGTTAACAACCACAAAGAGCTATTTCTTTTCTTCGGTAAACACTTTCTAGTACTTCGTATAGAATTTGTTCCTACCTGTACATGTGGGTTGGGTGCCGGTCCACTGGGCCGCGTTACCACTAACCTCTTGGCAAACACGTTGAGATGACCCCGATAGAGTAAGTCCAGTGGCACATTGGTATGTACAAACTGACCCTACAGAGTTGGACTTGGTGCAACTCATGGTGCAATGTTGAGGAGAACTAGGACTACTGCAGCGGATCACTGCAAATATATTTCCAATGTGGAGATGAGTCATTTTCATCTTAATTAATTCAAATTAATATAAACTCTATGTTTTGGCAGGCCATGCAAGCTTTCTGGTCGGCCTTCATGTTGTGTTACATCTGATTTTATATTCAGCCTCATATAAGGTCTGACATAACTGATTGCAGATCTAAATAAGAACTTATATGAGGCCAAATATAAAGTGAAAAAACACATTTGATATCATATGTGCAGAACTAGGTACCTTCAAGGTTTTTTTTATATAAGGAGGGAGGAGGAGATATATAGAGGAAAACGTAATGGAAGGTACCAAAGCATAGTTGGATATCAAAAAATCTAACATCCGTATGTACTAGGTGAGATATACAAATACAGACGAACTCGCTCTCCGAATTAAGAGGGGTGACAGTAGCCCGGGTATGAGTCGGCCCTGTGATTTAGTGCCGCTGTAATAATTATGCTTCATCTACGTCACAGCATCGTTTGGTTGTGTAATGCTTTGAATACAAAGACATGCAATTTCATATTCCAAATGAAGGGCTATCACCTACATGATTCGACAGATTGATGTTGGTCGATGTTTTGAATAAATTATTATTTTTACTTCAATACCTACCTTTGACAGTAAAGGAAACGGTACAAGATGCAGTCAATCCACTAGTGTCGAAGGCGGTGTATGCGATGCTGTGCGAGCCTTCGCTGAAAGAAGACCCTGATGGAGGACCACTTCGGCTGCAGGAGCAGAAGGAGAGAGGGGGAGGGAGGAGGGGTGAAGAAAAGGGAGAGGAAGTGGGAGAGGGAGGGGAGGAGGGGTAAAGAAACGGGAGAGAAATTTGGAGAGGGGGAGTATGTATAGGAGATATTAAAAACAGAGCAAAGATGAGACAGTCATCAATAGACCCATATACATGTTTCAGGAAAGGAGAAGGTATACAGCATTACAAAAACAGAGTGAACAACATTTTTTTTTGTTTTTTTTTTTGAGAGAGAGAGGAGATGAAATCGGCTGAAGGTGGAAGGGACATAAATAAGAAGTGCTTGACACATTTTAAAGTCGATTCATTTTTTACCAACGACCAATCACCGAATGGCGCACCGGCATCGGCACATCCCTCTTGAAAAAGCAGCTTATCCTTCTTGATTGGCCTAACCAAGAAATAGTTTTACATGGATTTGGGTTTCGTTGTTGTGCTCCTTGGTTTATTCGTACCAGTGTTGGTTAGTCTTTGTGATATTATCACACTATACCTGTCATCAGAAAAGGAAATACAAAAGCCACAGGAAAAAGGAAGGAAGTTGTCGACAATCCTTTTCAAAGGCGATTAATAAGACGTCGAAGAAAGCTCTGCTGTTAAGTCAACCCGTATTTCAAATATGCCATTTTCGCAATGTAACCAAATTCATACAAAAGTGCCTCGATAGAAATAACTTACGAATAATTCGAATAATTGTATTTCAATACTAAGAATGCATTACGTATATTTTACGCGTTATTAGCTAGGGCAAGCCATAATGGTTGTGAGAGAGAATTAACTCCCTGGTACTACCAAGAAACAACTAATGTATACAATTTGCAAATTTGTATTAGGGTTTATACTTTCATATTTTCTGTATATTTTGAATTTTATTTTGCCAAATGCTAATATATATGTAGATATGCTTTCATCTTTTATCTTTTAATATGAATAAATATTGTGATGATGATGTAATTAAATTTCAGTCAATTATTCATACCCTTGGTATAAATTATTGAATATGATAATGACTGGATTTCATTCATTATGTGTCCATTATTCTCTCTCTGAATTTTGATTCCGTATTTCAGGTTGGTCGTATTAGTCCCGCTCAATAGAAATGATATCTAAGGAATTTGAATGTATGCATTTTCTTTTTAGAACCTTTGGCTACTATTAAATTCTTCTGCGATGCATGCAAAGGCATATCGATAGATGGAATCACTTTGCGTAAATCAATTATTGCTATGGCTGACAAGCCTCTGGAAAGTATTTAAGTTGTCGAGTATGCGTAGTAATGCGTAATAATATTACCTTACTGTACATGACGATTCTGTGTCTGTGCATGTTGGTTCAACCCACGTGACTACCGCAGTGGAGGTAGTAGTATACTGGACAGGGAGGGCCTGCGGGCAGTTGTAAAATCTAGGAGGCGTAGCTACATGAAAAAAGCCCGAGAAAAACATCAATATCATTGGTGACGGCATAGGTGGATTCGAATGAGTTTATCGAAATAAATTAGATGCAATTATTCATTTTGTGAATTATATTTCCAGAAACATTTCATTACAGTCGCATAATGACTGACTTTTTTTTACAGAAGTATTTAGAGCGCAGTATTCAATGAAACGTGTGTATAGAAATCCCACTCAGGGAAATATTTTTCAAAGAAAACAAAAATGTGGTCTGTATAGACACATAGTCTTTTTTTAAAGAAAATGGCAGGAAGGGTATATCAAGGGGGTTCTTATGTGTTATTATCCAAGCAACTTGAAGGAAACACAACGTAATAATCGTTTCATTGATTAATAACATATCAAGATCATTATCACGTCAACATGGTCTATGAATATCGATTGCTACTTACGTGCAGGTGGAGGAATCGGTGGAGCAGGGTCTGATCGACGACGCCGCCGACGACTCCATGCATCTGAAATATCAACAACGACAAAGTAATGTTTTCAATGACGTAGCCTACGACTCTCCTGATTAATAAATTGACAAGGGGAACATTCTGTAAATTAGCAATGTCTCGGAGTTGTTTTACCGTAATTCGGTTCATTCCTCAGATGTCACGATACTAACCTGTGGCATTGAAAAGGGTGATGCATAAAAGGCACAGAATGATGGAAGTCGGTTTCATCGTGTATCAAATGTCGGGCTCAGAACGCAGATCAAAGAGCTTTTATTTCCAATATGTCGAGGAAGAGAAAGAGAAGTGATATGTGACCGTCGGCATACGTGCCCTAACCTCCTTTAAACCTCATGAATCCAAACACGTGATTGATGAACATTGTTCTTACATTAATATTGTGGATCATGATTTCTTTCTTATCTCTCAAGCATGTTATGTACATTAGTTTCAATTATCTGATACTGTAGATTAGACATATTATCTCTGATTCAAATTCTTACTAAAAGAAAATTCAAATATTCTTCAGATGACTTCCTGGATACCGTAGAATAATTTAAAGATATGACGCTTTGCTAGAAATACTAATAATAGCACTATTTTCACTAATAAAATCAAAGATATTCACATCGTTTACAGCCGTATTGATGAATTTAGTTCATTACTTTGTTTTTACTATGATTACTATACAGCGTTATATCTACTACTTAAGTGTTAGTGGGGGCCTTGTGTTAGTGGGGACCAACGTGTAGCACTTTTGAGGATGGTACAATATTGATATATAATAGCTGTTCTCAGTTGCAATTTACCGCCAAAAAATGTTGTTTTTTTTTTTTATTTGTGCTTTGTGTTTGGGGTGTATAGAGTTGGACTTCTGTTACCAGGGTGTTGGCAAGTATGGTAGAAGCAGCAGCGTTGACTTCAATTTTACAAATATATTGATATTGACATTGGTTCCAATATTCCCAAAATTATATTTTATTTCAGTCAAGAGGCAAGACAAATTGGGCTATAATACTTGAGAAAAGAATATAGACAGGATTTCATGTGATTATCGCAAAACAATAGACAAAGATTATTTATTAAAAATATTAAAACCGAAGCAACATGATCTTCGACCTAACACGGTGCGAACTTTATACCTACAGGGGACACATAGTCATGGACGTTTTTCAGAGAATATCCCGCAGGAAAATAAGATAAATCAACAAAAAAATACGGATGGCGAATAATAAGCTAAGGCAAAAATACACTGTATGAGATGTGAAGTGATCTAGAATGTAAAGTATCACTGTATAGGATTATAAATGAAAGAAGCTCGCTCGGTTGCTCTGCTCCATCGCGTAACATGCAGAAACTCCACCTTTGCCAAAACAAATATAATTTGCTTGACTCTATTGAGATAAAATAGAAAGAAAATATGTGGATACTAAGATTTGACGTTGATTTGACTGTGACATCAAAAGTACTCTAACAGTATACATATCAATTAATTTTTTTTCATAGGTTTTTATTCTCTTCTCTAATAAAGAAACGTGTACATAACTTATAACATTGTATACAAAATTACAAATAATTCCTCGACCAGCTTGCATATCAATTTCAAATTGTTTCTTTTCTTTTCCACAGTATTTTTTTCCCTTGAATTTTCCTAAAATTAAAAAAAAAGAAGATAAATGATAAAAGAGAAGAAGAAAAAAAAGAAAGAGAACAACTACTACCCCCCCCCCTCCCCGCCCTACCCAACACTGAAACACCTAAACACTTAACAAGTACAACAATATACAAAACACACACCCACACAGAACGAACTAACAAACGAAAGAATTTCTTTTTCTCTTTCAAAGAGAAAAAGAAAAGAAGAAGAAAAAAGGGGAATAGGGGAGGGTGTAACGTTATAGACCACCCCCCCCCCCTTCCTCCGTCTCATTCGCCAAACTTCCGCGACTGTCGCTTCAACATTCCTCCTTCACCCCTCCCCTGAGCAAAACAATCAGCCGCTGCCCCCTATTGTATACAATAGTAGTATGTGGATACTGTACGATTTTCATTGTTACAAAGTTGAAAGTTGGTGCAGCCCGGCCCTATAGCCCCCACCAGACAGGCCTATTACAAAAATATCTTCAAACTCATATCTTCAAACTCCCTTTTCTGGGGAAGGTGTTACCCCCCCCCCCCCCCCCCCCTCCCGATCGCTGCCCCTGACCATGATCAATGTTTTGTGTAAAACGACTGATGATCAAACATGAGATGAATGGGATGGAAAGTCGAATGCTGTCGTATTACAAGACAAGTGGTGATAGTAAGGTCAGCAGTATTAGACCCCTCTGTATGCACGGACTCCTTGAAAGGTCGAGAAAAATGAGATTCAATTCAGAGGGCATTTAAAAAAAAAAAGATAAATCATGTAAGGAGTGGACCAAAGCATGATCACTTAGAGGTTCAATGTGCTTGATATTCTTAGAAGGACCAATCACATGACTTCTGAGAAATCCTGTAGTAGTAGTGCATGGCTGGAGAATGGTTAATGTGAATTATTGTCTTTGACAAAGGACGTTGTTGTACGAAGATATAGAGAATTTGAAAAATCTTGATTATTGTTCATTTTGTCATAGCATAGGGGTGTTGTGGTGTAGTGGTTCGTTCGCTTGACTCTCACTTTAATTAAGGATTGAGGGTTCGAATCCCAGCTCGATACTATTTCTTGATATCTAGAAATGATTTTCTGTTTTAAAGCAATGGTAACTCTTGATATCAAGAAATAGGAATAAATGTTCAAACGGCTTGCCATAAATACGCAGCAATACGCAAACCAAATACACAAAGCAGGTGTGACTGGTGCATTACTACTGACCTCACCATCCCCACTTTCTTGTAATACGACAGCGTTCGGCTTTCCCATTCATCTCCTAGCTCCCCTAGATAATGAAAATCTTACATTATCAACATATTACGATTGAATAATGACGGGGGCAGCCAGGCGTGGATCCACGGGGAGGGGGCCGACGGGCCTGCCCCCCTCCCCCGGTCAAACAAAAATTAATAAAAGTATATTTGTTTTAAATTCTCACGAATTAGGCACACACACACGCACCCGCACACACACACACACACACACACACACACACACAAATTCTCACGAATTAGCGCTCTTACCCCCCCCCCCCCCCGCTTATTCAACGGCTAGCTAAGTCGCCGCTAAATATTTCGTAAAAAATTGGACCAAAAAAGAAAAAAAACTGGAGGCAGTGGCTGATTGTTTTGCCCAGGGGAGGGCTAAAGGAGGAAGGTTGACGCGACAGTAGCAGAAGTTGGAGGGAGGGGGGGGGTTCTATATCGTCCACCCCTCCCAAAATAAAATAAGAGTTTGCATCTTGCAGTGTAAACGTCCTTTACTTGTATGTGACTTTTAGAGTATATTTTTAGATGACACAGGCAAGGTCAAATCAACGTTGAATCTTAGTATCCACATATTTGTTCCTACTTTCTCTTAATAGAGTCAAGCAAATTCGATTTCTTTTGGCGACGGTGGAGTTTCTGCTCGTTACGCGATGGAATGGAGCAATCGAGCGAGATTTTTCTTCCTTCTAAATCCTATACAGTGATACTTGATAACTTTAAAATCACTTCACACCCCCAAACGGTGTATTTTTGCCTTAGCTTACTATTCGCCATATCTTTAAAAACAAATCTCATTTTCCTGGGGGATTTTCCCTGAAAAACGCCATGGCCCGGCCATGCCATGGGAATATGTCCCCAGTTCCTCGAGATTAAATTACTGCTATCACGGACGACCTACTTAGGTATAAGTAGGTATAAATTAAGGTTCGGACCAAGCGTTAGATCAAAGATCATGTTGCCTCTGTTTACTTTAAAATTTATCTTTGTCTATTGTTTTGTGATAATCACATGATATCCTCCTTTGGCCACTTTGTAGTCTTTGTCCAAGCTTTATAGCAAAATTTGTCTTGCCTCTTGACTGAAATAAAATGTAATTTTGGGAATATTGGAACCAATGTCAATTACAACATATTTGTAAAATTGAAGTCGCCGCTGTTGCTGTTACTTTTTCCATACTTGCCAACACCCCAGTAAAACAGTTCCAACTCTAATACACCCCCGCACACAAAACACAAATATGAAACGAAGTTATTAGTAAATTGCAACTGAGAACAGCTATTATGAATCAATATTTGTACCATCCTAAAAATTAAAGGTGCTACATGCGTGTCCCCACTACCACATATTTGACGTATAGCAATCACCAAGCAAGGAGTTAATCACACAGCAGAAGTATAGTAGCATTAGACAAATTAGTTGTATTGGTAGTAGCAGCAATAGTAGTAGTAGTAGTACAGTGTAGTAGTAGAAATAGTAAAAGTAGTAGTAGTAGTAATAGTAGTAGCAGTAGTAGTAGTAGTAGTAGTAGTAGTAGAAGTAGTAGTAGCAGTCGCAGCAGTAGAAGTAGTAGAGGACGAAGAAGAAAAGGGGAAGAAGAAGAAGAAGATGATGATGAAGAAGAAAAAGATTAAAAGGCCATTAGAAGAACATTAACAGTCATAGAAAAGGGTATACAAGAACTTGAAAATAAACAATTAGCATGATTTTTTATTAAAACAAACTAAGGAAATAAATTAATCAATACGGCTGTTTACGATGCAAATATCTTTGACTTTAATAGTGATAATAAGTAATTATTGGTGTTTCTAGCAAAGTGTCATATCTTTGAATTTTTCCACAGTATTCAGGAAGTTTTTTGAAGAATATAATTTGAATTGGCCTTTCGTAAGAATTTGAATCGGAGATAATAATGTTTAATCTACAGTATCAGATAATTAAAACTAATGTACATATCCTGTTTGAGAGATAAGAAATGAATCGTGATCTACAGCATATAGGCCTACACGTAAGAACAATGTCCATCAATCACGTGGTTGGATTCATGAGGTTTAAAGGAGGTTAGAGCACGTACACCGACGGTCAAATATCACTTCTCTTTCTTTTCCTCGACATATTGGAAATAAAAGCTCTTTGATCTGCGGTCTGAGCCCGACATTGGTGCACGATGAAAACGACAGCCATCATTCTGTGCCTTTTTTGCATCACCCTTTTCCACGCCACAGGTTAGTATCGTGACATCTGAGGGATGGAACGAATTACCCTAAAACAACTCCGAGACAATGCTAATTAACAAAATGTTCCTCTAGTCAATTTACTTTGTCGTTGTTGATGTTTCAGATGCATGGAGTCGTCGGCGGCGTCGTCGATCTGACCCACCTCCACCACCTCCTCCACCTTCAAGTAAGTAGCATTCAATATTCATTGACCATGTTGGAGTGATAATGATCTTGATATGTTATGAATTAATGAAACAATAACTGTGTTCTGTTTCCTTAAAGTTGTTAGATATCAACCTTGCATCACTTGTAAGAACCCCTTTGTTTCTCTTCACTTCCTTTCACGTTTTTATTGAAGTGGAACCTGCTTTAGCGACCACCTCTACAGAAAGACCATCTGTCTATAATGACCACATTTTTTCCTTTGAAAAAATGTTATCAAGATTGATTTACGCGTTTCCCATGAGGTGTCTATACACATGTTTCATCGAACATTATACTATAGATCAGGCGCGTACGTAGGGGGGGGGGGGTGGTTGGGGTTGAACCCCATCCCCTTTACATTTTTGTGTTTTGAAGGAAACCCCCCCCCCCCTTATTTTTTTTGAATAAAATTTTGTTTTAATTTTTAAAAAAAATTGTGGTAATGGGTGACCCAACAAAAATGTCCTTTTACCCCAACCATTCCCCCCCCCCCTCCCCCCCCCCCGCATTCAGCGGCTGGCTGAGTCGTTGCGAAATTTTCAGCCCGATTGAAAAATTGAAAAATGTTTTTAAAAAAACCTTTAAAAAATACTGCGTACGCCACTGCTCTAAATACTTGTAGAAAATAGTCAGTCATTATTAGTCCGGCAGCCAAATCCAGATTATTGGCCTAACCTTGTTTTATGGTCTATAGTTTTTTTTTCAATGGATTTTGATTGCTTAGACCTTCTATTTCAAGAATCCGATTGCTGACACTCTGTCAGCCTTGAGCAATTTAAGATATATGACGTCATACAAAATGGCCGCCAAAGTACATGATTTTCCTTTAAAAATGAATAATAAATATATAATAAGGATTTTTTCTACAATTTTTGGCAGCCAAATGTCTGTATCTCTCTACGACCATCACTAAAAATATGTTTCGTGGTGTTGCATGGCTAGAGATGACCAGCTTATTTGCATATTTTGAAATAGCGCCCTCTATAAACATATTAATTTGAATAAAATATGTGTGCCAGCCAAATGCCAATTTCTTAAATCTATGTCACGTTGAAATCATATTAAATGCTTTTTGGGGGAAACAATTGCAGTTGTGCTGCATTAATCTTTCATCGTGTTTGGTACAAATTTAGATAGGGTAGGTGTGGGGAATGGAAGACCCTTTAGCAGATTTGCATAATTTACATAAACATGAACAATGTTACACATACAGACATTTTTGTATTCTCTTTAGTATTTTTTCTCTTTATTTGGTAACGAAATTGTGGTGATGATGTAACTGATTAATAAGATAACAATGATTAATGACGTCATCACCAAAGGTCTCTCATTACCTACATGTGTAGGTAATAAGGGACAGTTACAATTCAAGACATTTTAAATACAATTTGAATGAAAATGGGATTGTTATAGTTAGTTCAAACACTTTTTGAAAGATATACATGCAGCCAATGAACTTACTGTAATTTTGAAACGATTTTAAAACAATGGGGCCCAAAATATTTCTGTAGTTTTTTGTTTACAGTAATAAAGGTGCTCTCAAATATGTTAAAATACTTTCAGAATAATGTTCTGGCAATATGACTTTTACATTTATCAAACTCACAGCATAGAAACAACTTCTTAAAATTAAATGCATTCAAATTAGAATGGTGACACATTTCTGATCAGACACCATTCATAATGTGAATTGCAACACCCATTCACAACACACAGTGGCCATAAGCTTTCTGTGATGGTTGGCACATTTCATAAACTTCCTTTTAAAACTATTTTTTTTAAGAGCCACCCCTAAATATCTGCATACACCACAACATTCAGTGAAAATCGTGTTTTTATATCAGAGCAAAATTTTACGATCAAAATTGCTTATCTTGGTCAATTTTGCCAATTTTCTCGTAGAGAGAACGCACTGTAGTCTTCGAAATGAATTGGATATATGCAGTAGTGTTGTTGAAGGCCACATATGTCGCTATATCAATATTGGAGCCAACACGGACAGACAGTGATGGGTTCAAGCTTGGTGGTCTCCAATTCCCTACACCTACCCTACATATGTCAAGAAAAAATGGCTATGAAAGAATTTATTTTTCAACAAATCGGTGAGAAGTGGTTTAACGGCACACATTATTATTCAATTAATAGGCTTTATTTAGACCAGCATTGCTCCAACGTCAGTGAATGTGGATAAAGCAGTTGACATCTATACTAGACAGATGCATGATTTTCAAAAGAAATTACCTGGTGGATTCTATGTCACAATTTCCAAGAATGTTCAAACCGTGGCAGCCATGAAGAAGTCAATGTTGGGGTACGAAAGTCTATGAAAAGTTGATCTACTCCAGAGTAATAGGACTGCAGACAAGATCAAGAGAGGCCAATGTCAAGGACATTTTGTCATAAGAGCTTTCACCAGTCCCAACATCACTTTTTGATGATTTTGGAAACGAGCACTCCCATGTCAAAGACGGACTTATAGAATTTGACAAAAGTTGAGATGTCAGCCAGGCATCAGACACTGGAACAACCTTGTACAGTCATTGATGGTTGTGCTCTGCTGTGGATGAAAATCTGATGATGTTTGCTTGGTGTTTGACAGATCCGAGAGTATTTAGAGGTCATAACGGGTCGAGAGTCTTCCAACTCAGTCCCGCGTCACTGCTGCCCTCCAAGAAACTATCTCTTACTGTTCGTCGTCGTCGTCGTTGTCATATAGATCATGGCTCACCCTTGTGACCCGTTTGATGAGACCTTTTGATCGGCATCTGTCTCCTGCAATCCGGTAGAGTGTCTTTAGTATTTAGAGGGTGGCTAGTGATTTCCCTAAGGTCGTCAGTCCATCTGAGCTTGAGTCTTCCTTTGTTACGTGTTTCTTCAAAGGTACCTTGAATGATAATTTGTCAAGGTTGTCTCCTGATCTTCTGCTAACGTGACCAAACTATTGTAGCTTGTACTTGTCAATCCTGGTAGCAAGTGGCGGTTGATCTCCGATGATGGACATTAATTGTGTCCATTGGTGTTGTAATCTCTTCATGATATCCCAAGTAGCTTCCTCCAACACCACATTTCAAAGGCAGATATTGCCGAGCTTCCACCCTCCTTGACAATCATTGACCCAAGAACATTATATAAACTTGTCCACTTGATCAACTTCTTCTCCATCAACCACCATGCTCTGTTGCATGTAGTTAATTTCCACCAATCATGATCTTGGTCTTTTTCACATTGAGGTAGGGTCCAAATTATTCACTAGCATCCTTCACTCTTTTTTAAGGAGTTCTAGTAGTTCTTCTGATGTTCTTGTTATAAGTGTTGTCAGTGGAATACTGAGCAAAAACACTTAGAGGGGCAGAAAAACAATCTGCATCACCACCACTCTTACATGTTACATGCAGGCCCTGCGGAACTTTTTTTTAAAGCGGGGTGGGGGGGGGGGGGGTTGAAGTATTTACGATCAGGAAGAGAGGAGCGCAAATTGGCGTGGTGTTCATGGGACACAGCCCCCGGAAGCTCAAGGGTTTCAGGCATTTATTAACTGTAAGATGAACATATTTTGATACCTCATTTCACCTCTGGTCATTTTCTTTCTTTCTTTCTAGTTCTCTTTAACATACTTTATACAAAAAGTGAGGAAGGCTCGAGTCCCCTGAGCCCCGCTGTTCTGCGGACCCTGACATGTAGGCTTTTAAATAAGCATATTTTTTGCTTGACTGTGGATTTAGGATTTGTCATTTTCCAACATACGCTTAACAAATAATAATTTACTAAAAAGTGAGAAAAAACCCAGGAAAATCATGTCATTTCAGCAACATTTGTAAATCACTGGTATCGAATATATAAAAAAAAAAAACAGTTTGAATTTTGTTTGGGGGTTCAACTGTCCCCCCCCCCCCCCCCCATACCCTTCCCCATTAATACGCCAGAGAGTGTTGTATTGTCGGCGTATCTTAGGTTGGTGATCGTTCGTCCACCAACAGAAACTTGACCATAAAATGCCTTTCTCATGATGAATTCAGCATAGATGTTGAAAATTTATGATGATAGGTTGCAGCCTTGACGGACAACTTGACCAATAGTAAACCTTTCGGTGTCGCCATTCTCTGCTCTTACTGTTGCTTCTTGGTATTGGTAGAGCGACTGGATGAGTTGAATTATATGTGCTGGAAAGCCCATCTAGCTCATAATCTTCCATAGGCGTTTATGTTGTACGCAGTCAAAAGCTTTGGAAAGATCAATAAAGCTAGGGAGAGAAGTTGTTGAAACGTGTCTCTAGTGTTGCTAACTTCACTATCTTTTCATGACAACAAACTATAGTTGATCGACATCATAATTATATGCGCGAGTCTGCAGGATGATTGGGTGCTCAGAAATAGGCAAAAGCACAAGCACGCCTTTACCGTCAAGATGAGGTTCTTGTTGAAGTGATTCCAGTCAGTGATGTCATGCCAAGGAAAGGTCTGTCCACAACATAGTTATGATGAAGCAGGCAACATCAAAGAACAGCAAGCGATTGGAATTGATGCTAATGAGAAGATGTATGTTAGGGTCCTAGTGGATGACACAGACGTCTACGTACTACTTTTGCATCATTATCTACATGACGGACTTATAAAACGCCAATGAACATGGAGACGCCCCTTCACAAATCGAACTGTTATTGATGTTCCTGCCAATGTAGACAAGTTAGGAGATATCATTCCATCGATGTTGGCAGGACATGCGTTGACGGGATGCGACACTCTTGGGGCATACTTTGGCATTGGATAGGGTACAATGCTGAAAGTGATGAAGCAGAAGATTCGACTCCCTTAGGACTGAGTTGGCAATGTTGATGCAGTATGGTCATATGTCATCACTCAACCTACTCAATGCTTTGCTTCAGGTTATGGACAGTCAACAACCAACTGAATGTCAGAGGCTCGTATATCAACGTGTGGCTATCAAGGGTCCGAAGACTAGGAGCTCCAAATACCCCCAAACCTTGCCTCACTACCTCAAACTACTGAAGCGTTTGTAGAAAATGTTAAGAGAACTCATTTGCAAACATGCGTGTGGAAGCACGCATTACAGTCACGACCTTACTTTGCAGAATCAAGTGTTAAATGACACCCTCTTCTGCATGGAATATTTTAGGGTTCCCAACACTTTAAAGGGCTTTTAAACAAATTTCAAGATTTTGAAGCAAACTTATAAACGGATATAGTCCTGTATCGTAGTGGTAGTTCGTAATTTTTAGGTTACTTTAAAAGAATCTAGTACCTTAGAATACAAATCTAGTTTCTTAACGCTGTCACTGAAAATGGGCATTTATCACCATATGCCACCTCATATCTATGGGACAGAGAGCATAAAATTCAACCGTGTTTTCTTCGAGTATCAAATTACAAAATAAAAATAAATGTGCAGCACAATCTTTACTCACTGTATCCAGTGCATCTGACTCATGCCATATGATAATCTCATGTTAGAAATTGGTATTTGGCCATCATTTTGACCTATGCAAGTTAATGTGTCTATAGAGGGCGCCATTCCGAATTATGCAAATTTGCATATCATTTGTGATCATACAGCATCGCAATTTTTATTTAGTGATGATTCTAGAAAAAAATCAAGATATTTGACTGCCATTTAATGTAGTAAAATGCTGTTAAAACTTTTTATATCATTAATTTTGGTTAAAAAGGGGATTTTGGCGGCCATTTTGTATGACGTCACATATCTCAAATTGCTCAATGCTGACAGAGTGTCAGCAATCGAATTCTTCAAATTGATGGTCTAAAGGACTATAATCCGAAGAAAAAAAAACTATAGACCCTAAAACAAGGTATATCGAGATGGCTGCCGGACTATATGCGCCTGTAATGAAATATCTCTGAAAATGTAATTCGCAAAATGAACAATTCATTTCTAATTTATTCGATAAACTCATTTAGATCCCTCCATGCTCTCACCAATGACATTGATGTTTTACTCGGGCTTTTTTTTCTCCATGCAGATACGGCTCCCAGATTTTACAACTGCCCGCAGTCCCTACCTGTCCAGTATACTACTACCCCCACTGCGGTAGTCACGTGGGTTGAACCAACATGCACAGACACAGAATCGTCATGTACAGTAAGGTAATATTATTACGCATTATTACGTGTACTCATGTAGTTCTTGAACTTATGTTCCTCACGACAACTGTAATGCTTGTCAGAGGCTTGTCAAACATAGCAACAATTGACGTATACATGCAAAGTGATTCCATCTATAGATATTCATTACATGCATCGCAGGAGATTTGAATAATAACCAAAGGTTCTGGAGAGAAAATGCATATATTCCAATTTATTAGATAATATTTCTTTTGAGCGGGACTAAATATGACCAACCTGAAATACGGACTCAATATTAAGAGAGAGAGAGAGAGAGAGAGAGTAATGGACACATATTGAATTAAAACCAGTCGTAACCAAGGGTATGAATTGAATTGAAATTTATTTCTATCATCATCACAATATATATTCATATACAAATTAAGTGAAGAGGTGGAATATCATAACATATCCCCATATACATTGGCATAATGACATTCAAATTAAACAGAAAATATGAAAGTATAAACTATAGTAAAAATTTACAAAACTATTCGGATAGAGGCACTTTGGTGTAAATTTGGTAACATTACGAAAATGGCCTTTTTGAAAGCTTTAAACAGATCGACTTAGCAGCAGATCTTTCTTCGAAGTCTTCACAATCGTTGATACTAACATGTCCAGAAGCTTCGGCAAGCCTTTGAAAAGGATTGTCGACAACTTTCTTCCTCTTACCTGTTAATAATGTTATAATATTAAAAAAACAAGGAGCACAAGAAAACTCAAATCCATGTAAAACTATTTATTGGGTAGAAACATCAAAAAGGAAAGAAACTTTTCAAGAGGGATGTGCCAATGCCGATGCACCATTTAGTGATTGGTCGTTGGTAAAAAAACTAATAGACTTTGAAATGTGTCAAACACTTCCTATCTATGCCCCTTCCATCTTCAGCCGATTATATCTCCCCTCCCCCCCCCCCTCTCTCTCTCTCTCTCTCTCAATATTTTTCATATATGTTTCTGTAATGCTGCATCCTTCTCCTTTCCTGAAACATGTGGGTCTTTTGATGACGGTCTCATGTTTGCTCTCTTCATAATATCTCCTATACATACCCCCTCTCCCCCTTTCTCTCCTTCGTCGATCCATACCCCCCCCCCCCTCTCTTTCTCTCTTTCTCTCTCTCTCTCTCTCTCTCAATATTGCTCATATATGTTTCTGTTAATGCTGCATCCCTTCTCCTATCCTGAAACATATATAAATGGGTCTTTCGATGACTGCCTCATTTTTGCTCTTTATAATTTCTGCTACACATACCCCGCCCCCTCTCCCTCTTTCTCTTTTTCTTCGATCCTTACCCTCTCTCTCTCTCTCTCTCTCTCTCTCCCTCTCCTTCTGCTCCTGCAGCCGAAGTGGTCCTCCATCTGGGTCTTCTTTCGGCGAAGGGACACACAGCATCGCATACACCGCCACTGACACTAGTGGATCGTCTACATCTTGTACCGTTTCCTTTACTGTCAATGGTAGATATTTACTTCTTTAATCACCAGTCAGCAACAAATAATATTTATTTAAATATTTAAATATCGACCGACATAAATCTGTCGAATCACGTCTTACGTCAAGTTACAGGGCTAATAATTACCCGGGTTACCGCTGCCTCCTCTTAATTCGAACAGCGAGTTCGTCTGTATTTGTATGATATATTATCTAGTACAAATACGGATGTTAGAATCTTTGATATCCAACTATGCTCTGGAACCATCCATTACGTTTTACTCTACAAGTATATCGCCCCTCCCTCCTTGTACAAATAACAACACATAGTATTGAATTCGTCAGATATGATAACCAAAGGTGTATTTCACTTTGTATTTGACCTTAAAGATAAACTCCAGTTCTGGTAAAAAAAATATTAAAAAAATTCTCACAGAATCAAACGAAACTTACACTGAATGTTCAAGGTTACAAATAAATGACATGTGCCAAACAATTTTGGAAGAAAATGTATACTGGCTGAGTAATGAGTATAGAAAGACAGGGAAATCAAGGTAGTACTAGCCCCGACACCATGTGTGTTGTCCTATATATAGCTTCCTGTGTACAGTGCTTGTTACTTTACCAAGACTCGGCCAAATTTATTATGATTTTGATGACTCCAGAACCTTGCAGTGCACACCAATTCTTACATGCTACATGATCAACTGTTTCTGATCCATTCCACACCTTTTCTTTCACAATGCAATCGCATTACCAGAACTCACCTTTATCTTTAAATAAGCTAGGTCTTATATATTGATTTGGAATCAACTTAGATGATGGACCTTATATGAGGCCAAATATAAAATCAGATGTAACGCAGAGGCCGGCAATAAAGCTTGGGCCTGCCAAAACATAGAGTTTATATTAATTTGAATTAATTAAGAAGAAAATAACTCATCTCCACATTGGGGATATCTTTGCAGTGATACGCTGCAGTAGTCCTAGTTCTCCTCAACACTGTACCATGAGTTGCACCAAGTCCAACTCTGTAGGGTCAGTTTGTACATACCAGTGTGCCACTGGACTTACTCTATCGGGGTCATCTCAACGTGTTTGCCAAGAGGTTAGTGGTAACGCGGCCCAGTGGACCGGCACCCAACCCACATGCACAGGTAGGAACACATTTGATACTAAGTGCTGTAAATGTGTTTACTGTTTACTCTTTGTGTTTTTTTAACAGGACTGGTATAATAAACCATGAAATCACTTTCTTTTAGATGTCTTCGATATTAGTCGATTACCAAAAAGCGTAAAGGAGTAAATTCTCACCTATTTTAAACTATTTTGCAAATGATTTATAACTGGATCAAATACACTTTTTGATTTGGATGACGTGATACTCTCCCTCTTCCCCTATCTCACTCTTTTTAATGGTTTCATTGATTGTTGTTTATTTAATTTGATGGTTAAGCAGGCGAGATATGTTTGTAAGTAGTATGCAGGAGATATGCGCTTTTAGTAGTCTTATATCCACTGGAATGAATGACTTACTCAAGGGTACCAAGGCATTGACTGGGAATGACTCAGGTTTCAACCATTATTATAATCATGGTTGAAACCTGTGATTGTCCCCCAAGATGTACCACATTCATTAAGGGTCTCTTCTGAACACGAATAATCTTTTTTTTTGCTTGTGATTGTTTAGATGATCATGCACCAACCATTTCGCACTGTCCAAGCTCTTTGGTCGCCCACCGGACTGAGTACTGGGGAGTGGAAGTCACATTCTCAAAACCAACGGCTACGGACAATTTCGACCAGACGCTGCAGACATGGACAGTTCCTGCGGACCTCACATCGCCTTACAACTTCACTGCGGATACTACTTGCGAGTATCACTTCCTGGACGACACGGGGAATGCTGCCTTGTGCACTTTTGATGTCGAGATACACGGTAAAAAAGTGTTTTGTTTTGTTTCAAATGCCAACGCCTTTATTTAACAAAGAAGGATCACAATCTGTCAGAATGTACTTCTCAAATAAAAGGACAAACTCCCTTGTTTATGATTAACTACACCAAAAATAAAGCTCTGTCACAAAGAATGTGTACACTCAATTGAATGAAGTGAAAAATAACTCGAAACAACTTATATAAGGAAATAAAAAGAATTCCTTAAAAACCCACTGAAAATAGATTACAGATCCACAACAATTTATACGAAACACAAAATCTTCCACATTAATTATTAATGATGTTTTGTTCCTTCTTTTACTGATAGATACGGTTGTACCCGAGTTTTTAACGTGCCCACCAGACCAAATTTTGCGGACAAGCTTGGATATGACCCCAGTAACCTGGGATGAACCGACATATAGGGAAATCACCGGGGTTGAGGTGCGACTCGTCTGTAACTATGGTAGTAACAGCGTTCTGTTGCCATGGGGAATTAACCACGTGATATACACCGCTACTAATATGAAGAATGGACTGAGTGGGATCTGCGACTTCTATGTCAATATCGAACGTAAGCATGTGTCTTTGATTACCCGATAACAATAATGTTCAAGATGAGTGCTGTCGATATAAGCTCATATTTCTATATAGGCTTGAACAAGTTAACTTTCTGGTACTTTGACGTCAAGTTTCAATCCGAAATGAATGCACTCTAACTATGTGCAGACTGAAATAATATATATTGACTTGAAATTAATCAATTCAAGTATAAGATACTTACTTATCAGTGCAAAACGTTCAAGGGACGTAACAGTATTAAAGCGGGCAAAATATAGTTAGAGGTAGCACATTATTATGATACGTTAGCAGACTATATACAATGCAATAAACACTAAAAGCATTTAAGGATGTTATTCGTGTCAGCAATTGCCATCGCCCGGCCAAAGAGCTTTATCATATCTGTTCATTCTTGGTGACAGCAATGCCATGTCTAAAGCTTCGCACACCTGGCCACGGCGCCATATCTTGTGATACCTGGGCCTACGGTCGATACTGCAGCATGTCCTGTAATGATAACTATGACATCCCTGCTCCTAGTCCATTCCAACCTGCTACCGATGTGTTCACATGCGGCTCATCTGGACAGTGGAATCCTACCTCGTATGTGCCTGACTGCTCACGTAAGTTCAGGATAGGATACCAGCAAATCCATCAAGGAGGAAGAGTTTTTTTTTCCTTTAAGGTACAGTCTTATGTTGATAAAAGATGGGTGAGATTCTCTCCAGAATTCCTCATAAATGTGTATTAGCATCGTTCTTACAATAGACCGAATGTTAAAGCAGGTCCGTATTGTTGTCCGTATATGAGAACTTCTTTCCCCAATAAATCTCAACTTCTGAAAATCTTTCGCAAAAGGAGATTTGCACATAATACAGCCTAAGTAGATTGATGTTAGGCCTCGTAGTAAACGTAATTAAAGAATCACTCTCTTTCATATTTGATTCTTAATAACTTGGCCCCGGCTTCCTTAGGTACCGCTAGATTTGACATCTACATAATTTGGCATCGACCTTGTAATTCTAATGCGGACTAGATGGTTTATTTAACAATGTAATGTGAAATAGATGTTAATTGAACACAAAATATGAAACCTCTTCCTTCATGTTCTAATTTTAATCTAGAAATGCGAGACCCCACTAAGATCAACCTTCCGACAGACCTGCTCTACTACAGTGGCCAATGTGGTAGTCCAGCTACCTTGTCCGACATCGCACAGTCCTTCATCGAGACTATCGAGAAGTCCGTCCACAGTGACATCTGCAAAATGAATGAGGACTGTACGGTCGACAACGTCGCCATCACCTGCGGCTGGCCGACCAGTCGTCGAAGAAAGCGTGCGCTGGTCGGACGACGTCTACGCCACAGTGCCAAAGAATCGCCTGTAGAAGACATCGAAAAGACTGCTGACGACATCGAAGAAAGTCTATTCGAAGGCCTCCAGGAGATGCGCATCTCGATGAAGTTAGGTGTCGGTGTATTTAAAGTCAATGACGTGAAGGTGGCACAGGAGAAGCTTCAGGATCTGGCAAGAGAAGTGTTGGACATCACCGTCTCTGAAGATAGCGGAAGGTTCAGCTTCTTCATGAAACCTCATTCTGAACGTGAAGATGCGCCAGACGCCTACTTATTGATCAGCGAACACTACATAGATTGCCCTGATGGTTACGTTGCTGGTCGCAATAACACCAGCTGTGGTAAGTTAACCAACTCATATGATGAAGGATATAGCCATATTCTTGATTAAATGGTATCATACTGGCATTTTATGACAATTTTCTCTTTCAAGAACAAATTGTGTATAAATTGCGATCAAGAGATCGATACTGGGACGCTATTAACGATTGCGGGCTGACGATACAAGAGACTCCAGTCCTTCACACAATTTTCCACATTAGAACATTTAAAAAAAAAAAAATCTTCTTCTGGCCAATAAAGCTAGACTAATTATGGTAACATATTTTGTTGTTCCCTTCAAAGTCGCTTGTACGACTGGTCACTACTACGACACCAAATCTAGGGCATGTCACCAATGTGGTTATGGACTCTACCAGGACGAGTATGGTCAGGTGAGCTGCAAGTCATGTGACACCGGTCAGGCTACCAAACACAAGGGCAGTCCCAGCAAGGCTGATTGTGAAGGTAAGCTGTACAAATACTATAGTAAATTAAAAAGAATCCACCTCAACTCATGTGGAAGCAAAATGTAAACATTAAAAGTTCAGTAATTCGAAGAATTTACGCTATAACCAAACTCGAAGTTGTTATAAGTATAAAAAGTAAACTCATTTCATTTTAAGCTAAAACTGATGGAATGCTGTATAATGTAAAACAACTATCAAATAAAACATAGACACTTTTGATTATGTATTTTACAGATCAATGCGAAGCAGGCCAATTTTCAACATCCGGCTTATCTCCTTGTATTCAATGCCCCCTGCACACGTTTCAGTCGCTGATTGGACAGACGATGTGCTTTGAATGCCCGGATGGAAGAAAGACATGGAACAGAGGAGCATCAGACGTAGAGCAATGTGTCCACATCTAACACTGATGAGAAAAGATGACTCCCAAAATAGAATGTTTTCCGTTTTACGAAAGTTTCCATCAATTCACTCAGGTTGTATTCTCTTCAGGTTGTAGTCTGAGGGAAATGGCCAATATGAAAGCAAGAACTATTGATATACAGTGATTATATCACTTCTGCATGGTCACATTTTATAAGGCTCATTAAAAATTAAAAAGTTTGTTGTTACGAAGGTATAGGTAAGAGACATGGCAGGAGTGTGAAGATTCACCGATTTCACAAGCAAGTATAGCATGCTTCATTCTCTGTTGTATAACTGTTCCAATGCTTTACAAGTTACTTACAGCCTTTTCACACACAGCTAAAATTCTATAAACATGATTAGTTTAAAGGGCTTTAAACTAATCACCTGAACATTACGACATCATTCACACACAGAAATTTCGGTTCGATCGTTAATCGTTTCGTAATTAACTACTGCTCGTAAAATGCGCAGTAGTGCCATTGCGCATTGAAGGTCATGTCATATCAATCAAAGCACACGCTCCATCCAGTTTAAACACGTCTGAAACACGTTTAAACACGAATAACCTTTCACACACAAAATGTCAAGCTCTCTAGATACGAACTTCGTATCTGCAGCCTGCTTTTAGGGGCGTATGAATCGCGACTTCGTATCTATCCCAACATCGTATAAACGATGTTCACACAGGGAAAATTTTCTATGAACATGTTTAAAACTGTTGAGTTAAACACGTTTATACTAATCATCTCTAGATACGATGCATTTTAGCTGTTTGTGAAAAGGCTGCTAGTCATTTTCAGACAATTATTAGTTGAATGATTGTTAACGCAAATTTGTATTCAAAAGAAAATTTGACGGGATAACCCTTTGAACTATGTTTGCCTTAAACTATAAATATTGAAAGTTGTTAATGTAACATGATGCCTTTGTTTTTCTCCAACACGGCAGGAATATTCCGTTTAAAATATATAATAAACTAAATTTTACAGCATATATGGGCATACTTAACGTGGCAGAGAAGAAGAAATCTCTCGTAAAGTGACGTATGAAATAGGTACAAATATACTGAGTTTCAAATCATAATTTTCGTTTAGTTATAGCATAAGTTTCAAGTAAACATTACGGTCAGCAGCGTTCCGTTATTATTTTCTATTCTGTATTTTATACGAACTTAGTCCATTGTTTCTGTGCCAAGTAATGAATTTATATGTATATTGTACATGATTGAAACGGAAATAAATAAGTCTATTAATTTGAATCAGATCAAGCCTGGTATGTACAGCCTTGTATTGTATCATCGCACGTCCAAGGTATTTACAACATTAAAATATACCGTATTTCCTAATCTAGTGTCAGATTCAGATTTAAAAATAAAACGTTTCCTTTTTGTATCATTTTTTTTTGTATGAATAGAAACTCAATCGAACAATTACCAATATTCATATTCATATTTATTTCATTTCCAACAGAAAGGTAAACAAAGATATTACATTTTTTTTCATACATGATTTATTTTTTCAGGAAACTATACAAATAAACATTGCACATAATAAATTTTTTACAAGAAATTCTTAATTTCTGAGGAAATGGGGGGGGGGGGGGGTCCACTAAATGGAGGGAGGGGCGGGGTCCCTAAAACGCGTGGGTTATGATGGGATTGTCACCTACAGGTATATACAAGTTACATACATATTTAAGCCTCGGTCAAAAATGCCATTACGAACTGCTACGAACGCCGTACGAACGATTTTCAGACAATGGAAATTCGGAAAGACAATGGAAAAACAGGGAGATTCGTACGAACGCATCGTTCGTACGAACCTTTGTGACCGTAGCTTTACATAAACATGCTCAAAACACTTTACATGAGTACATACAACAGAATAATTATTTTGCTCTCCAAGTGCATACACTGTAATTTTTGTGTGTAAAGCTGTGTAAAATTATTCAAAAAGTTGTGCACCACATGTAACATAGTAGGTAGTCCTACAAAACATTGGTTAATATATAGGTAGTACAGTGAAACCTGCTTCAACGACCATCTGTATAGAAGGACCATATTTTATGTTTCCCTTGAAAATCGTTTCTCATTGAAATACATACTAAGTGAACCTGTACATGAAGATCACCTGCTCATAAAGACAATTCTTGTCTCCCTTGAACGGTCTTTAGTATCAGGTTTTACTGTATATTAAAAATATACGATATTGGCGTTGCGTTTAAATGCACATGTAGTTCCTTCCTGGAAGATATAAACGTAGAGTATATATGGCTGTATGTATTTATGTTTTTTTGTATTCGTTCGTGTATTCATATGTCGATGTATTCAGTCATTTATTTATGGAATCAATATTAACATTTTCATTATCATTATCATCAACGCTGTTCTTCCTGAGGGCCCTGCAATTATTATTTCCCTATATAGCAATTGACAAGTACATTGACATATGAATACATGAACGAATTAAAAAATAAGCGCATCCGATTTTATATACCGAGAAGTACTGCTCTCCTTTTGTATAAATCGTTAATTCAACCAATCTTTGACTATTGTTGTACAGTCTGGAGAAATGGCAATGAAAGCCAGCTAAATCGTCTCCAAGTTTTACGGAATATAGAGCGTTAAGGTACGTTTTAGAGGTAAATAATCGTTTCAATAGAGCCACTTTGTATAACACGCTAAATGTCGATCAACTCGATGAAAGATGGAATAAGGAGTCAATTTTACTTGTATTCAAATTAGTTAATAACATAGCCCCACCCTCACTATGCTCACGGATCCATTTTAAATCACACAACTACCTGTTACGTAATATCGATTGCCAAATTCAACTGCCACGACCACATACAAATTACCTCAGAAAGAGCCCTCTCTATTCAGCCACAAAACTTTTCAATAACCTACCGGCAAACATCCGATTAGAAAATAGCCTGGGAACATTCGCACGTCTTATATCCCTCTCTTAAATAATACACCCCCTCCATCGTTTCTGTTATCCAAGTAATTTTTAATTCATTTTGTTTGTTTTCATCTTATTATGTTGTTATGATAATGTTTATGATTTCTTTTGTATATAATTTTGTATTCGTTTACTTGTTGTGTTCAATTGTTGTTCACGGCCTTGCTGAAAAGCAGCTTCTAGCTGATAGCAGGTTTTTTAACCGTGATTAAATAAATAAAATACCAACAAAAAAAAATACAAAAAATACTCAATTTCACCTGGCTGGAGAATGGTTAATGTGAATTATTGTCTTCAACGAAGGACGTTAGTATCGAGCTGGGATTCGAACCCTCAATCATTAATTAAATTGAGAGTCAAGTGAATTAGTCATTACACCACGAGACCCCTATGCTATGACAAAATGAACACTAATCAGGAATTTATAATAATCAAATTCTGTATCTCTCCGTACAATTTTCTTCCCTGATGTTGCTGCTTACAGTGATTAGATAAGCATTTGACAAGAGAATTTTTTTTCTTCTGATGTGCGATTTTTCGGCATGTCAATAAAATTAATAGATACAGATAATATTTGTGGCGTGTAATTTGTCTTACAAGACATTTATGTGTTTATTGCATGTGACACGCACTTGGAAACCGCAAAGTCCGTTGACAATCCCAGCTGACTATTGCGTCACAATACTAGCGCTTGTGAATATTACGTCATAATCAAGTTTTATTACGTCATGATGATACTGACCTAGTTCCACTACGCGCGTCGAGTGTCTGCCACGCGCTGTCATGTCACGCCAATGCCTGCATGGTTGAACGAACTTTTAGATATAAGGCCGCATGTTTTCAGATGCGCATGTATTGTTGCGTCACTGACTGCGCTGTGCGCTCACAATACATGTAAACAACTTTGTGCAGAGCGTTTTAGTCATTAATAAGAAGTTTCTGGGCACCAAATTTTAAGAGCATAATTCTTTGTATATTGCGATTGCATTCGCGCTCTCGGTAGAATAAAATACGTAAACGCTACGGCAGTTCTTGCATGATTGGGTTGTGTCCTAGCTGGTCTGGAGGCTTACCAAAGATGAAGTCTTTCCTTTTGCCTAAATGAATTTTATGAAAGTATGCATCACATATAACTTACCATCATAAAAATGTGTCCTTTACAATAATTATTGTCTAACATAACTCTTGAAAGATTTTGTATATTAATTTTATGTAAACTTATTCAAATTACTGTTTCAAATCAACTGACCTACCGGACACATAGGCCCAAGTTCACAAAGGAGGTTTAAATTCAAACCATGTAATGGTTTAAATCTGCAATTACATAACCAATGGTCTAAAATCAGACCAAAATAAGCTCGACACGGCCAGAGGTCCAATATTAGACACGTACGTGCAATGCAACTTGGCTAATTTTAAACCATGTGTTATGTTAATACGGGTTTAAACCATGCGTTAAGTTTAAACCTTTTTAAATTCGGCCACAAAGTCTGGTTAACAAGGCATGTACTCGCCAAAATGCTTTGACCTTTCGATGCATAAGATTCTAAGAAATATGGCCATTTAAGTTAAGTGACCATAAGACACACCCCCCCCCCCCCCGTGCATGTGGAGGGAGGGGGGGGGGGTCACTCTCATATACAAGTGCTACCCACCCGTGTCCATCAACCTCTGAAATGGACCCTAATGGCGTATGTAAGAAGACGTCGAAACTTGTGAACCTGAAAAAAGTACCATTTTTCGGTTGGTTTTTAATTCTCAATCAGTGCTTAAAAAACACCCCTTTTTGAAGAAATTGTCGACGACGCCGTATACTTTATGTGAAAAAGACACCATTTCGACGCTTTTTCTGGATGCGAGTGCGTAGACAGTCATGTTATGGGGGGGGGGGACACCCCCCTCCCCTCGACATGAGACGAACAAGCTTATATATCGCATTATTTTGTCAAACGGGAACAAATGATTTTCCCAAAAGGAACTCTCCACATCAACCTGTTTTCTTCTGTCTTTGTTTTCCTTCCTATTTTATTGTTCTTCTTGTTATTCTCTTTTTCCGGCTTCTTTTTCTTCCGCTTCTTCTTCTTCTTTTTCTTCCGCTTCTTCTTCTTCTCCTTAATTGGCTTTTTTTAGTTTATGTTCTCTTTTGTAATGATATTTCCGTTGCTACCACCAATGCTTCTAGCATTGTTGTATATATCATCGGACCGCCACATGATGACGACCATTGTTATAATTGCTAGTAGTAGTAGTAATATTGTAATCATTTCTTTTAATAACTATTAGGATTTACTGTTTTTATTATTTTTTAAAATATCATTATCATTAATATTATTGTATTAGTATAGATCTAGTTGTTGTTGTCATCATCATTAATTTTATCGCAGAAACAGTTAAATATTATATGCACAATAAGTCGACCCCTCCAATCGTGTTTTCATGTACAAACTTGTAGCTTGTTGTAATAAGCTCTACTAATGCTACGGTCACAAATGTTCGTACGAATCTCCCTGTTCCTACGAATTTCAGAGTTCGTAGAGATTCGCAGATGGGGCATATATTCTTACGTGCTTCTTACGGAGTTCGTACGAACGCCGTGTTATTCGCAAGAACAACTCAAGACCTTCTTGAGAAACGAAGTGATTTTCGGTTATACAATGGCCCCAGAGTTCGTACGTTTTCGTAAGAACGCCTTGTGTTCTTCTTACGTCAGACGTACGCCAATCTTACGAGTTTTTGTTCTCGTAAGGTGGTCGTACGTTTAACTCACGGCATTCACAAGTCATTCGTAAGAAGAGCTTAAGAATTTTTTCCTATTTGGTCGGGTTGCAAAAAAGCGCTGCCGTATACTGTCGAAAATTCTATGACTGTTGAAAGTTTGATATTACACGATGACAGTATTGCCAAGAAGACTACAACTGCAACTGCAACTCCATAAAGTGTTTCTTGAACTTGCTGTTAGCATATCTGTTACTTCCTTTATTATAAAAGCAGTCATGTTAACCGAAGAAGTCAATAAGTTTTTGCTCTGTGGTGGCATCAAAGTCATAGGACTACTTCTCCTTTATCAGTTTCCCCGTTACCTCATCTTCATCGCCGTCAAACTGCCGTCTTGATGGTTCTCCCTCCTCCTCGTCGTCGTCATCTTCCACCGCCTCCTCCCGGTCGCTTCCGATATGGCCATCATTTCTTGATATCAGGCGCGCCGAAAGCAGTTTGGGATTGGGGTGGCAAAAAATCCAGGGGGCTCACCTTCCAGGGGCAGTGGCGTAGTGAGCAAAATCGTTTGGAGGAGGGGGGGGGGGCAGAAGGAAAATTTGCATCACCACCACTCCTAGGCTTACATGTTACATGCAGGCCCCACGGAGCATTTTTCAAAGTGGAGTATTAACGATCAGGTTAGAGTGTAGCAAGCGTAGCGTAAATTGGCGTGGGGTCCGGGGGCTTTGCACCGGCGGGGGTCAAGGGACTAAGCCCCCGGAAGGTCATGGTTTTTAGGCATTAAATTGCGGTCAGATAAGCATATTTAGATACCTTATTTGTGTCACTGGCAGGTCACTAATTGTCGGGGATTCCACGGAGCAGAGCCCACGAAAGCTCAGGGGTTATGGTATTCAATTACGGTCAGATGAGCATCCAGGGGCCCACCTTAGGGCCCTTGGTGGGGTCCAGGGGGCAGAACCCCTAGAAGCTCAAAGCTTTTCGGCATCCAATTACGGTCAGATGAGCATATTTTTATATCTCATTTGTGACATTGGTAAGTCACACATTTTGTTCTCACTCTTTCTTTCCTTTCCTCTTTTTTTAAAAAGTGAGGGGGGCTCGACCCCCGAGCCCCGCCGTTCTGGCCCTAACATGAAGGCTTCTAAATAAGCATATTTTTATGCCCAGCTGTTAATTTGGGAATTAGTAATTTTCAAACAAACGAATAAAAAGATAGGATTTACCAAAAAATTGAGAAAAAATACCGGAAAATCATGTCATTTCAGCAACGTTTGTTAATCACTGGTATCGAATTAGAAATACCCCCGACCATTAGTACGCCAGTGTTCAGGGGCTCATGTCTTCTCACCACTATAATATTTAAAAAAAACACTTTCCCATCCTCTTACAATATTTCCACGATATGCGCAAATCGCATATATTATAAAAACATCCATTGATAAAATGTAGGAGCAAGCGGAATGTATACTAGTACGAAATTTAATCCCTATTAACTTTCCTTTTCTTTGAATGGAATATAATTTAATTTAATTAAATTAAATTAAGTTTGGTTAAAAAATACAAACCATCTATACTCCTTTACTGTTTTTTTTTATAGGGGTGGGAGGGGGGCGAATGCCCCCTGCTCCTCCCCCCCCCCCCCACTTCCGGCGCCTCTGCTTGATATTGCTGTTGCCACTCTCCTCCTCTTTCTCCTTCCTCCTCATCTCTTTCCTCTAACAGATTTCCCCTTTGGTCCCATATTTCTTCGACAGGAGATACACCCTCGACGAACACTATGAACAGAGTGAGGCTTTATAACCGTTAAAACTCAAAAATTGCATAAATTGTGTACGTACACCTTACGAGCACCTTACGAACTTCTTACGAACGCCAGGAGTCATTCGTACGAATACCACAAGAATCTCCGATCGTAAGGCGTTCTTACGAACGCCGTAAGAGCCCTCTATGAACAACTTGAGGCGTTCTTACGGTCATCGTAATAATTTGAAGCTTCTAAAATTGTCCCTCGACCCTACGAAATGTACAAAGATCTTGCGTGGTTCTTACGATGTAATTACGGCGTTCGTACTGCCGCCTTACGAAGAGAGGGTTTCGTACGATGTTAAAAAAAATCTTGGACAAGACCATCGACCAATCTGCGTTCTTACGAACGGTCTACGAACGGTCTACGAGCGCTTGTTTCGTACGGCCGCCTTAAGAAGATCTTAAGAAATGGTCTGAAAATCGTTCGTACGGCGTTCGTAGCAGCCCGTAAGGGTATTTGTGACCAAGGCATTAGTCAAACAAAAGTATAGTTTATTGGGCAAAAGACAGCTTGATTTAGTTTGTATACTCGGCCTATTGTTGAGAACAAGAGTGCGTGCGATACAGCTCACATCCATCGGCTTGTCAGCTCTTCAATACGGTTACTATGGACAACATAGATGTTGACACGCACGCTTTGTAAACAGGTCGTCCCATCATGCATTGCTGACGTACTCTCGCGATCAATTCATGCACGCAACAAAACTGCCGCAAGAACACAAGAAACCACGACAAACCGCAAACAAAACTAAAATATTTTCGACCTGCAATGAGTGAGAAAGACAAACACATTTGAAAAAATCTTCATCAAGAATATGAAACAGCAAGATGCAGTTAAGATGTTCACCAGAACTGGTGATGTTTGATGTTTGCAGAGGTGTTCCGAAGAAGCTCGAGAAGTGAGAGTGAGTTTGCACATGTTACAGGACCCTGCTCTACAGGCGGGCGTAGTTCATCGATCGCCGCTGAAGTTAATTGCTGCTGAATGTGAAGAGATCCGATCCGAGGCACTAACCTAGAGTCTACAACTTTTTAATTTTTTCTGTCGGCCAAATTAGTGGTCGTTCAGACTTTAATTTTCACCATGGCATCTGGGACAACTCTTCAATCAACGCCAGCCAAAAGCATATATGTGTATCGGAATGGAGATACGAACTTTCAGTGCAAAAAGGTTGTTGTCAACCCACGTCAAGTTAAAAACTGGGACTCATTTATTGAGCTCGTCACAGCAAGAGTGAAGGCGAGAAATGGTGGGGCAGTGAGACGAGTGTTTACACCAACTGGCAGGAATACAATTTCGGACTTAGGAGGCATTGAAAATAACCATTTCTATGTTGCAGCTGGTGCTGAAGGGTTCAAGAGACACCAGTAAGTATTCAGCCTCTACTCTAGTCCTAGAGTCAAGTACTAAGTAGTCTAGTGATAAAGTTAGTCATGCTAGTAGAAGATCAGGCCATACTGAAGTCGGAACGCAAGTTTGACAAAGTCAAAATTGATGTCAGTTGATTTTTCGGCGCTTGTTCAGAAACCTATCCAAAATTTGACCTGTAACAAGTGTAAGTAACGCCGGCGTGGAGATACCCTAGACCCTCTAAAACATACCCAAAACCCTAGCCTAGATCTAGGTCTAAATGTCCAAATAAAGATCATGAGTTAAAACTTAAAATTTGTTATGTTTATTACCTGTTTTGTGTCAATTTTATTTTTATTTTTGGAGTATTTTTCAGGAAAACGTTGATATAGTAGATCTATACACTTTTTCACAGGTTTCACTGCAAACCCCTACACAAGACAAGTGCATACAGATGGTGGGTTGCGGACGGGTGCGCGCCTGTGTGAAGTTATCTACCGTAATGTCTCAGATCCTCTTTTAGAGAAAACTTAACCCCGATTTTTCCAACACCAAAATTTATACTCGTACATCCAAGTGCAGGGTTTACATGTACATTTAGGAGTCCAGACAACTTGCCACAAAGACAGCTTGACACAATACCCTGGACAAATCGCCACGGTCGAGTTGTCCAGGGTGGGGTGCCTTTTTGAACAGCTCGTCACACTTTTCCCCCTCATGATTTCTATCCCTCACTGTGTTTATAAAAGAATAATGAATACATAAAATGACAATTTCATCTAAGATGAGGGATTTTAGATCTAGAAATCATGAGGGGAAAAAAGTGTGGCGAGCTGTCCGAAAAGGCACCCCACCCTGGACAACTCGCCGTAGCGAGTTGTCCAGGGTATTGTGGCGAGATGTCCAGGGTATTGTGTCGAGTTGTCCAGGGCGAGTTGTCTGAAATTCATACTACTGATGTAGTCTAGATACTTTTTACAAATTCAAATTTGGCGGAAATGGACAAAGTTTAAAACTTTAAATATGTTAGGGCTATGGTTTTTTCTTGTTTAAAATATTGTTTTCGGAGTAGTTCCTTCTTTTTTAAAACATTTTGCTAGGCGGTAGTTACCGCTCAGTGTTTCCACTCCAGTCCTTTATACTGGCCAACCCTGGTAGGCCTATATATTTCTTTTTAGTACAGTAGTTAAAATTTTGGTCAGATGCATGTGGTTTGAGCTGTAAAACTAAAGGGCCCTGTACTATAAAGATATACTGGTCCATTATGTACAATGTACATGTAGGTTTATATTATTTTGTAGATTTCTAGTTCAGAAAAAAGGTCGAGCAAATAAAAATTGATTAGATTTCCATGCTTTTGTCAGATGTGTTACATTTATTGACACATGTACATGTACGTGTAGTTACATTGAATACGTTGCATATATGAAAAAAGTTTGATTAATGTTTATGAAGAACGATAAGAAACTGAATTACATCCCATGGAAAATCCTACAATTTTCTCTTAAAGATCATCTTTCAAAATGATTTTTTGCTAGGATATTCGAGGAGCAAGGCTCAGCAAGCCTTTGTTGGCCCTTTTGCTTCCCATTTTTAAATTGAATTCCTTTTCACTAATTAATAATACTTTTACTTCAATACAGTGAATTGGAGAAAAAAATTGTGTGTACTTAAATTTGATGTGAGAAAACTTTACAAAATTCCAAGTCTTGTTCCTGTACATGTACAGTTAACAACTAAATCATCCATACCCTTGGTAAAATTGATGTTTTTTATGTTTTTTGTAACTCGAGAATGACAGGTGCACTGGTTTAATTAAGGCCTTTGTTTAAATACCTTTAGATGTAACATTGATCTCAAGAACGTAAATCTGGACAAATCAAATTTTCATATCCTTGAAAAAATATGAAATGAAACTTGGTAAGGGTATGAATAATTTAGTTGTTATTTTAATGTTAACTGTCTGTACATGTACAGTACATGTCATGTATGTAGGAATTTCATCTTCAACATCTAAAACAAAATTTTGGCTGGTTGATATACTTTCATACATTTATTTGTATACAATATCTTCATACTGTAAGTACAATACATGTGTTGTCAATTGGGACAAACTTCATGTACAATACCCCTTTGGTCATTTATAATGTGCAATCGATCTAGAACACAATTATGAGGCACACTACAGTATATATTAGAATTAAATCTTGAAAATATAATTGTCTTACAAAATCTCTTATTAATCATGGAATTCTGAAGATTTTATTTGTGTAATTGTAAATTATGGCAATGTCTAATTCAGTATAATTTTTTATTCCTCTCTCTTTTTCTATCAGGTACAATAAAATCACAACTTTAACTCCACAAAAGACCAGATTATCGGTAAGTTTGCTCAATTGTAACAATTATTATGACTCATGTCAAGTGCTGCTGTGAGAAAGTACACATCAGAAAGAAAAGCATGCATCTTTCATGCAATCACAAACTTTTCATTTTTATTTTCTGCATCACATTTGCAGTTTTTATTTGGAACACACATATTACTCTTAGTTCCTACTTGTTTTGAACAGAAAGAACAGACTTTTTTCATCACCGTTCCATCCTCAGTTTAAAGGAAATCGTACCCCAAAGAATAAGTGAAAGTATGCTGAAAGATGAATTTGATTCCTTCCTATTAATCTACCTACAATATTCCATACAAAAATGTATGCGAGATATACAAGTACATGCATGAATGAAGAAATTCTTTACATGATGTAATGTCTTTCGGCGTGACATGGATGCAGTCATTTTCTTGATAATGTGACATACACTGTACATGTAGTTTACCAGCCAAACTTGTACATGTCATGGATCATGCTTTCAAGCTCTAATTGGGGAGACACTTTAATTCAGGAACATTTAACCTATGCTATTCAATGAGGGAAATCATAGCTTATCTAAGATTTGGTGAAAATGTTTAAGAGGGGGAAATTATAACTCCTTTATTTACAAAATTACAAAATTAAAGCAGTTGACCAATCTAATTCATATACATGTCACCCCAAAAGTGCATCAACAATGCAATTTTTCAATCTGACAACTATTATTACAAAATATAGTGAATGAAATATTTCAGCACCACACACACTTGGGAAGAAAGTAATAAAGTATCCATAAATTTGGATATGTTTACTTGATAAAGGACTCCACTCAGTACGTCACATTATAAAGAAAATGGACATGCCCATGTAGTGCTGAGAAACTTGTGATTACCGGTATGCTTTATTAAGAATAACTTGCTTTACATCTCTCATACACGTTGGTGGGGAATCTTTTATGATTGATAGGCAAGAACAGGTACATCTCTCACAATAACTTCACTTATTTCTTGGTGCAAGGTTTCCTTTCAAGTTTGACTCGTAATGTGAAAAAAATCCTAGTCTAATTAATTGTCTGTTTGGAGCCCGAAGCGTATTTTGTAACTTTAACACAAAGTTAAGGTTTTTCTGGCTCTGAACATTTTTTTTTTTATTTGACATTTGTTTTTGCATGGATTTGAATATTTATGTTTGGTGAATGAAATCGTATTCAATTTCAAAATTTGGGTAGCACAAGAATAGACAAAATTAAAATATGGCTCCCAATTTATGGGAAATTATGATTAATTATAAAACCAAGATTTTGATTTAATTCATCGTTTGCAGAGTGACCCACTAGATCCAGCTGTAAAGGTATGTTTGAAGTTGTCTCAGTGTGTGGTGGTGTATGGAACATTAATTAACTGCAAAAAATGAAAAAAGGGCATAAAAAGGTTGCTTAAATATACGTGTTAACCCCTGTGCAATGCATGTTGTCCATTTCTGTTGCTATGTGTATGTAAAGTATATGTGTCACCATCAACTAATTCATATTCATATACATGTACAGTGTAGAGTAAATAAAAAGTAACAATGCATCAGATTCTTCACTTGACTTATCAAATATAAATTCACCTTTGTACACACGCGTGTGCCAATTCTCTTCATATCTCTAATGCAAATAGTAATAGCACTCATCCGACGTAAACCATGTTGCCAAGCGACGTGTAAACAGTATGATTTCTATAAAACTTCCTTTTTCTTTCATGAGAGATATATCCTTGATCTACGAGTTTATTCACTGTATTTGTGGGGGGTCTCCAGTAGCCTAGAGTCTCCGGTCATACAAATATGACACTGACACAGCTGAAATGAATTGGCTTTGAGAAGATAAGCTTTGTGTGTGTATTATATATTGCATACTGACTATTTGCAAGAAATTGTAAAGATTTATACAAATCTGTAAAAATAATGGAATACAGGTGTACATGTACCTCAATAGTTTAACAACTTTACGATTGAGATTTATGGAAGGTTGCAGGGCACTTGATTTTGGTGGAATGGGTTTTTATTTATTTAGTTTATTATTTTATATCATGAAACAGATCTTCATATCATAGTTCACTCTTAATATCATTCATACAACATTAACATTTTGTTGCAAATTGAGTAACTGACCCTTTTAAAAAAAAAAAGAATTGTAGACTGTGTTTACATTTAGCATGGCCAGAAATATACATACTAGTTTATTCTTTTCTCCAAAATGAATATACATGTACATACTTGTATATTCTTATCTCCAAAATGTTGTTTCAAATTGTATTTCTAGAGAGCTTTTATCAATCTGATCAATGCCTGACAGGCCTTTAAAGCAAAATTGCATGTTCTTTGATCTCTCCATTTTAAACACTTTGAATATTTTGTCATGGTATAGATCATTAGCAAACAAGTCCTTGTGTTCCAACCTCAAAAAACATAACATGTACAGTTGTACGTCATCTGTGTTTTTGCATAACAATGCCCCCCCCCCCCACCCCCAGGAAACATTTACATTGTAGAAGAGATTGCTTTCACTGATATGTTTTCCATGTCATTCCCTTTCATTCCCCTTCAATAGACATGTTGAAATGGTCACCAAGACTACTAATGCATATACAGTATACACCGTCTTTACCCTTAGTTACTCATGTGTATACCCATTAGTTTAGTATACTGTACATTTTCAAGATGCATGATGCCAGGATACATTATCGATAAGCTTGTAGAGCCGATGCACTTTTAAGTGTACCCGAGATTGTTTGGATTGAGATTAAAACAAAAATCACTTTAATTAATTAGCACTATAATGACAAAAAGGTGACTTCCACGAACCAGTATTTGATTTTTAACTAATTGAATTGGTTGCACTATGATTGTGTAAAGTGTACTAATTAATGTACATACAGAAGGAGGCATATTTAGTAATGTACATGTGTAAATTTGTTAGTGGTGGTCCATTTCACATTCACATTTAGTGTAAATGTTAGGTTCACATAAATCTTATTTACTTGCTTTTGGGGTTTTCTAATAGAAAAATGGAGGCATTACTGAATGAAATTATTAAACGAGGCATATCTAGACAAACATTCAGTCATTTGTACCCGTGCATTGTAGACCTCTACAAATGTATATATTTTTATTAAATATAGAGATAGTCTGTAGATCTGATGCATAGAGAGAGCTCTTGTACAAGCATGTACGTTATAGAAAAGATACAAGTGTGAGTACTTTGATACATGAATGACTGCCTCACACTTTACAATAAGTTTCAGGGATACGTGTACAATGTACATGTACATAGGTCTTTTAAATCTTGTAAAAATCTGTTAAGTTACACATACACATTAACCTCCATATACCTATACACCTGTAGACAAGTTAATGTCCGTATAAAAGCAAAGCAAATGGCGCAATTTTTAAAGTTACCTGTAGAAAGTACCGAAAATGTAGACATATTAAAATAAATATGTAGGAATAACAATGTGATTTTCCATTACATCTTGGCATGCATGCATGTAATTAAAGGTACACAAGTGACTCGAGTATGCCATTAGATCCAGTGGCACCAGCATTATTACCCCCATTACAACCGCCCGCTTTAGTAACTGGTCACTAAGGTGCCATCGATTATTTTGTTTTCTTCCTCCAATCCACTTTCTTTTGAATGAATCCACTTCTCCTTCAATTCTTCTCCCTGCATTGTCTGCTCTTCTCACCAATAGCTATAAGACCCTGATTGCTGCAGCTCCGGTGTGCTTTTGTTGTGTTATTGATCCGAAAGTTACACAGGAGCTAAGAATAACGCTGTGTATCTATAGTAGTGGATGCAAATAACATAAGAGCCCAATTGAGCTCCGCCGTGCTACTTACCTGTACATTTGTGTCACTGAGCTTTTTCAAATATTGAAACTTCTTGAAGTGCACACATGAAGGTGCTAGTATCAATAGAATACCTATTGAATTTGTATCAATCCAATTGTTTTGTGTGTATATTTTGATAATACAGAGCTGTAATCATAAAGAAAATGATCAGGAGGGAAGATTCTGCCAAAACATTTGAGAGGAAAAAGTATTAAAAAACTACAGCAAACTATAATTTTTCTAAACATTCTTTGACAGTTTTTATAGATAGAATTTTTGTTACATGAAATGCATTCAGAACAACCATCAGATTACAAATATCACTCTTTTAGAGGCTGTAAATTCTCACATGAATGTAAGATATTGAGTACTATCCTGGTATAAATCAGACTTTGTTTTAAAAATCCATATTCCAAGTCAATCTACCTCTTTGATTATATTGTCATTGTTGTGTTGTGAGGCAGAAAAATACCCCATAATTTGATATCCGTCATGATTTTACTCAACCTTTATCCAAGGCCATGACCAGTACAGCGATTTCATTGAGTAGTGAATCAATGATTTAATCAATACTCAATCAATATTCCCATAAATGTCGGTAGTTGCAGTGCCTATTACTCCCTTCCGCTTCCAGTTTTACTGAGATGAAATTAAATACATGTACTGTATACACTGTAATGTGTGGTATATAGAGAGTCTGTACTTTCTTTTTTTCATGCACTGTAGGACAAGCATTTGCATTTGAAGGACAAGCACAAGAATATGATAGTTCTAGATTTGACTGATATGAATTTATTAATCTAAATTAAAGGCAAAGTAATCTTTTCAATTCAATTCAATTCAAGGTATTTTATTCACTCATTGTACATGTAGCCTGCAAAGACTAAATTTCAAATGAATTTACAGAATTTAAAATATTAAAAGGCATCATACAAATTAAGAATTATCATACACTAACACTGTACACAATATTCTAGAAATACATATAAATACAAATGAAAGGAACTACATGTACATGTATACAAGTATAACAATAACATCTAAATATTGCTTCCAAAAAAAAATTGGGAATTAAAATGTAAATATTATCCACTTTTCATCAAAATTTAAAGGCTTATAAATATATCTTGGTCAAAAGCCAACAATTTCTTTACATAAATTTTGTGCTAAAATAATTCTAATATGAATAGGCCTATATTGTATTATACAAATTGACTGCTACCAATTTCAGTTCAATTTCATTAAAATAACTGCAATTCACTAATGGACTTTAAGTGATCTATGAACCACATTTTTATCAAGAGATTAAGATAAAACTTGGTTCTAATCCCTCAATGTCAATAGCTGATCTGTTTTCAACTGGAGGGCTAAGTACTGAGCAACCAAACAAGGCCGGTAATTTGCACCAATGCAGATTATTTTTTTTATGTGTACATTAGTTGCCTGTCTGGTCTTTTGACAAATTTGTGAATACTACCTGTATTTGACCAACATGTCTACAAAGATTGATTTAGTTACCATCGTAAATCTAAAATATTTATAAACCATACCCATATTGGTTAGGATTTACACCTTTAATAACAAATGTTGTTTTCTAAGTTTTCTGGTGTATGAAACTGATTGTTCACTTAAGTTTTTGAAATAGGGGATGAACTAAGAACTGATTTTTTTTCTTGACAGCGTTCCAGCTTTAAGATAATAATAAATTATGGTAATAGTGGGTTCTTGTATATACATGTAGCACTCATGTCTGTCAGACTTGACACTCCTGGCGCTCTCGATTGCTTTAGCACGGCTGCCATTATGGCGCTTTAGCATTTCAAGGAATTAATTTCTGCCAGGTACCCATTTACATCACCTGAGTTGAGTGAGGCAATGTAGATTTATCAACCATCCTGTCTTATGGCAGTGAATTAAAGTAAATGATTCAATATTGATGGCAGGTGATTTTTCTTGAATGAAGTTGACTAGGGCAAGGTCTCTTCTTTTGAAATTTCATACTAAGAAGGTCAAGAAATATTCAGCCTTCCCTGGAAAGCAGCATGTGACATCCTGCTGAAAAGCTGCAATATCCCTTATAAAAAAGTACCATGGTAACCATGTTTTTTTTTGGACAAATTACCATCCACCATGGTAACCATTAAACCATGGTTACTATGGTGGATGGTAATTTGGAAACCCAAAAATTATTACCATGGTTCTTTTTTATAAGGCTATAGAAATCAAAATTGAGTCAAAGTTCTTTCCCTTATAGGCTTACATTGTACTTGTTATGTCCTAGTCTTTTAGTTTTACCATGAGTGTAATGATTTGTTTGCAGTTATTAGCATGGGCCATTCATGATAAATTATAAGAGAGAATGGCCCTTTGGCTGTTTCATTGAAAAGAAACTGCTCAAAATCAGGGAAGGAAAATATAACATAGCTTCAACTATCAAACTAAAGCTCTGTCATGTGTACATGATAACTAAAGCAAATCAATCAAGAAAATCTTGTAACGGTTCATTTTCATCGCGATCTGAAATGTACATGTACATGCACAATTTGTACCCCCCCCCCCACCCCTCTTTTACCCAGTTTAGACTTTAGATAGTATGTGTTAGGTTTCCCCAAGTTATATTTATTTATCTATATTTTGTTTGTTTATTTATTTTGATTTACAGTACATGTATTCCCAGTATCAGAGATCAAGAACTTTCAAAACCCCTACAAGTTTAAATATTATTTTATCTTTCATCAAAATACCCCTACAGAAACTTTCCTTTCAAACTTTATGATGCATGCCAACCAATTTTTGTCCTCACAGTAATATGAATGAAGATGAAAAGGATCAAAGTAAGACACTCAAATATAACACGTAGATGTACGTGTCCCTGAGCGTCAATCATGAAGTTGATTTGTAGAAATAATTGGCAATTATTCTGCAAATTAGTGCGCAGATGTGCCGGACACCACCGCATTGTGCCGTGGTGATGATCATTGTTACACTTGCCAATATAATGAGCTTTCGCTAAGCCATGACAATCTCAAGAGACTTTGAGATGTGGGTATAATGCAGTCATTCAGACATTATGTTTTGTGCCATATTTGGTAGGAGGTTTTTATAATTTCGTAGCTCTCATTCTGGCGCTGCAGTTCTGTGCCATATTTGATAGGAGGTTCTTATAATTTCATAGCTCTTATGCTGGCGCTGCAGTAATGGATGCTTGGGTTTATAACACGGGAAAGGGAGAGATTGAGGTGTGTTGATTTATTGATTTATAAAGCAAAGGACATTTTTATCAGTTATATTTATTGTGATATGCAGTTGACCAATATGGCGTTGTGGAGTGTGCAGTTGTCATTTGTTATTATGGGATAATGGAGCTTTGAGAAATTTACAATCTATGCTTTGTGTTGTTTCATTGTTTATTCACATTTGTCATATACAGTTGTACATGTACATGTACAAGTAACTGTGTAATAATCCTCTGTGTTGGGTCAGTTTGGTGTATTGGATGTACTACTGGTGTTATTGTTGATGTCACATGTGATGTACAATACATGTACATACACTGCCTTAGAAAGAAAATTTTAGGGCAAATATCAATGTTTTTATTGTGTGCTTTAAGATTTGTCTTAAAATTCAAGATGGTGTACATCAAATCTGAATGTACAGTAGATTAGGTGCCTTCCTCAGGAATGCAAGAATAGAAAATATATATACAAAACACATTTTCATAGGAATATGTTCACTAATTTTGTTATTGTATATTACCGGTAAGTGAAATATATATTTTGTCTGAAGTTTACATGGACATGTACATCTGGAAACTTCATGCTGTTGAAAAACATACATGTACATGTATAATGTACATGCATATGAACAAATGATTCATTAAAAGCATTTTGAGCTTAATACCCAAACATTTCCAAGGGATTTCAAGCAGGGAATATTGATCTACAGTACCTGTACATTATTACTAGATTCATATCAGATATTCCTCTTATAATCATTTTCCAAATTGTATCCTTTTCTTTGTATTCAGCTTCCACCTATCATCAGACCAGTCAAGCATAGTAGACTCAAAGTTTCAGCAAGATGTAAAAGAGCAGCTATAGCAGTTGGTAGCAAAGTTATCTAGTAAGTACAAATTAAACCACCATCTCTTTTTTGTCTCCCTCTCTCTCTCTCTCTGTCTCTTTCTGCCTCTCTCTTTTCTCTCTCTGTCTCTCTGTCTCTCTCTTTCTCTCTCTCTCTTTCACTCTCTTGTGACTATAGTAGTTGCTAATTACAGTATTTTTATGAATGTTATCATTTTTTTTTCTCTGTCTCTCCCTCTTTCTCTAAATATACATGTACAAAATATGTTGTCCATTGTATGGTCAATATTATAATACTAGTCTCTGGATTACTATTCTTTATCATACTTTTTATATAAATAAAACCTGAATAAATGAAGAAAGGAAATACATGTACATGTTTGTCTATATTCATTCTTCTTCTACATGTACATGTACAATGCTCATTGCTATTGCAGAACTAATCAAAGTATCTGTCTTTTTATTAATTATTTCTAATTTTCTCATTTATTTTCAGCGTCTTTCGGAATGGAGATGCCAACAGTCCAGCTGTCAAAATCCTCTTCACAAAGTTCATGCTCAAGAACTATGATGTCGTCTTAAACGAGGTCACGCGGAAGGTCAACATCATGACAGGGGCTGTTTGGAAGTAAGCATTCCATTTTGTTATGCCTAAAGTGTAAACAAGCAGTCTTAGCTTGCAAACATCAGGCATGACATGACTTCCATTCTAGTTTGTATATTTACATGTACATGTGTAATACTCTATGATGTTATTGATTACATTTTTCATGTTATAGCCAAGTGTTGCTGTGATCTACTGTACATGTATCTCTCCCTGCCCCACCCTTCTACATGTATCTCTCTCTGTCTCTTTCCTGCTTTTCTATTTGTTGTTATATTTTTTGTGATTTACATGTATCTCCTGCTACCCCTTCTCTCTCTCTCTCTCTCTCTCTCTCTCTTTATCTCTCTTTATCTTTCTCTCTTTCTCTCTTTATCTTTCTCTCTTTCTATCTCTTTCTATCTCTCTCACTTTATATGCATCTATCTGTCCCCTTTGTTTCTTTGTTATCCTCTTCATTTCTTGCTAAGATGAGGCAAATACTTACAGGGAGGTGATAGTAAAAGAATGAAGAAAATATCCATTTGTAACAAGAGTAATGACCCAGATATAATACTGAGAGAGTGAGAAAAGGAAAGCATATTGGCTTGATCAGCTGGCGTAGGGCCGGGGAGAGTGTGAATGTGCCATATATCTCAAGCAAAACTGATGACCGCCTCACACTTAGGTCCTCCTGTGTATTCCCCTGCTAGTCACCCCACGTTGGTTCCTCTAACGGAAGCCCTGGTCACCTGCTCTGCAGTGGCATCTCAATAGAAACCTTTAGCGCCATTGAATATATGATCCTTGCATCGGAGCTCCCTTTCTTCAATCCTTCCATCTTTCTTTATTAATTCATGACTGTTGCAGTTGCTACAATGCTAATTATAGCACCAGTGCAGATATATTATTCTCAATATCTCTCTTTCTTTATTTGCCTGTTACGAGGGCAACAGGCACAAACACTTTATGGAAAGATAAGATTAAAAAGAGATTTAGAAAAGGGAGTATGTACATATAGGAGTTATTTCTCAGAAAGCAGCAGCAGGGGCGTACGCAGGGGGGGGGGGGGGTTTGTGGGTTCAAACCCCCCCCCCCTTTGGTATTTTTATGTGTGTAAACCCCCCTAAAAAAACTAAAACCCCCCCCCCCTTTGTTTTTTTTTGTTTTTGTTTTTTTAAATTTAAAAAAAAAAAAAAAAAAAAAAAATTATGCCCACGGCTAACGTAAAGTGACCTTACCCCCCCCCCCACCCCCGACGAAAAAAAATGTCAAATTTTCAAATTTCGAGACCCCCCCCAAAAAAATGTCCGCTTACCCCCCCCCCCCCCCCCCCACTGAGCGACTTTTCGGCCGGCGCGATTTTCAAATTTTCGGGAGCAAAATATTTTGGGTCAGATTTTAAAACCCTCCCCCCTTGAAAAAATCCTACGTACGCCCCTGAGCAGCAGTGTCACCATATCTTGAATAAGTTTTTAAGTTTAGATATGTATGCTTTGTGTACTTTGGATACTTTGTGTAATTTTAAAGGATATTTATCTGGCCAAATAGTTTGAAATAGGGTAGGAAATCTAGGAATGCCCTTTGTAGGTCATCCTCTTGAGATGCAGATCAACTTTGACTTTTCATCATTCGGAAGGTCACTTAATGACCATTTATCTTGATTTTCTTACTTTAATATTGAGGGAACGTTTTAATCCAAATTCTTATGTTCAACAAGTCCCTTCAGAATTTACACAAAGGTTCACTTGATTTAGTTCAAGGCCCAAACCACATCATATTTGTTCATAGGGAATATGATGTTAAGAATATGGTTAATGTTTGATGATAATAGACACCCATTATAAACACTCAAACATTTAGGTTAACTTACTCAGTTATATCCTGTTTTAGAGTGTGTAAAGAAATATGTGACACATTTGCTTACCTATTCTCTGCTGCTTTACTGCTCTCTCTATCTGTCTGTCTCTCTCTCTCTCTCTCTCTCCCTCCCTCCCTCTCTCCCTCTCCCCCTCTCTCCCTCTCTCCCTCTCTCTCCCACTTTCCCTTCCATGATGTTCCATCCCTCCCTCCCTCCCTCACTCCCGTCATCACTTCTTTCTTCCCTCCCTATCTCTCTGGCTGTCCCCTCTGTCTACATCTCTCCAACTTTCTCTCTCCACATTGCCATCTTCTCACCGTCTCCATCTGCTTGTCTTTCCTCCAGGCTACATTCACTCGATGGTAGGCAGTTACACGGGCCAGAAGAGTTTGAGGACCATGAATTCTATGTTGCTAGTGGGCGAGAAAACTTTAAGAAGGTCCCTTACCCCAAGGATGGTGTCATTGTATCGCCAAGGGTACTGAGGTAAGATATTTTCCATAACTTTATTTTGTCTTCTTTTTTTTTTTCCTTTGACATTATAAGGAGATAATATTTTTATTTATTCATGTTTATTTGAAAAAGTCTCATTTAATTTTTTTTTTTACTGAGACTGAGAAAAGAAAATGCAAGGTCATTAGCCTTTCACTTACCATTTTAAATACTCTAATGTGTTCAACAAAAGTGTTTAAAGTGTCATTTACGGTAGTTGAAGCAATGAACTTTTTTTGGGGATACATTATATAATATATCATGCCTTCTTTTCGAGGTACTGGTTAAAACTATGGGCCTCTGGGACTCCAATAGTAATATAGTATTGGAGTCTCCTCTTGCCAGTAGGTTTAACCAGAACCTCTCAAGACAGTGTATATTATTTCATTATTATTTCCCGTCCATAGGCCTGCCCTAGTCAGAAGAAGGATAACAAGATTGTCCAAAGACTCCAAAGCATCAAAAGCATCCAAGGAATCAAAAGAATCGCAAGAATCACGAGAATCGAAAGAATCAAAACCCGCTCAAACGGTGAGTCCAGATGGTTATTGGCATCATCCAGTTGTACAGATCATGCACATGAGCTCAACATATATAAGAATGTTGGTATAAAATTAGTGCGTTATAAATTGTTCTTTCCCATTTTATTTCTGTTTACTTCTATAGTCTTGCAGTCAAAGCCAAGTTTAATGCTCTTTGAAATGGATTTTACAAAAGTGCTCACATAGTATGATTGTATTGTTTGAACAAATGTCAAATATGTTATCAAATTGAATGGAAGAAAATAAATGTATATTTGAATTGAATTGAATTGAATAAAATTGAAAGTAATGACGTAACTGTTTTCCCCTGAAAAGGGCTGAACAGTGCCATGCAACCATAGCATAGAGTAGAGATGTCGATATATCCGACATACTGGTAGACATTCCTGTATCGATTCTCTGTTATCTTTCCTTTTGACAGGAGCAGAAAAAATCCAAGCCCTCAAAACCATCCAAACCATCTAAGCCATCAAAGTCATCACAGCCGACCCCACCGAAGATCAAGAAGGAGAAGAGCCCAGAGCAGAAGGAGGCTGAGGAGGTGTTCCATCACAAACCCACCATGGTGAAGAGGAGCCGAGAGAGGGATCAACAACAGAAGGAGAATGCCTTGGATTACAGCGATGGTAAGTTAGATTCCATCTTTGTTTATTTAAACGAACTCCTAATAAGGCCCACCTTTATTAGCCAAATTTTTAACATAGACCTGTCATTCCGCTCCAGAGGCATTTACCCGATCACATATAACTCAGTTTAGTCGTCATTGAAGATGCGAATAGCAGGCTTTTACACTGTTGTGATATTAGTTTGAGCTGTTAACCCAAGCGAACAAGAATTTTTTGTGAAGTAGTCTGCTGTCAAAGCCAATTAGCAGACTAATTCACTGGTGAAGACACATTTGGATCGTAATTGCTCTAAAACTCAAGCTGATTCCTCTATCAATTCGGGCTTTGCTGAGCTCCAGCTAATTGAGACCTGGAAAATCAAACTCCTGACTACAGTATGTGTATCTAAGCTTGAGCTTGTTCAGGATTTAATGGGCAAGCAACTTGAGAGAGTGCTGTGTTATGCGATATCTTCATTAGTTATTTTGTAAGTCTTGTATCGGGTCATGTCGGTATGACTTAACATTGATAAAAATCAGTCTTTATTTGTTTTATTTCATTTACTATAAAGTTAAATCCCCTTCAGTTACAGGTAAGTTCAGCAATCTATTTTGCATTGTTATTTGAACGACTGCTATCAAATCATCTATAGCAAGGTCAGTGCTGACATCTAGAATTATATTCCCTAGCTGCTCTGTTTAATTTATTTGCATCTCTGATGCTAGGATGTAGTCTCCCTACATCCTTGTTGCCATGTAGATCATTTGTTTACAGAAATGTAATATGTGTAAACTGTAGCTGAATAGTGGCCTATTATGCCTAATGTGGATGACCTTGCCTATATTAGCATATATGTGCTTATTGCTGCTTTGTAGTCGGTGCCATTTGTCACGTCAATAGATAATTGATAAAGTTCCATTCACCCTTCGTGATTATTGGTTGGGGTGTTGTTGCCGTGACATTAATCGCCCCCGTTCCTTATTAATTTTCTCCTCGCGGACATTTACCCGTCGCCCAGTTGCGCACACTCAATCAAAATGATTAGGCATTTCCTCCAATAGAAATTACTGGTAATAAAACAGCTATTATAATATTTTTTAATCTCAAATGTTTCATTTGAATGATGATGTTTACCCAATTATAAGTTCAATCCAACTTGGCCTTGTGAAAAAAGAGATGATTGAAATGCACTTGGTTTCATGACATCATTTGTTTTCCATTGTTTCTCAATTATGCTAGGCAGATGATAATTGCACTCAAGGCACAATAATTTGTTTGTGTTTTGGTCCTGAAAAACCATATGTATTAAAAGTGTCTCTCTTATACATTGGTCATAGGAGGAACATAAGGTATCCATTCAGTCCCTCGCTTTCCATTACAAATTTAATGACTGGAAAAGTTTGCAGCAGTGATGATTTAAAGATAGAGCATAGACCAGGAGCATTGACAGTTGGAGGATTTTCTTTCTCCCTGTGTGTGAATGTGTGTGAATTATACATTTGTGACTACAATATATGAAGGAGGAGGCATTAGTTAGAGATGGCACTTCAGCATTATCTATCCAACTACGAGTACGGTCAGTTGCTTACGTTGTGCTTTCTGGTTCGAGTGTACAAGCTGCAATGTGATTGGTTGAATGATGTCACATGACTGCTAATTTTCTCATTGTGTGCAAGACAATGTCATCGAAATGTCTCGCATAATTAGTGTCAGAGTTTGTTGACACAAAGTTTAAATGAAGATGCAATTAAATTTGCATTTGCTAAGATCTTTCTTACGTAAATGGAGAAGCACTTTTCTCTTTGATTGTGATATTGTTTAAATGTTATGCAAATGATATTCTCCATTACCACAATGCTAATTAGCTTTTTTGTTTGTAAACAACTTCAGCTCTCCGTATTTTGCAGGAACTCTTGTCATACAGTATGATCAATGCATTTAGATTGAGCAATGTCAATGTGTGTTTCTGTCCCTTGCGAGCTTTAGTTAACATACTTGTCAAGTTGCAATTTATTGTAATAGTAGTAGTTGTAGCTGACAATTTATTGGGTGAACTGTTATGTGTAATATTTTTATAATTCAATTACAAGTAATGTAAATATTTGTAATTACCGGTAGTCTGTATTTGTTTTAAATATATTTTGTAGGTTCATGTACATGTACATGTATGTGTAGATAACAAATATACATTGTAGCCCTGTGCATATCAGGTAGTTGTTTTGGGGTCTTTCTTTCTATTCTTTTAGTGATGAATAATTTCCTCCTTCAACACTGTATTTCTGTTCTCTTGGTCTTGGTCACTCCCTGATAACAAAGAAAGAACAGTGTTATTATTAATCAAATTTAAGGATACAGGGCATTGTAATTTGTTTCATGAAACCGTCATACCTGTAAGTACATGTCGGCAGACTTGTGCTTGTGACAGTGTCATGAAACGTCGCCTGGGAGTTGGAAGCAAGCCCTTTTACTTTTGTCTATTAAATGTACATGTACCATATCCATGTTATCAATTCAAATAGTTGTATGTATGCCTAATAATGTTAGACACATACAATTAGACACCATTCCCTAATCATCGTCCATTGGCCTTGGACTCATGTATTTGTTTAACATGCTTTTAATCCAGTTACTCTGAATGTTTTGACAGTATGCAATTGACTGAGAGACAACACACTAAGCACTATAATAATTTCATTGCTCATTGCCTTGGAGCATGTAGGCTTCCAGACTAATTGCTATTAGCTGATGGGTCCAATCATCCATGCATATAATGAGAATATGATCAATAGCAAATCATGAGATTAAAAGTGTCTGGATTATTAATACTGTTTCTATATTTTGTACATGAAAGTCTGATCAAACCGCTGCTGTTGCCTAGCTGTAATAATAACAAAATAAATAATTGGTTCTTGTATAGCGCATGTCACATTATAACATCTCTATGCGGCACTTCCAAGAGTTTGGAAATTAATACCCCAGTTTTAGCTTGGCTGCCATGACGGCGCTCTAGCATTTCAAGGAATTTATTCCTGCCAGGTACCCATTTACCTTGATCACCTGGGTCGAGTATAGATTTTGTTCGTTCGTGTCTCCTTAGATCAAGATTAATGTATCTTGATCTAAGGAGTAGTTGCTACAACCAGCAGTGTCAGACACGTTGCCCCAGGGTGCGAGATAGGACTTTTGTAGCATGCCCCCATTTAAACCAATTATACAATAACAATTAACATTACATTTAATTAAAAGTATGAAACTATTAAATTTACTCTCATGTTACGTGAACAAATATATATATATATTATGAATCAATTGATTTGGTCGATCCAGTTCGATGGCAAAAACACGGCACTACTAGACAGAGATCCTAATAATAACAGAGCTTGGTCTTATTGCTCTGTTCGCCGGCAGTTTGAGGATATGGAATCCCGTGGCACATTACTCACAAGAGTTCTAACAAGCCAAGCTTATACAGAGCCTATAATAAGTAATGTTGTGCATGTACCACAATATGTAGATTAATGTCTTGCCAAAGGACATACCTGTAAGTGCCGCGGCGGGATGTTCATGTCTGAATGTCTTGATTTCTTGACACCCTGTTTCATGACAATTCATAATACACCTTAATATAAACCATACACTTGACACCCTAATTGCTATAGATGCAGAAGGGGTGTTTGAGACAATTTCTTATATTCAGACGATTCAAAGTTGACTTTAACATCCTTGATCATGAAGTCTCCTGAGTACACCTTACACTTAACACCCTCCCTCTCTCTCTTTCTCCTGTAGATCCAGAAGGTGTCTTCAAGGCCAAAGAAGAAAGGAACGAGACCAAGGGAGCAGCCGAGGTCCAAGATACCGTTGAGACTGCCATCGACCTTCCCATCGACCAGGTGGCTGCTGAGGAAGTGGAGGAAGAAGAAGACCTTGGTAAATATTAATTCTTATTAAGTCTTATGTTATGCAATTTTATGCAATTTACCTGTAAAATGGAGACTGGCCGGAATGCTCCTCAGGGAGTGGAGAATGTGCATACATTGTGTGCGGGTAAGCCTGAATCCGATGACCGGGGTAATAATATATCTGTGAAGCGCTTTAATAGACACATCGATGTATCGGGCGCTACATAAAAGCGGAATATTATTATTATTTTGATATAAACCATACTCGAGTGGAAATATGAGTAACAAAGGAATAATAGAATTTTAGAGGAGCACAGGTCACTTGTTTATCTTGAGGTTTTTTTCTCCATGTATTCCTGCCCTCGTCACTTGAGTAATATTACCCCTTTTTCTGTCCTTCCTAGATCTGGGGGATAATGAGGATGATAAGCCAGAGCCACCCAAGGAGTCCGTGGACCTCGTCGGGAGGATGCTGGAAGACGATGAGGTACCGGAAGCTATCCCCGACGATGCCCCACCCACTGTGGATGAGGATGATAATGTGGTGGTCAATGGTGGTGATGATGATGAGGGTGGTGATGTTGGTGTCGGTGATGATGTAGGTGCTGGAGCACAGGAGGAGAAAGCAGGAGGAGGAGCCAAGGAAGAGAAGAACGAGGAGGACCAGGTGGGTTCTTTGGAAACCTTTTAAAGGCATCTTCATATTTAACCCGTCACCATCCTTTAGCCACTTATTTCCCCATCTTCATTTGTCTTTCAAAACAGAATAACCCAGTAGCAACAGAAATTGATTCTGTATGTCTTTCAATCTTTGAATTGATCCTCTTTTTTATCATAAATTTTTTTGTTTAAATCTCAATTTGGAAAGATTGGAAAGAATTTCCATTTTAAGTTCTCTTTGAATGAAGTGTAATGGTAGAGGCATGGATGTATGTTGTGTTACGGGTCTTTAGGTTATCTCATTTCCTTTTCTTTTTAAAATCCTTTCAGAGTGCAAAACATCAGATAAGATTACTGTACATGCGGAAAAAACTAACTGAGATGGCTTATTTTCAGTTTTTGAAATACTCCCATAAATATTCAATTCAAAGTAAAAGTGAATAGTAAACACAGAAAGTAAAAGTATTATAATTTTATCTGAACATCTGAGCAAACATCTATTCTGTATAAAGTTGTTCACACTGTAGGTCCCTCCTCCTTTCTCCACCTTTCTGGCGATTTTAACCAACTAGTTGCTGTGGTAATATAGTAATAACAGTTCCTTTGTAACCATCTTGCTAGGTAACAAAGCTCTAGGGGTGCAACAGAACCCCGCTTACGGCCCCCTTCTTCCACCCAGCGAAGGTACTCAATAAGTTTGGTCTTTAATCATCCATTATGTGGTCCTCATTTGCACTAACATGCATGGAACAAGCATTCATCAATTGGATCCCAACATGGATTGATAACATAACAGAAACATATTTTATGGTCCATGTTAAGCATTGAAAAGCATTTCAAGTTAACGCTCTTTCAGTATGTTTTTTTATGTTCCTACGTGTATCATTGCATGCATGTAATATTTTTTAATAGTTTTTTCATGAAAAGCATGAAAAAATGCACATTATATATCATTTTCCCTGCGGAGAATAAGCTGAAGCAATGAATTCCATTATCTATTTAAGCATAATTTTGATTTAGTTTAATTAGGTAATGTGCAGCTAGTATTTCACTCCAGCTGCATACCAAGGCTTTAAGAGCCTACTTTTTTTCTTATTTTTCCTGCTCTATCATGTTAAAATAGCAAACATTCCCCTTCTATGAAGAAAAATATTTTTTTTAAATCATGTCTATATGCGTTATTAATATCCCCTTACACTTTTGCAATGTGCAGCTAGTCTTTCACTTCGGCTGCGTACTTAAGTCTTTAAGAGCCTTTTTTTCCCGCCTGCTCTATCATAGACAGCAAACATTTGCCTTCTTTAAAAAATAAAAAAAATAAAAAAATAATTTTTCAAAGAGTTATGTCCATAAACGTTAATGATATCCACTTGCACTCTTGCGTGATATGATTTTATTCAAATTTCTGTTACCTTCCATCTTTTTTTTCCTCTCATGGGCTTTTGACTTAAAACCAACCTTTTCCTTCTTTCACGTTGATCGTTTCCATTCGAGCAGCCTAATGCTTTCTTGACTGATGACCTAGGTGAGAATACGGTATGATGACGCCACAGCACGCTTACATTTTATTTCTTTTGACTCACTCCTAACAGGTTTGGATTGGTTGTACGTTTGTTTGTTGCATGGTTTGCCGTGTGGTGGATGGTTGTTTTTAACCCCCTTATACAGTGCGTCCCAGAAAAAACGAAACCGAGAATTATCGATTTTTATCATAACTTAATCACGATTATAATTAATAAATGATACATATGTGTAAAGCTTAGATCCTCCTCTTTCATCTGGTGCAACTCATATGAGGCATATTTCATGCATGAGTGATTAGAATCAATTTGAAGAAAGGGTACCAAAAAGACATTTGGTGGACGGTATGATAAAACATTGATAATTCTCGGTTTCTTTTTTTCTGGGACGCACTGTATATTTAACCCTCTAATGTTCCTTTGACGGCAGTATCAACCATTTGTCAAAATCATCAATTCTTATGCAGCTCTGCTTGTAAAATGTGTTGTAATCATAAGAACATTCAAAAATTATTTATTGAAAAGACATGATTGCTCAATGGATAGGGTTTTGGCCCTTGGTTCAAAATAATGTTCAAGTTTATAACAAATTTTGATTGTTTTATTGTAATACAAATCACCAGGGAATATCTTGGGAGTGTTACCAAAATAAGGTTACCATCTTTTTATGTTAAATCCAAATGGATAACCAGAAAATTGAAGTCGTATTTGAGCAGTCAGATTTATAGGAATTCATATTTTTTGAGAAATTGTTGTTTCTTTCTCTAACCCATTGCTTTCTACAGTATAACAAATTTTGTGTGGCAATACATGTATGTTAATTGTTCATACATTATTACTCTTTTTGCAGTTTTTGTTTTAAAGTCTGTGTTCATGCTGAGATTTCCTTTTCAATTGACCTATATTTTGTGTGTATATCTGAGTGTCTCTTGTCCTAACCGCTTTCTTTATCTATGGAACCTATTCTTTTCTGTGAAGGCTTTCCCCATGTCAGTCAACATGGTCCAACGCTGCAAAAAGTGGATTCTCCGCGTGAGAACACGGCAAAGACCGTCCCAGCTTAGTACTGGAGTATGTTGAATCTCAGTCTCTTATAAGGGGGAGGACCCTAGTATATATAGTCTGGCATTTGTGGACTAAATTTTTGAATATTGCAGTGGATTTACTATAAACCTTGCATACTCTGTCTTATAATAGTTACCTGCAATCTATAACTTGGAAACAATTATCAAGTCTAGAATCTCTGGAAAAAAAACTGATTTATTTATCCAATTGTAGCAATTTGAACATTGATCTTTCACGATGAATGAGAAATGTCCCAATTTTGGGATGTATTAGTCAGGAATCATCCCATGACTTTTCTCCCTCCATGGGCCCGTTTCATAAAACTTGTTATCTATAACAACTGCTAAATTTCTATGACAAATTTGCTCTCAGCCAATCAGATGCCATGATTTAAGTAGCTTATAACAGTAGCTTGTATTATTGATAACAAGTTTTATGAAACGGGCCCCTGTAAGCAGTTTGGGATCATAGTTTAATGAATGATGATTGTTATTTAGCTTTGCATTCCTCTCTTTTTTATAAAACAATTTCATTGCTGTTTTAAATGCAAAATATTTTTATTTTTTCTGTAAGATGCTGTTATATATAACATACATTTACTTTGCAAGATCTGCATGGCTTCATTCAGGATCTTATCTGCTTAATTAAAACTTCTCTTTTTTCTTTTGAATCTGTGATGCATTTCTAACTACCTTGTTACTTGTGTTTTATGACTTAAATTGACGTTAACATGAACTAAATCATATTTTGTCCATATGAGTATGCATTCCATTATTCATACTAATTCATCATTCCATGTTGTGCATTGCTAACAAATTTGTTGTTGCACATCCAATAATGTTTAATGTGCCATAACTCATTTCTCTTTAATTTTATGTCACATTTTTATGTTATTGTTTAAATGATGTGCATTGTGTGATGCTTCATAAACTGTATTTGTTTGAACAGAAAAGGAAAATTTTATTGATTTACGTGCTATAAAATGCCTGTCTTAATATCCGGCCAAATAGACTACCCTTTTTGTACGACTGAAGATGAAATAAGTGCCGGTATGGAAAAGATTTTTAATAATTTCAGTTTAATTTTAGTAAATTTGACAAAATTCCTTTTAGATATCTCCTGTACTACTTATATTAACAATGCAAGATAAAGGCTACAACATGCTGTAATGGTGATTGTTGTGCAGCACAAATAATATGAAAAATATGAATTGGACTGTTATTTAATATAATGTTCCTCTTCTTTTCTACTTTGCAGCATGATGACAACCCAGTCTCCCCTCCCGCTAGAGCCCAATCACCTAATGAAAACAACAACAACAGTGCAGAGAACAGGGATATTCCACCAGAGAATAGGGATGAGCAAGTCATTGAAACTGCAGGGAGCCCTGCACCTTCTGTCAAGCCAGAGAGTTTACCTCCGCCGTCCCCCACCAAGTCTAATGGAAGAGTCGAAACTCCCTTTCAGAACAATAACAAGGGTGCGTTGAGTCGGAAGAGTTCATCTCGGAGTAGGGAGGGTCAGTCGAGAATAAGTCCTCACCCACCTGCCACGAAACGTAGCGTGCCACCTTCTCCTGCGGCAAGCAACAGAAGAAGTGTGACCCCGAAGGAGATCATAAGCAATGATGTAGAAAGTCGACCTCAGAGTCAGAGCGTAGAAGTGGCGGATTCGGCTCCGAGTCCCCAAGCTCCACCCTCCCCCGCTGTGCAAAATGGACAAGTCCAGCTACCTGTTGAGAACGATACCCCAAGACCAGTCAGTGGGGGTGGTCAAAATGTAGAAGCCACTTTAACTCCTCATCCTCCACCCTCAGAACAGAATGCGGCACCCTCCCCCGCGGTGCCAAATGGCCAAGCCCAGTCACCTGTTGAGAACAGTACCCCAAGACCGGTCAGTGGGGATGGTCAACCTCCCAGCAGGGGTGGTCAAGTTGTAGAAGCCACGGTAACTCCTCATCCTCCACCTGCAGACTCAGAGCAGAATGCGGCACTCTCCTTCGATGTCCAAAATGGACCAGCTCAATCACCGGTTCAAAATGTTAGCCCAAGACCAGTCAGTGGGGGTGGTCAAAATGTTGAAGCCACGTCAACTCCTCATCCTCAACCCTCGGAGCGAAATGCGCCACCATCCCCTGCAGCCAGCAATGCACAAGCCCAGTCACCTATTCAGAATGCTAGCCCAAGACCAGTCAGTGGGGACGCTCCACCTGAAAGTGGGGGTGATCAGATCGTTGATTCAGCACCGAGTCCCCACCCACCTGCCTCTGAACGTAATCCCACACCCACTGCCAGCACTGGACCAGCCCAGTCCCCCATCAAAGACACTAGCTCCAGACCTGAAAGCACACATGCTCCTCCAGAAAGCGATGTTGCCCAAGGTGCCACTGCGAGCCCCAACCCGCCCCCCTTAGAACCCAATAAACCTACCTCCCCTAAGGGTGATACTGAACCATCCCAATCGCCTGTTAATCAGGACACTCCACTTGCAAATAAGGATGAACAGGCTATCGATTCTGCAGAGTCCAAAGACAACGAAGCACCCCTGCCTCAGAAGGATGTTGACAATGCCGTAGACACTGAGCCAAGAGAAGGACAAGTGGGCGCATAATATGGATTCATTCTGAAACAAACGATTATTTTTACAAGACTCTTTCTATGAGATATACAGGGCAGCCTATGACAGATTTTAACTTTCTTGTGAACTCAACGATAATGTCTTCATTCCTTCCTCTTCCTTTACGAATCCCCACCACATTCATCGCACTCGATTCCTTCAGTTTCAGCTGCCATTTTCCACCAGTTTTTGTTACATTTATACATTCCATACGTATACTGTTTGCTTACTTGTATTACCATTATAGATTCACAGTCATCCCACCAATCTTTTCTCATCCATCCATTTGTATATAACTTATCACACTCACCTTCCATGTATTCAAAGGAATGGGAAATCCCCATTCCCAGATTTGTCACTATAGAATTTATCTTCACACTGCACACTTATAACCTACAGTGTTCTTGTATTCAAAGTCGTGATCTTTATTTTCTGCATATGTTTTACTCGATTTATCTTGATTCATGGGAATTATGAACCATTGTATAAATATCTTAAATGTATATTTCCTATGAAATCCACTTTCAATCCGATGTATAATAAACCACTTTGTACATTTTGATAACTATATGTATGTGTAGATTTCTTAAGTAAGACATGTATCGTCTTTTTTATGTTGGTGTTTATTGTTGGAAGTGAATAGCTTTACACCTGATAAAGAGACTTGAGAATTGGGATAAACTTACATTGTCTTGCTCAGAATCCCCAAATTCTGTTTTCATGATCAGGTATAAACTTTTTTAAGACAGCCTACAGTGGAAAATAAGTTCAGATTAAAGCTGTACCATGAAATGATCCTTGAAATCCCCCCCCCCCACTTCTTTTTGGATGTGATACATGTATGCATGTAACTGTGCTGTAGCACTCTTTCTTGATCATTTTTCAAATGATACAATTATATCATACAATTATTTCATGTATTGTAGTGAGAGTTTGTTGTCATTGTCATGGCTTAGTTGAAAGCCAATCTATGTTTCATCCACATATTATTGTCTTTCCTGAAGCATTAATATGTCCAGCTCTTCATACTCGTACTTCAAGTTATACAGTACTTCAAAGATGTACTTCAAGTTATACAGTACTGCTATTTTTGCTTTAAATGGTACCAGAAAGATATATCTTACTTCAAAATTGCTTGATCTGTATAATTAATAATGAAATTCACATTACTGAACATGTATTATTGATGTAGTACTACTATTTTCTCAAATGTGTATTCCGGGTGCAGTCTTCTGAAATACATACTCTTTATACCAGGGAGAGACTGAAAAGGACCTCATATAAGATTTAAAACACATGACCCATGTCGGTTTAGAAGAACAAATATGAACGGCAAATACAAGTTTGATACAAGTTCTTGTAATGCATGTGTTCTTTAATAGGCAGTCACAAATAATCTGAACAAATACCACAGGGTTAAAACTGAATGTTCAAAAGGAAGAGTTTTTGAAGATCAAATAAGCAAAGAGATCAGAGTAGACAGCACAGAGGAGCAGTCTGTAGATGCAGAAGAAAGATGATAAGAAAGTAGTTATGACATTAAAGGCAGTAAGTCCCTTTTGCAGACTTGTGCGAGTGTTTAAAATATATCCTTCAGATATCATGTGTGAAATTTTTAAATACTGTAATAAGTTCTGAAACTTAGTAAGAAATGAAATTCTAGTGCTGTTTTTATATTGGCACAGAGATAGCTATTCTCAAATCAACAGATATAACGGTCAAGTATTCAAGTCTAGAAAATAAATATCTGTAATTAAACATTTAAAATTGATTTGTTGAAAGCCATTTTCTTTTGATTTTGTAATTGGTGGGAAATTCCTAATATTATACCTGTTTAATAAACCACTGGATTCATGGAAATCATGCGTTTTTATGCCTCCGTTACGAAGTAGCCGGAGGCATTATGTTTTCGGGTTGTCCGTCCGTACGTACATACGTACGTCCCGTTCTAGTGATCGCGTTATCTGAAGAATCGATTTATGGATTCCTGCCAAACTTTGGTCATGTATGTATCTTGCAAAGCCAATGAACTGATTAGATTTTGGGGTCACGAGGTCAAAGGTCAAAGGTCAAAGGTCACAGGGCTCATTAGGTATGCAAAAACAGCTCGTGATCGCGTTATCGGATGAACCGATTGATGGATTCCTGCCAAACTTTGGTCATGTATGTATCGTGCAGAGCCAATGAACTGATTAGATTTTGGGATCACGAGGTTAAAGGTCAAAGGTCACAGGGCTCATTATGTGTGCAAAAACAGCTCGTGATCGCGTTATCTCAAGAACCGATTAATGGATTGCTGCCAAACTTAGGTCATGTATGTTACTTGCAGAGCCAATGAACTGATTAGATTTTGGGGTCACGAGGTCAAAGGTCAAAGGCCACAGCGCACATTATGTATGCAAAAACAGCTTGTGATCGCGTTATCTCAAGAACCGATTAATGGATTGCTGCCAAACTTAGGTCATGTGTGTTACTTGCAGAGCCGATAAACTGATTAGATTTAGGGGTCATGAGGTCAAAGGTCAAAGGCCACAGCGCACATTATGTATGCAAAAACAGCTCGTGATCGCGTTATCTTAAGAACCGATTGATGGATTCCTGCCAAAATTAGGTCATGTATGTTACTTGCAGAGCCAATGAACTGAGCAGATTCTTGGTTCATAAGGTCCAAGGTCATGGGCTCATTATGTATGCAAAATTAGCTTGTGAACGCATTCTCATTAGAACTGACAGATGAATTACTATTTAACTCGGGACATCTTGCAGAGCCAATGAACTGAGTAGATTTTAGGGTCATGAGGTCAAAGATCAAAGGGTCATATATGTATATGAGAAATTGCTTGTAATCACGATATTCTGAGAACCTGTCAATGGATTACAATTGAACTTGAATTTGAAAAATTTCTTCTGTTTTGGTTTGTAAAATTGCTCTATGACGGAGGCATCATTTTCGACTGCGCGCAGTCGAATTCCATCTAGTTTAGGTCTAGGTCTGCAAAAGGGACAAACGATCTTGAATGTTTAGAGCCAGAAAAGAGAGCTCATTGTGAGGAGTCCTGATTCTGAGCTGACAATACGCTGATAGGAAGTTGCATCAGATTTAGGAAGAATTTTTAAAAGGTTTTACCAATCTTTTCTCTTGTGTATTAATTACCGGTAATGGGATTGTAATTATTTTTCTACAACTTCTCACGATTGTATTGAAAATGAATTTCAAAATCATTTTAATTAAGGATGCAATGTTTTGCTCTGGCATTTGTTTTATTATGTAGCCCCATAATGACCTAGTATACAATGATCTCCTATAAAATTAGTCTATATAGCTTATCTTCTATAATATTTTTTTTCTCACAAACTTGTTGAGTCTGATTATGATCAAATACATAAATACAAAAATAGTTGATCGAACAATAATGGCTTTTATTCCCCAAGGTTCAAAATTAATTCATTGATTTCATTCTGTTATGGACTGCTTTAGCTGTGGAGAACAAGATGTCTTTATTCTTGATCAAATTATTTCATGTTTTCTTTTCTTATCACAATGAGGCATTAGAGTTGGCAATTTTTCAAATAAAATAAAATAATACTCCTGCAATATCACTGGTTGTTCCGTCAGAAAAAAAATGTCATGGTTGACAAAGATCATGGCTTAATTTGTAAACTACTTCGGGTGCAGTAAAATGCTTAAGTATAAATTCAGGTGGAAATTGAAAAATGTGTGCTGAGAAAGAATTTAAAGAATACATTCCTTTCCATTTGATTTCTTAGATTTTTTGTCCCAGATATATATCCACTTGATGTATATAGAGATACATTTCATCTATTTTCTTTGAAGTAACACTAAAGGTGATATAAAAACAGAGTGTATTATTGTACATCATAAGTATATAGTTACAAAAGACTCGATGAAATGTTCAAAATGATGAAATACTTTGAATGTAAATAGCCTTATTTTTATATATTTCAACACATGTGAATTTTAAAGTTGAAACATATATTGTTTACATTTGGATTCGAGAGAGGTGCTGAGAAGTGCTACATACAAAAAATAACATCAAAGTTGAGTTATACTTTACTTTTACTTGTGCTAGCATTTTGTTATCATTTGATGTCTTTATACAGTTCTGTTTCGTATAAGTTGCAGTAAAATAATACGGCTTGCCTGAAAGACATTTTGATAATCTTTTGTTTGAAGTCTGTTAAACCCAGTCATGCTCTACCAAGATGCATGCTTAAAGTATAGTTACAACTGGGGGGCGTTTCACAAAACTTGTCATCAGTGACAAATGACGTTTTTTTCTTATAAGCTACTGAAATCCTTGTTTCTGATTGGTTATCAGCTAATTTGTCACTGATTTTTGTTATTTGTCATTGAAAAAAAGCTTTGTGAAATGCCCCGCAGAACTGATCTTTCAGATAATTTGACAGTGAATTCAACACTGACAAGAAATAGTAGAGTGCCTTTCAGTCATGCCAGGCAAATATTTGTTTTAAGGCAGATAATAATTAATGGGATATAGCATGTATTGTGTTTTTGTTATCGACTGTAAATATATAGTGACCTGCATTGCCAATAATTCCATGGAAAAGTTTTGTACAAAGTGTAGTATTTATATCAGATATGTAGTATATATGTAATAAATTGTGGATACTGAAAGGAAATTGTATATTTTCTGGTTATTTCTTTATATGTATATATATATATTATATATATATATATATATATATATATATACCACCATTCTTATGTAAGCTTTCAGGTATTCTTATTTGAATAATACATGTATACCTATATTTGGTGATGGTAAGAATAAAGATGATGATTGGTGGTGATGAGGATGAGGATGATATTATTGATGAAGATGGTGATAAAGATTCTTTTTGGTGGTTATGATGTTGAGGAGTAGGATAAACATGACTGAGAGAGATGATTGATAAGTCAAGATGGTGAAGATGATTTGAATGATGGTGATGATGATGATGATGATTGGTGGCAATGTTATAAAGATTATGGAGATGATGATGGTTATGTAGATAAAGATGATTGGAGGTGATCAAGAGGAGAGGGAGGGGAGGATGGTCGGAGGAGGACATAGATGATAAATGATGATGTTAAAAATTGTGGAGATGATGGTAGATAAAGATAAGTGGTGGTGCATGAAGAAGGAAAGGGAGGGGAGGATCGGAGAAGGATAAAGATCTGGCAATGGTGATGTTAAAGATTGTGGAGATGATGCCGGTCATTTAAATAAAGATGAGTGACGGTGATCACGCATGAAGAGAAGATGGAGGGGGAGGTCACTGGAGGAGGGTAAAGAAGAGTGATGTTGATGTTTAAGAAAGATTATGGAGATGATGGTGCATGGTCATGGAGATAAAGTTGGCGGTGATCAATGCCTAATGATGAAGAGGAGAAGAAAGGGAGTGGGAGGATGGCCGAAGGAGGAGAATAAAGATAATACATTGTGATGTTAAAGATTGTGGAGATAATGATGATGGCATGTAGATAAAGATAAGTGGTGGTGATCAATACATAATGATGAAGAGGAGAAGAAGGGAAGGGAGGGGAGGATCGAAGAGGATAAAGATCTGAGCAATGGTGATGATAACAAGTTGTAAAGATGATTGGTGGTGATCAATGCACAATGATGAAGAGGAGAAGGAGGGGAGAGTCGAGGAGGATGGAAGGAGGATTAGGATAAAAGAGATTCATGGTGATGTTTTAGATTATGAAGATGATGGCGGTCATGTAAATAAAGGTGAATGGCAGTGATCAATGATGAAGAGGAGAAGGGTGAGGAGGGTTGAGGGAAGCTAGGAGCTCTGGGGAGGATCTAGGGTTAATTAATGGTGATGACAATTGAGATGTTTGGTAGAAGTGATGAGAATTTGAGATGATTGGTGGAAGTGATAAGGATAAAGATGGATTTGAGGTATTCCAAACGAATATGAATATGAGAATAAACAAAGGTGTATATTGAAGATAATTTAAGATCGCGGAGATTTCCGAGAAATCATCTATGGCTGTATATGAGTATATTCTTGTTTAGCGCCATCTCTCGGTTGAAGAGGAGAAGTGATAGCGGTGCCTTGGAGAACTTTCTGGACAGTGTTTCTCTAGTAAATATCAGTAAATTTCCTTAATATGGCTTTAGCTCGTATATCTTTGCTGAAAGCTTGGCGACCAGTGTTAGCAGTGAGGTTTGTATTTGAAGTATTCGCAATTTGAAAGTTAATTAATGGCGAGTTAACGAATGGGTGTGCGATGTTTAATGAGAGAGTGTCGTCATAAAGAAGAAGCTACAATTTTGTTTTCATTATTGTCCCATGTGTTGAAATCCGTGTCGTGTCATGTGCCAGACCAGTAAATGAAACCCCATTTTGAAAATAATCACTCTGATTATCTAAATGAGCTGGGGCTTGTAGCTGCGGATCCAGTTCATAGATCTGTCGTGTCTGTAAATGAGTAACTTGGTAATACTTAAGGTTCTGCCCAATTTAAGTCTCACTTCCAGAACAGAAAAAATGCTCTAGACTTTAAAAGTAAAAAGTAAAATAACTAAAACTAGAGTAGAGGAGGGGGTTTTCGGCCACTTAAGACAAAATCCTATTTTTTGGACCCTTTACTTCCTATTTATTATCATTTCTTCTTCAAATCATGAAGCACTTATTATTATTATTTAAACAAAAAAAGAATCCCAGAAAAAAATCACGAATTGCCATGACAATATTCATTTCAATTTTCACTGTTTCGGAGTCGGTTATCGGCATAGCGAACCAGTTTTCGGTCGCATGTACAAAGTCAATAGGAAGCGTGCGTGTGCGCCGTGCGTTTCCGCGCTGATCCATAGTACTAGCGGGCGGAGCAGGTATCCCACGCCGGAGCACCCCGGAGCTCCCCAGAGCTCGCCCCAGAGCTCGCCAGGCCGAAAACTAGTACTGCAGTGATCGGACATTGGAATCTGAATTAGACAGAGATATCGTGTGTGCGTTGCGGTGTCTGGCTGCATTGATTTAATACATGCGGTGAGATACTTTTGAGCTTGGGACCAGCACAAAATTGAGCTCTTAATCTAAAAAATACTTGGAATAAATTTCATTTTATGGTACCCATATTTCTTACAGACACGCGTAAGATATTCTATTTTTCAGATTGGGGTAGCGGGACCACGGATTACATCGCTAAAATGTGATATTTTAGGATATTTTTTTCATTACAAATGTGGTTCTTCAGTGACTCTGGCATGGTATGGTATGTGTGGGATATGTGATATGCTATTATGCGATGTGTTTTAAAGGGATTTTACCATGCATCCAACCAATCGGCCAAAAACTGAAGCTGGTCGATAACCCCCTCCTTTACTCTAAAAAAAGATACTCAAATGATCAAATAGGGGCCTACCTTACTGATGCAGAATAACAAGTTTAAGGTCAACATTGAAGCTCATTTGGTTAGATTTTAGGCGTTTTTTCAGGACAATGCAATCCTTTTTCTAACAGTGTAAGTACGAGAGGCGCAGTGCAAACAATGAAGCTGCCGCAAACCGCAGCATCTACTCTAGGTCTTTCTTAGCATTTCATTTAACAGAAAAGGCACCTGGTGCTAACGTGCATGAGTGCCAACAAATCATCGCTATTGAATATGAGGAAAATCAGGAAATTCAGATTAAGGATGAACAAGTTGGACCATGTTGCGAAATGCTCTGTTAATACATAGGATCTATTCTCAAAGTTCATCATCATAGGTTGACTCCCTACAATTGAAAGAGAAAAAAAAACTTGAGAAGTATCCGTTTCAAGAAATGAGGACCACTAAAGACTTTAACTTTTTTGTAGTTTTTTTTTTTTGTAAGATTTTTTAATTTGTTTATGTCTAACCGTATGCCTAATGAGCTTTTCCTTTTCTTGTCTTTTCTTGTCTATTTCAGTCAAGTCAGGATGGGGGGCGAATATGGATCTGGAGCAGGCAGTGTAAGTTAAGCTTCTATTTCTACTCATCAACCTCATTCACAAATGAACTTTTTAAATTTGATTTTGTTTCACTTTATTGTCAATCTTCAATAAAGGAACGTAGTATAAACATAAAAGACTTACACAGTCACACTGTCACAGACATATAATAAGAATAGTCCAGGTCATGGCTCATAACTGCCAAAGCAGGACATACAATACAAATCATGTAAGACATAAAGATGTTCTAAGACATAATTGCCAAGATTCTCAATAGTAATTATTGCGTTCATGGTGCAGCAATTTCTTACATTTGTGTTGTCTCTAGTACTTTACTTCCTAGTTGTCCAAATTTTAAAGTATAGGGTCGCATATAGGTAGAGAAAAATGTGAAATTTGCAGAGGATTTGAAGCTCCCGTTTCCCTCAACTATACGCGACACTTATGTTATATTTTTGTTATAACACTTTAAAAACCATCATTACAAAGTTAAATGACCAAAGCATTTTGTTTCACATGTCTGGATTTTTAACTCACTGATGAGCGAGTAGAGGCTTCTAATGCATGCAGCTATTGTTTGGGGGCCTTTACCGTATTTGCTATTTATGTACATGTTACATGTGAATGATATGCCACAGTAAGTTTAGATGGTTACTTTGTCATGTGTCAATGAGGCTTCATACTTAATAAAATAAGGTAACATTTCACTATGATAATAATAATAATGGTCACATTTTGCTGAATAATAACTTTCCAAGTGCCTTACATTATTATTATTACCCTGTTCATTGGATACAATAGCTAATCCACTCATGAAAGTGCACACGCTCCGCTTCCTGAGGGGTATTCCGACCAGGCACCGTGTTACATTTAACCTCTTTCTCAAAAGAGCATACGCACTTGTTTAATAATTTGTTTGTTTTATATTCATTATTTGTAAATCGCAAATTCGCAATGCAGTACTGTTTCATTCCTATAAAATCAATCATGCAATTTAGGCAAATTTAATCAGTTGTGATTACAATGTCTTAATTTTTTTTTAGTACGTTTATTTTTTTAAAACTTTTTTTTTGGGGGACACTACCCCTTCATCCAAGTAAAATTGTGTTTCTGCCACATCATATTTGGACATTTATATGCTCATCCTTGAATCCTGTTTGAGAATGATTGTTCTATTTCATTTCTTTTTATTTTGCTAATTAGGGAGGTGGTACTGGAGGATCTATCCGTGATGCAGGAGGTGCCTTTGGTAAGATGGAAGCCGCACATGAGGAACAATATTTCAGGGCATTGGTGAGTAGAGGGAAATGGCAATAGATTCTTTAAAAATCATGATGGTTTATTTGCCATTTCGTGGAATTTTATAATTTCAGCTTTTCGTTTCATTCAAGCATTTTATTCTGATGAATGCAAGACAAATAGTTTCAATACGTCTTATTTGAACTTTTTCTGAAAAATCTATTATACAACAAATTTTTAAGGAATGGTATTGATAATTTGCTGAAATTTGTTGAATAAGAAAGGATCATCTCCTTTTGTTTATATTAAAAAAGTAATTATTATTGTTATCATTATCAGTATGCTTAATATTTTTTATTTGGCAAGCATTTTATTCTGATGAATGCAAGACAAATAGTTTCAATACGTCTTATTTGAACTTTTTCTGAAAAATCTATTATACAACAAATTTTAAAGGAATGGTATTGATAATTTGCTGAAATTTGTTGAATAAGATAGGATCATCTCCTTTTGTTTATATTAAAAAAGTAATTATTATTGTTATCATTATCAGTATGCTTAATATTTTTTATTTGGCAAGCATTTTATTCTGATGAATGCAAGACAAATAGCTTAAATACGTCTTATTTTGAAGTTTTTTCTAAAAAATCTATTGTACAACAAATTTTTAATGGTATTGATAATTTGCTGAAATCTGTTGAATAAGATAGGATCATCTCCTTTTATTTATATATATTGAAACGTTAATTATTATTACTACTATATTGATTCTTATTATTTTTTATTCTGCAAAAAGAAAGTCAAGAAACAGTCAATAGAAAACAACAGTAATATTTTAAGTGAGTCACATGGATTTCCAGAAAATAAAAATAAAAAATATTAACAGTATGTTTCATATGCTTTTTGCTTGATGTGCACCCCCCCCCCCTCCTTCACTCCCAGTCCTTCTGACGAAATGATAGCAGTAAGATGTAATCACTAATAATAATAATAATAAACAAAAATATTCTTCAAGTCTGAGAGAATTTATTATTTTTTCTTTTTCTTTCTCTCTTTGAAGCAAGCGGAACAGCTCAAAGCCCTGAAGAAACACCATAATGACGAAATCGAGGCACATGAGAGTGAAATCCGTAGACACGAAGAATCAATCAAAAGGCTTAAGAAGCGAAAGGATGAAATCGAAAGCGATAGTGATTAGATTGAATTTATTCTAACTTGTCATACGGCACCATGTATGAAGCATAATGTATTGCAAGATGATATTTTCTCAGATTATCAGTATGTTTTGCTTCAAAGTTTGTTAAAGATCTGTATATTCATTCAGGAGTTAGTGGTGTGACCAACTATAAATACTGATCTAAAAGAGAAGAAAAATACTTTGCTCAAAAGGTGATTGTTCTATTTCTTTGATTTTGATCAACCTAAAAGAATGTGATTCTCTTCTGTCAATTTTATCCATAGATAATCTGAAATGATTGTAGTTATTATTTTTCTTCTAAAATGCATCTAATTGCCTTGTTATTTTACTGCGTATGCTCAAAGCAAATCAAGTTTCAACTTTTCAGACCACATGTGTTGAAATAAGTTGAAAGAGACCGTCTAATTTAGCAATTATCAGACATACTCTACAAATTGACAAATATCTTCCTTTTCCATACCTTTATCACATTGAGAGTTGAAGTTTAGGAGATTATTGATATGTCCATGTTTTGCATGAGAATCTGTGTCATTTCCTTGAATTACTTCAGGAAAACATACTTGACTTTCTCATATTGAAAGGAGACTCCTCATTGACGTATCCAAATGCTTACCCTGCGTGTACACACAAGGTATTAAGTGTGATACATGTACATGTATGTGTTGTTTATAGAGATGTGAAGTTAATACAAAATTAAAAACTAAAACAATGTATACTGCTTTTCATGTTTGTTTTTGTTGGATAATCATGGGTTTGAAAGGATAGTGTTGTTTACATTGTCTTTTAAAAAAAAAATGAATATCAATACATGTTAATATAAACCAATGGTGGCTTTAAAGGACAAACTTAGAAGGAAAAAAATTACCCTTTTATCTTCTAGCTCTGTAATACCATACATATTCTTAAATTGGCAGCACAATGAAGTTGCAAGAGTGTGAGAGGTTTTAGACGTAAAATATCACTGATACGACTTCTATGACTGGGACTACAGCATCTCGGAATCTGTATGTGTACACTGTCCAATGAGAGAAGCAAGAATACTGTGTTCTCTATAGGCCTATGTACATTTGTATGGAAATAATATCCCTCTTCAATCTTCATATACAATTCATAAAAGCAATTAATGCATGTATTTTCAATTCATTGTGCAAGATTGCAACATTGTGTAACATCAAAGAGTTGCTAATTTGGACTATTGTAATGATCATGGACCCCTCGGTCTTTAGTTCTCACTTATTCAGCTTCAGGCCCTTTCATTTTTTTTTTTTTTTGTCATTGTTTGCCTAAAATGCTTTTAAGTTTTTGAATTATCAAACTTTTATTAGGTTTCCAACTCTTGTGATTCAACTAGTATACAAGTTAACCAACAAATCTAGGTTATTTGTGTGTGGGGGGGGGGGGGGTCTGCTGAAATTGGTGACGTGGCATATATACTTGGTAGGGATGTGGTTGTAATGATTATGAAAGTGTTGAAAGGAGTGGTAAAAACTCACTTCATTTCGCTCTTGTTGATGCATTCTGGCCCCAACCATACATTATCAAGTAAATAAAATGGTACAGTGGCAAATTTAATTTGTGAGATCAAGTTTAGGATGTTTTTTGTTTAGGCTGATCAAGGATTTTGTTGGAGAAGGGCATAATTTTCAAAAATCTCAGGTGCAAGTTGGACCTAATATTGAACAAGGGGCACAAAAACAATTAATTTGTGTGTATTTTACTAATTATGGTGTGCACAGTTGTGTTTTAAGAGGGGATTATCAGGCGGTTGTCCTCCAACCTGAAGAAAAAGTCTTGATGAAGGACAATCTTGTAAAAGTTTAATCCATCCATTCAAAAACACAAACTCATGATGGGGACACCATGCACCCCCCCCCCCATATATTTCTCTTGCTCCTTCACTCTCTACCTTCCTCTGACTGTCTTGTTAAAATTCTCTCATCTCATATGTCTTGTCTACGAATTATCAACCCTTTTTCGTTTCTCTCTCTCTCTTCCTCTCTCTCTCTTTCTCTCTCTCTCTCTCTCTCTCTCTCTCTCTCTCTCTCTCTTTCCCCTCTCCTCTCTCTGTCTCTTTATGGACTATTTTCCCTCTACTCTCCAGTTCTTCTCTATTCTTCTATATATTTGCTTTCTCTAAGTGCTCCATAGATCGTTTCCTTCCATTTGCAGTATCCCAGTCTTTTGTATAGCTTTTTTGACTTAATAATAGGCCTATGATAATTTTTTATTAACTGGCTGATGATACCGAGCGTTAGGATGGGGGAGGGGCATGCTAACGGAGCATTCCAGCTGACCATCTGACCACGCCCACTTTAACGACCATATCCATGCATTGAGAGTTACCGCGCCGCATGCCACAGCAGACTGTGTTTATCATGTTTACGGGCCACCCAGGGCTCAGTTCACATTCAACATCGCTTGCATGCGAGAAAAGTGCTTAGTCATATTGACATATTGTGCACCCCGCTTTGGTTCGTTTCAATTATCGTTTCAATCACAATTGAATTGGAATTGTTACACTGGACTGGTCTGGTACACAGCTTAACGCCACGCACGAACTCATCTCTAGCTCAACTGCATGCACTAGCTGTTATAAATCTAGGCCAGGTGTACGTGTTTACCACTACTACCAAGCTGAAGTGAAGGAGCCTATTCAATTTCAAGGTTTGATTTCGCATCCCGAGTTTCAAAGCCAGACGAGGACCACGATAACGATACCATTTTTGTTCAGAGCAGGAAGAGATCGACATGGCAACCGCAAGCGGACTGAAAGTTGTATTGTTCTTGGGAACATGCAGAGAAGGGAGGATAGGTATTCGAGTGGCAAACTTTTTGATCAACCAACTGAAAGCAAGAGGACATGAGGTCGATTTTCTGGGTAAGTTACTAAGTAACCTCCCCTGACATGACTGAAAATCTCAAAATTTGTAATTTGACAAAATTTATATATTCATCCTCCTTCTCCCTCCTATCTTTCTTCTCTGCCGACCTTTTGTTTTTTTCCTCTCCTCCTTCTCAGTCGTCTGGCTCAAGTCCTCCTTGTTTTTTGCCATTATTACTCTCATCATCACCACCATCATCACCACCATTAATTGTCATTATTATTATATGATTATTATTGTTATTATTATTATTATTATTATCATTATTATTATTATTATTATTATGATTATGATTATGATGATTGTGATTATGATTATGATTATGATCATTATGATTATGATTAGAATCTATTATGATTATTATTTTTATTATTGTTATCATCAATTCGTCGTAATACAATCTAATGGTCAGTTGCCATAGATAGAACAGGAACTAGACTTCATCCAGGGGCTAGGGGTATTCTGAAAAGTTGTTGTGCAAGTTTTTTTTGTATCCTCTGAGATAAAAAGAGCGCTAAAATTCTTGTAAGTTGGTATTCTGAAAAATGTTTTAGCAGAATATTATCTCTGGAAGAGCTCTGTCTCTATTTTATCTTTGACACGCCAAGTTTTTGAAGTAAACCAAATAAAGGTAGATTTGAAATGAATTGTTCAACCAATTAGGAACACAACCAAAACAGGAGGTTGCGCTTTGCATGTATGTAATTAATAATTAATAAGCTACCATGAAAGAAACAATAGCAGAAAAGTCCAAGAATTTCAGAATTTCTCTTATAAATCACAGTTATATTGAGCATGGGTAAAGAAAATAAGATATAAGAGAAAAAAATACAAGAAATTTTCAGAATACCAACTTTTCGAAAGTGAAGATACAAGGACAATTAAGAAACAAGAGTTTTCAGAATACCACCTGGTAATATGTTTTTGTAATGATTTTCGTTGTTTTCATTGATCTATCCTTATCTTCAATGTTTATATCACCAGCTTCCTTAATAAATCAGGAACATGTTCTTGTACCGACGACAATTGGAGTGCAAATAGGTCAGACGATGGAATGTCAAATATGTGCACCATGTCTTGGAGGCGCAAGTCAATTTAATCAGAACAATAACACAGTTCCGCTGAAGCAATTAACAAAACCGGCGATGTAAACATCAAAGACGAGGATAGATTAATGAAAACAAACTGTCCAGAAATAGGTTCAAAAATGAAAACTCCTGCACTCCTTTCCTTTGGCAGAATATATGCAGTCTCCCAGCCAGGCTTGCTTTCTGATTGGTTTCAAACTCAAATTACATTTTGATTCCAAGATCAGCCATGAAGCTCTTAAGTTTTGTTGATACTGTTCCCAAGGCTCCAATGACTATAGAAATAACCCTTGTCTTCTCCTCCTTTTTTGTTGGTGTGAGAATGATGCCTGTTCTTCTTTCTTGTATCATGTTGTCTGTTGGGAAATTGAAATTGAAATTATTACTATGACTATTATTATTATTGTTGTTGTTGATGTTGTTGCTAGCTTTTTTTTTAAATTTTAATTTCGTCATCGCTTTAAATTAATATTACAGACTGGCTACACAGGTACTGAACCTTCCAATCCTGAATACAAAATCTTTAACGGTATTCATCATAGACTCATAGTCATCTTATCATTCTTTTAGCAATCATCTTTTATTAACCATTCAAATTCCACAGATGCACAGGAACTATATCTTCCTATCCTCACCAAACACTTCTACAAAGACCTACACTTCTACAAAGACCAATCCGAATTCCCCAACATCCTGAAGACAAAATCTTAAACGGTATTCGTCACCGTCATCTTATCATTCCTTTAGCAATCATTTTATTATTAACCATTCAAATTCCACAGATGCACAGGAAATGAATCTTCCTATCCTCACCAAACCCATTCACTTCTACAAAGACCAATTGGAAGCCCCTACTATCCTGCAGACAGCCAAGGCAAAGATCGTCGCTGCAGACTGCTACGTGGTTGTCTCTGGGGAGTACAACCACTCTATCCCACCAGGTCTCAGCAACCTCTTTGACTACTTCCCTGCGTCCATCTTCAGCTACAAGCCTTCGGGAATCGTCTGCTATTCCCCAGGTAAACAACTTGGCCCATATTCTACTAAATTCAGTTATATAAAACCTGATGCAACATTTAAGTCATGCTAAACAAAGCCTTTAGGAATTATCTGCTACTCCCCAGGTAATCAACTTGGCCCATATTCTACTAAATTCAGTTATAAAACCAGATGCAACATTTAAGTCATGCTGAACAAAGCCTTTAGGAATTGTCTGCTACTCCCCAGGTAATCAACTTGGCCCATATTCTACTAAATTCAGTTATAAAACCAGATGCAACATTTAAGTCATGCTGAACAAAGCCTTCAGGAATTGTCTTCTATTCCCCAGGTAAACTACTCAGCCCATGTTCTACAAAATTCAGTTATAGAACCCGATGCAACATTTAAGTCGTGCTGAACAAAGGGGTGGGTGCAGATATTTGTAGAATATGGACCATTGAGTTCTGTCTTCTATGAGATTTTGAGCCATGAGAGTCATACCTGTCTACAAAGGCCATAACCATGGGAAATACATGGTACATGTAGTATTGAAAGGTGGTCTTTGTAGGCAGGTACATGTAGGTTCAAGCCTTTTTTAAAGCCTTGAGGTTTTGTGATAGCTAGACTAATGATTTGTCAGGGTAGTTTTGTTTGTGTCACTCAATATGCAAGCGCGTACGTAGCCAGGATTTCATTTTAGAGGGGGGCGGTAGTGAGCACGCAAAGCGTGCGAATCACTTAAAGAGCGCGCAAAGCGCGCTCCCTAGGGGGGTGGGTGCAGGGAGGGGGGACCTCCCGCGCAAAGCGCGGAAGCTTTGAAAGAAGACGATTCGTTGTACCTTTCTCGACTCATAATCCTTGTCTGAATTCAGTCCCTCCCCTCTCTCGCGCGAAGCTTTGACATTTCATTAATTTATTAGAGAAAGAAGACGATTCGTTGTACCTCTCTCGACTCTTAATCCTTATCTGTATTCAGTCCCTCCCCTCTCTCACGCGAAGCTTTGACGTTTCATTAAATTATTAGAGAAATAAGACGATTCGTTGTACCTTTCTTGACTCTTAATCCTTGTCTGAATTCTGTTCCCCCCCCCCCTCTCGCGCGAAGCTTTGACGTTTCATTAAATTATTAGAGAAAGAAGATGATTCGTTGTTCCTTTCCCGACTCATATTTCTTAATTTGAACTTAGTTTCCCCCTTCCCGCGCGAAGCACGGAAGCTTTGACGATTCATTGTCTTGACTCCTTTTCCCTTTTTCTTCCTACGTCCTCTTTCTTTTTTTCCTTCTTATTCTCTCTCTTTTTTTTTTTTGGCCGGCGTTTTTTTTTTGGGGGGGGGCGACCGCCCCCACCGCCCCCCCTGGCTACGCGCCTGTCACTATGGGTCATGCTAAGAAGATCATGTGATATGATGAAATGTACTTTAAATTATCTCATCAGCAACTCACACAACTGATGAACAGTGTAAAACCTTTTTTAAATGTTAGATCTGTTTTTAATTTTGATCAAATTAGCCTTTACGGTGTAATTGTATATATTTTTGTCATTGTTTGACAAAGACTTAGCATGACAGGAAACTTTGTGCAAATAACAATTGCCTACATCCCCCCTCGAATATTTCACAAAGCTCAAGTATCGGTTCTGATAATTCATCACTTAGGAAACAGTAAAGGGTCAGAAATGGCAATCATCTATCAGTACTCCCAGCTGTTTCCACTTTGATTTAAATGGGTTTCAAAGACAAAAAGTACAATTAAATATTCTGGTAGTTAATTGCCTTGTCACTCATATATAAGTTACCATGGTTTCTTGGGAAATATGAGATTAAATCTTGCCTATACAAACATGGGGATAAGTGCTTTCACGTTGACGTAGAGAGAAGGTACATGTACCTACTTGAGTTTCCTATGGAGGATTATTATTGTTTACCATTCTGTCAATTATTTAGTGGATCAAGAATTTCCAACAGCATTAAAGATGTTTGCTATTTTATTGTATTTCTCCATCCAAAGTGTTTCTCTTTACAATGCATGCACTCATTCTCTTTTCCACCTTTTTTCTTTTTTCTTTTGTTTTGTTCTTCCATGTTATGGCTCTTGAGGCTTTTGTTATTTTTCTACTTTGGAATCAATCCTCTCATACTTTCATCCTTTCTCTCCTTCCACCCATTCCTTCCCCTCTTTCACCTCCACCTCCTCCTCCTCCTTCTCACCACTACCTCCTCTTTCTCTCTACCTCCTCCTCTCTACATCCGTTATTCTATTCCTGCAATTACTTCCTCTACCACCACTACCATCTCCTTCTTATCCTCCTCCACCTGCTGCTGCGGCTACCCCTCTCATCATCCTGTCCTCTGTTCCCTCACTTTCTCCCTGCATGTCTCCATCTTCTAATATCTCTCCCATTCTCTCATCCATACTACAGGTCAATATGGTGGTATGCGCAGCGCCATGCAGCTGAGAGCATTCCTGGGCGAGATGGGGTGCATCAGTGTCTCCAACATCTTCGGCATTCCCAAGGTTCATGAGGCTATCAGCGAAGAGGGGAAACCCCAGAATGAGCACATGGAGAAGGGGGCTGGGAAGCTACTCGTTCAGCTGGAGTGGATGGCACAAGCAATGAAGGCCCAACGTGAGAAGGCTGGCACCCCATGAGCCATGCTGCCTCTGCTTATTCACTGCATTTAACCTGGTTGGTTGTATTCTGGAAAGGAAAATTGTTTGGTTGTACAACACATGCTCCGGCGACAATAGCTCCCCAGTCAATTTCCCAGACTAATCAAATTCATTACTGCAGCCCTGGACCAAGCACTATACCTAATCCTGGCCTAGTCCTATATCCAACTCAAACCCAATCAGAACCCTGACCTGACCCCATATCTTTGATGAAGTTAAGCATGGAGCAATTGTCGCTGGAGCAAATGTCAGAACAACAATTTTTATGCCTCCGCCACCGTAGGTGGTGCCGGAGGCATCATGTTTTCGGGTTGTCCGTCCGTACGTCCGTCCGTACGTCCGTCCCGTTTGACCGTTATCACAATATCTCAAGAACCATTTAAGATTTAAACTTAAGACTCGGAAATAGTATTTATCACCATAGGAAGACGATCTGATTAGATTTTGGAGTACGTAGGTCAAAGGTCACAGGTCACAGAGGTCAACTTATGAAATTCCTTGTATTGAGTTTGTTAGCGCGATATCTCAAGAACCATTTGAGATTTAAACTTCAAACTTAAAGATAGTATGTATCACCATAGGAAGACGATCTGATTAGATTTTGGAGCACGTATGTCAAAGGTCAAGGGTCACAGAGGTCAACTTATGAAATTCCATACATTGAGATTGTTATCATGATATCTCAAGAACCACTGGAGATTTAAACTTCAAACTTAGTGATAGTGTGTATCACTATAGGAAAACAATCTGATTACATTTTGGAGCACGTAGGTCAAAGGTCAAGGGTCATAGAGGTCAACTTATGAAATTCCATACATTGAGATTGTTATCATGATATCTCAAGAACCACTGGAGATGTAAAAACTTCAAACTTAAGGATAGTATGTATCACCATAGGAAGACGATCTGATTAGATTTTGGAGCACGTAGGTCAAAGGTCAAGGGTCACAGAGGTCAACTTATGAAATTCCATACATTGAGATTGTTATCATAATATCTCAAGAACCACTGGAGATTTAAACTTCAAACTTAATGATAGTGTGTATCACCATAGGAAGACAATCTGATTAGATTTTGGAGCACATAGGTCAAAGGTCAAGGGTCACAGAGGTCAACTTATGAAATTCCATACATTGAGATTGTTATCATGATATCTCAAGAACCACTGGAGATTTAAACTCCAAACTTGTTTAAATTGCTCTATGGCGGAGGCATCATTTTCGACTGCACGCAGTCAAAATTCCATCTAGTTTAACCTGGGTTCTTGCTAAAAAAAATTAGGATAGAAAAAAAAAATGTTTTTAGTAGGTGGCAGATAGCTTTTGTGACTTGGATTTTAGGTGATGATCTGAAATAGTTACGTAATGATGTTATAAGCCAGCAAGAAATGACTTGATACGTGTAGGTGCCATACATTGATTGCTACGGTAACTGCCTATCCTACGGTAACTGCCTATCCTACGAATACTGATTCATTGAAATTAATGGAGGCATCATTGATCACTTTGCAGTGGTATAATACTAATAATAATGATAATATTAATGTAATAATAAAACTGCTTATAAAGCACTTTCCACCAAAGTCTCTATAAGCGCTATCGGGTATAGGGTTAACAAGATTAAAGGAAATACTTAGGCTTCTCAGATTTTTTAATGAGCAATGATTTGTTTCATTGGAATTTCAGAGAAGTTAATGAGCACATAGATATGTGCAATGTTAGTCTTATTTATTTACAAGTTAGTTCACTGAGCAGCTAAAACAACTTGCTTTCACCTTGTTAATCTTCACCAAGTTAATGATGTACTACTAGTGCTACTCATGAATATAAAAATGTGTTGCAACAAGATACTAGTGAACAGGGGTGGTACTCCTAACACCTATTTTTTTATTTTATTTCAGAAACATAGCATATCGAAATTATGATTCAACATTGGTTAATGACTGTGTCTAGGTGGCCGTGTATACGGAAGACATCGGAGCATTGTGATATTTAAATCCTATTATCAAAATTGAAGTTCACATTCAGAAGACAACCCCATGCATTGTATTGCCTCCATCTTGAGTCAAACATTGCCACAGAAAATCTTGTAAATTTCCAAAAAATTTAAGTGAAGAGTAAGGATGATTGAAAGAATGCCAATTTCAGTCATAAAAAAGTCTGATGGGAAATACATTATTAAAGATATGACCAAACAAAGGTTTAGATTTTTTTCAAAGTCATCACATTCCTTTCTTAAGTATTTATTGGTAAAAAATAGTATAAGGAAAACAACTTGACCTCATGCATGTCATCATGTTTGTTTAGAACAAATTATTTTCGAAAAAACAATTCCATTTGAAGAACTCAGGTACACAAACCATGCACAAGAAGATGCTAAGAGAAAGTTGTCGATTTTCTTCCCCTAAAAGATACTTTGCAATTAAAGAATCCTTCACTATGCACAAATATTAGTCGTACTGCCGAAAAGAGTTATGGAGGAAACTAAACATTCTGATCTTATATGTGGCCTTACAGGTGGTAATTCTGAAGTAAAAGCAAAGTAACTACTGTAAAATGTGTAACTATACCAGGGAGATGTTCTGTCATCTCCCTAACTATACTATGTAGCGGTCTTTCATATACCGGGTAGGTTGAGAATAAGAGGGTACAGTACATGTAGTTTGTACCCTTCAATTTTTAAATCAATCATATATATAACTTGTATCTTTCAAGAAGAAAAAATGATTGAAAGTGTGTCTTTGTATTATTATTATATCTATTTAAATACCGTAAATAATTTGTGCCATTTATTATATGTTTTTTTTTATTTACTTATTTGGGAACTTTTTTGTTTAAATACCTTAATAGTGACTAACTATCTACATGGATATATATATATATATCCATGCTAATATATATATATATCCATGCTAATATGTGTATCACGCTCTACAATAAGTTATCAGAAAAGATGCCTCATAAGTTCTAAATCTTTTTTATTTTGTTCTGTTATCATTTGAATCTCTGTGACTAAATTAAATACCGTAGCTTATATTTACATGACTTAGTTACAATTTTTTCCATTCAATTAACTCTACAACTCCTGCAAAGCTTATATTAAATCATGAATACAGCAGACGGAAGAATCGCTATTCTCTATTGCAGATATATATATACCTCTGTCTATATAATGGTTACCTTAGATGTATTTAAGTGCTATGTCACATAGAAAAAAGTGAATGCAATAATGTGTAATTTTGTACTACTTTTACCAATGTATTGTGATTTAGTTATATATAAATATAGTTTTTAGATTGTTCTATATTTCTATTGTATTGCTTTGTAATAAATTTCAAACAATTTCCTCAGTATTTGTGTAACCTGTAACTTGTGATGTTATAGACTTGAATTACAGGAGACCAATCACCAAATTACTTTCAAATAGACCCATTCAATACTGCTGCATTGTAATAAAATATAATAATAAATAATATGCTTGTTCTCATGGTCACCCCCTCCCCCCTCCCCACATTTGAAAACGCTCCTAGGTTCAAGAGAATAACGAAACAGAACCTAAAGGAAAGCATACAGAGAAAATTGTCTTTTAAAAATTGGCCCTGCAGTTTGATTTAAAAAATGTAGAGGCATGATTTTAACATGAAGATGCACCAATTACAGTTTCATCATTTGTGCATGAGAGTGCATATAATTGGATAAACAATTTGGTCACATGTAGGCCCATATATGCACAAACAAACATCAGCCATGAACTGACAAAATTCAGTATCTTATGGTTTAATCGTTTTAGCTCAGAAATTTTGTCAATTTGGAGGAAAATGTATTAGATTTATTAGAAATCTGAGTCATTTTTTATTAAGGATGAGATTCAGAGAAGCGATTCAGAGAGCCAAAGGGTAATAGGAAAGAAGAATAAGATTAAAAGGGATGATTAACAGATGGTATAAAAGCAAGACCAGAGAGAGAAAGAAAGTAGAATGAGAAAAAAAAATTAAAGACCAGAGAGAGAGAGACATAAAGAAAGTAGAATGAGAAATAGAGCTAGAGAACAGAGATGGAGAGATCTCAGAAAGCCCCACCCTGTTTGCTGATACCGCGTAGTCGATTTTCTACTCTGCACCTCTGGGATAAAGGCTCGCTCTCTCTTTACAAGAGTGTGATGCAAGGGGGCCGGGGGGTCCTGTAAGATGACATAAGAACAGACAACCTTGCATGTCTTGTTTTTTCTCTTCTAGTTGGAAGTGGGTTGTTGGAAGTATCCGCTTACACCTAGCTCTGCCCCCCCCCCCTTTCCTCCCCTCTCTCTCTCTCTCTCTCATACATACACACACACGCACACACATGCAGGGGCGTCGCTAGACCTTTTTCAGTGGGGGGGGGGTGTAGAGGCCAACGATTACCGACAAAACTATTAATCCATCTCTGAACGAACCCCCCCCCCCTTCGCGCAAAGCGCGGAAGCTTTGGCGTTCCATTAAATTATTATAGAGAAAGTAGACGATTCGTTGAACCGTGCTCGACTCTTAATCATTGTCTGAATTCAGTTTCATTAAATTCGTAGAGAGAAAAAGCAGACGATTCGGTGTACTGTTTACGACTCTTAATCCTTATCTGAATTCAGATCTCCCCCTCCCGCGCTAAGCGCGGAAGTTTTGACGTTTCATTAAATTATTAGGAAAAGAAGACGATTTATTGTACCGTTCTCGACTGTTAATTCCTGTCTGAACGATTTTTCCCCTCTCCTGCGCGAAGCGCGGAGGCTTTGGCGTTTCATTAAATTATTAGAGAAAGTAGACGATTCGTTGAACCGTGCTCGACTCTTAATTAATCCTTGTCTGTATTCAGTTTCTCCCCCTCCCGCGCAAAGCGCGGAAGTTTGACGTTCCATTAAATTATGAGAAAAAGCAGACGATTCAGTATACTCTTCTCGACCCTTAATTCAGTTCTTCCCCCTCCCGCGCGAAGCGCAGAAGTTTTGACGTTTCATTAAATTATTAGAGAAAGAAGAAGACGATTCGTTTCACCGTTCTCGACTCGTCTAAATGAAGTTTTCCCCTGCCGCGCGAAGCCCGGAATTTTTGGCGTTTCATCAAATTATGGAGAAATGAAGACGATTTCGTCGTACCATTGTTGAGTCTTAATCCTTGTTTGAATTTAGTTTCCCCGAAAATGTTAAACCTCTGACTTCTTTAGCTGATATTATAGGAAAGCGAAACTTCGAGAACATACAAGTTGAAGTCACTCTCGAAGTCGACACAGCGGATAAAAAGTAACAGTTCGTCGGTAAAAATCTTGTCGGCCGACCGACAATATATACATCTCACCGACTTAAAAGTTCTGCATTGATAGGGTACAAGAGGATCGAGCAAGAATACCGACACAGCTGACCCGACAGTCTTTCTTGCTCCCTTGACGAGACGACTCCACCCAACAACCCCCTCTCTCTTTTACTCCCATACTCCTCCTCTCTCAGGCTCTTACCTCCCCTTTCTCCTCTCTTTCATCGTTTCTTTTGTTTCCCTTTTCTCATTTTTCCTCTTTTTGTTTCCTTTCTTTCCTCCCCTCCCTCTTTTTCTTTTTTCTCTTTTTTTTTCTTCTCTTTTAATTCTTTCCTTTAATTCTTTTCCTTTCTTTCTTTTCTTTTCCTTTTCTTTTTACTTTTCTTTCCCTTTCTCTCTCTTTTTACGCGCAATTTTACCGACAATATCCTGACAGTGTCGCACCCCCCCCCCCCCCCCTTGGCGACGCCCCTGCACACAAGCCATACTTCGGGGTAAAATCAATCCAGGAAAGGGCATCAAAGTTTCCATCGTGCAAACTTTACTCTTTTGATGGGCATTGATGATGAACCCACCTACTGACCTACATAATTAATGTGCGCACGCGCTGTACATCCGGTTAGGCCACTAAGAAAATAGGTAAACAACATTTTGTGCGATCGTGAGAAAATAAATTTGAAAATTGAACAGCTGATTTGGACTTTCGGAAATGTCCCCCATCTCGATGTTGTGGGAAAAGTGCATTCCTTTGATTGCAAGGTAAGCTACCTCCATTGATTCTGTCCTACGAAGCTCAATATCACGCTTTTTAAAATAAGCTATAGCCTAGTACAAAGCCATGTAAATGTTATTTTATACCGAAAATGCTAGAATATTTTGACGGGGATGACTAGCCGTGCTGTGTGAGATGAGGCTAGCCTAGGCTACCGCTAGCGCTAGGGAGAAAGGCTGTGTGCCGAAGTGTGTATGTTGCATGCAGTACTAGTGTGGTTGACATTGAGCTGAGCTGAGCTTACCAGTGCAGCTGCAGTGCAGTGGCAGTGTCTCAGTCTAAATTATCTATATATTATGATGGGACCATTGTTTCAAAGTGAAAGGCTACTAAGTACTGCCTTTGAGTTTGACTAGATCTAGACTAGATTCTAGTCTATACTATAGGCCTATTGTCATTTAATTTTGTGTACTTTTAGGATTTCTTTTGTTTAGATCTAGATCTAGACTCTAGAGAGTACTAGAGTTCTACTAGATTCTATCTTGCATGGTGAACTGCATATTCTAAAGACAAAGTTGAATTCATGACCCTGATCATGTGACTGAAACATAATGTACGGTTTCAAGTCGTTCCCGAATCCCATGTAAAAGTTGATGGACAGAACATAACTCCACGTCCATATACACTTCACAAAAAAATGAATGCAAATCTTGATTTTGCGGCTGACTTAAATGTGAATTCACGTTGAATTCAAACTGATGATAATATGACAAGGAATAAAAACAAAAGATATTGGGGGGGGGGGGCGCATGCTCTATATTTTTGTTGGTCAGATAACGTCTGTGTATAAAATAGCCTAGCTTAAAAGCATTTACTGAATGCATTTCTAATTCTGCCTTGAGAGGTTCCTCTTTTTTCTGTGGATTAATTGTCTCGGCCTGTATGTTTTACAATTCTGGATCAAAGAATTCAATGCACCTGGATGAACCCATTGAAAAGTGTCCAGTCTGAAAGGATAAGATTTAACAATTAAGATATATTTATTTCTTTCCACTGACATGAAAACATCACATTTATAAACATGCAGTGACAAAAGATACGTTCATCCTCAACAAGAATAAATTCATGAACGATATTAAACAAGAAAGTCAACAATGACATGAAAATGTTGAAAAAGGGGTGAAAAAGAGTGGAAGAGGTGAAAAGATGTGGAAAAGAGGATATTATATTAGTTTATCCATCCAAATGTTCATTCCCAGTTAAGTAAGCTAACTTGTAGAGCTCCATCTCCTCAATTTTACACTTCACTTTGTTACTGGGATTCCTTTGTTACCAACCAAGGCAATGGAGATGAGTTCCATCAAAATGGTATGACTGGGAATGGGGTATATATTGCCTCATTGGATACTTGATTATGAACATACAGAACCAGTGGTAATACTGCTCTATTCATTGTCCTTGAATGTACATGTAGCATGGTAATCAGTTAGACTAGAGCCTATAGGTTGATATGCAAATGTTTGCTGTACGTCTTATTCTAATGTGAAAATGTTACATGCAAATGAGCAATGTAGGCTAGCATACAGTACTCCTATTGCCTTTGTATTACTTACACTGTATAATCCTCCAAACTCAACGGTTACATCCTTTGTTCCTCTTTATTCACACACCTGCCCATACTACAAGATAAAGCAGTCTATAGTGAAGGCTTGTGATCAATAGTAAGACCTCTAGCTGTGGGCCTTTGTTCTTTTTGTGCTTTGAAATATTACATGTAGTTTGTGGCCTTGTGCTTTATGAATGAAAGTCAATTTTGATCTACAAATAAGGTAAAAGGAACTGTTGGCTGTGTGTTTTATTTTTCCAATGGTAACTACAGTACATGTACAGTATGTATATTATTTTCAGGTAATTTTGAATTTTTATATTTTGCATTGTTTGGAATTTGTTTCCAGAGAGAGGTACATGTAGAGAACAATGTGATGGTTGAGGCATAGAATACCAAAGTGCTAACGTCATACTCCCTCATTGTTCAGGTTGCTGGTTCCAAACAACAGAACATTTAATGGTATGAGGTTCACTCCGAAATTGTTCAAGCGACAGGCTAGAGCAGTGCAAATTCAGTGTTTGGTGCTGTTGTGCATGCTCATGCACCATGCCATTATTTAGCACAACATTGTTTGGAACCATCAACCTTGACAACTTAGCTAGTATGACGTGACTTTGACGTCAATCTTTGTACTCTATTGAAGGCAACTTGGACTTGGATCTTCATGTGGTAGTTCTCTAGTGTCTTGTTTGTTGTACCCTTCTATATTCACATGTTATAATTTATTTCATACAAGAGAATGGTATGGATGGGGGTTATAGATGTACATGTATTTCATAGTCTGATCTACTATTATGCAGCTAATAATCATGTACTGTACCCTATCTGCACTCTGACAATTGAAATACCAGTACCGGTAGGCTACCCATAAGTCGTAACAGGTCACTAGACACTTACAAACATGCAACAAATAAACAAGTCTATGCTTTGAATTTGAACGCATATAAGTCTATGCATTGAATTTGAATGCATATGCCTGTTAAACTGGAGGTAAACAAATTAATCAATATTTTGATCTCCACAAATATTAATCATAGTGTGTTGATTCCATTCCAAATTGCTACTGTCGCCCCTCTACTCTTTTTTCTTACAAAATGGAAATATTTGTGTGCTGTTGTACTTGTAACCATGTATAATGTATATATACAAAACTGTAGGCTAACAGGAGTCTCTATCAAATGTACCTCTTGAGGCCCTCTTGTATTCACATGCAGTCATCCAATGAAGAGATCTCCTCTTTTTTCAAGAGGAGGTGATATAATCAGACATCATGAGACCTCTCTATATGTTTGTGTAGATACACGTATATACATGCATATATCAGGGAGATGTGAGTTTAAACTCACACCTCCCTGTATATAGCAAAGCACTTTTTTAGACATAGAATTGCAAGCTAAAATGCATTTGTAAACCAGAGTTTTCTCTTACTAGTCAAAATCTACATGTAAGTTGATCAATAGCAGGAAATAACATGACAAAGTAGTATACCGTAAGCAACTAAGCAATGACTATGGATTTAACACTGTTGAGTAACTGTTTTGCTTGCAGTGAACCCTGTTAGTTTTCTTTTGTTTACTTTAGATTGAAGGGTTGTCTGATCTCTCTTTTGTTTTCTCTCCCATCCAGGAAATGAATTATTTTGTTGCTGGCTACCAGCATCATATACTGTATATGAAGTGGTACTACAGAGGTGCTGCTTAAACTCAGTTTCACTGTGCTTGCTGTGAATTAAGGGTTCTAAAGTTCTAGTTCACTTTGAAGGCATACAATGATGAGCTTGCAGGTCATCATTGACCCACATTTAAGCAGTCTGTCTACGCGTACATGTATCAAGCATGAGGCCCTTGATATGTCCAAGGAATAAATTAACACCTACAGTACAAGCTTCACAAAAGTGTAATCAGATCTACTTGAAGCTGTGCAGATGAAATACATTTACTATGAGAATTTGAAAAGCAGTGCTCTAAGTATGCACTAGGCGTCTTCAATTGAATACAGAGCAGTCTGTTTGCATGAGGTACATGTTATCATCAAGAGGATCTCTGGCTTGTTTAGATACACAGTGATATCATCATGGATTGATCTCCAGTGAAGGCTATACCGGAACATGAATGTACAATTTGATGTTGCTAGACTACAGATCGATGTACACCATGGAATCCCAGACCAAGCCCATTTAGTGTGGATAGAGTATTTAATATTTGCATTTAGTATTCGAGCCATCTGCAGCTGTTGATGTGAGCGCGTGAAGTATATAAACTTTTTCAAGAGACATTACGAGTCAAAGACAGGAGTGAACTATTGTCTAGGGTGTTGGGGTTACTATGGCGACCAGCGGTAACCAGAAGATGCCTGTTCGTGACAACCTCAATGACGCCATCTCTCATTTTCAACAACAGGTAAGGACCAGTATATACTTTCTTCTGGAAAGAAGAAGGAATATTTTTTTAAACTTCCACAATCCACATGTGTAATTAATTTGTCATCATTCAATAATTGTTTAAATGGTTAGGATAAAAATAAAGTTAAAAGCGAAAAAGACATATCCATGAAATATCAAATGTGTAAATTTTTCCAATGTAAATTATTTCATGTTTAATATTGACCTAATATCGGAAATACGGTTCTGTAGTTCTGATAATGTGAGGCAAAATACAATCAGATACTCATAACTCATGTACAGTTGTCATTTTACAGGAATATAATTTCTGATACATCTTTTTTTCTTCCAAGATCTTTAGAACATTTGTATTCATGTATAATTGCACCACAAAACAAAGAGACTTTTCCTAAGAATGTGTGAAACGGTCATTCTCATAATGTAAAATGTATATACATACTGTACATTGGGTCAAAAATTGTTTTGTCGGCTGAAATAATTAAGTAATTTGTGACTAGCTAGAAGAAAATATTAAAGATAAATTTGTATTATTAATTAGATACAATTTCAAATATAGAATATTTAAATTAATATGTATGAATAACATATCTTTAATAATTTGTTGTTATTCAATTCAAAGATTGGTGCTTATGACAAGGAACTATGGGAGGAACATGTAGAACAGAAGGAATCACAGGTAAGAGAAATGAGTCAGATGTAACTTTGTCCATCAACTGCCGAGTCATTAAATTGTGCATTAAATACTTAGCTCTTGAAGTTGGCATCTTTCATCAAATTGTAGTTTAATACAAGAATCCTTTTTAACTTGCATTGTATAAATACATGTACATGTATTTATGAATTCTAAAGATAAGATGCGATTGAATCGTTGGAATCAGTGAAGAGAAGAGTTATTTGGAGCACAGGATCAATCATGAGAATTTCTGTTCAAGCTTTTAATTCTCTCATAAGATACTCTCATTCAGTGATGTGTATTGCTTTAGTAAAGTATTGTTGCTTGGATCAGGATGAGTGTGGACTGAGGAAGTACATGTATGTTTGTTTTTACCATGTTGAAACTGAAACCATTTTAACTGAATGAGTTTCATGCTTTTAGGATTTTCAGATTTTTATTTTATTTTATTTGAATACTCCACAGGAATTGTGTCCGAATATTTTATCTAAAATGTATGAATCATGTCCATACATGCATTTCCTATATTTGAATACTGGTAGGTCAATTTGATCTAAATGTATGAATCTTGTTCATATTTCCTGTTTTTGAATAGTTCAATGCATTATGCTTGGAAACTGAGATGCTACTACACAGCATTTTACATGATACCCGTGAGCAGAACTTATGTATCAAAAGCATTGAGACATCACTACATGTACATCACTTGAATGCACTATGCATGTTTCAAGAATCGCAAATCACTTGTAAATCTTTTATATATCATCGCAATTTCTTATGTTTTGTAGGGTCTTGGAGTGGATACCAGTGGTGCCCAGCTGAAGACTGGCAGAGTCAAAACAGAGTTGATTGATGTTGATTTAGTGAGAGGTAATTATTTATTCATTTACCCCATTGGTAAACATGTATGATGATGAATATGAACATTTTTTATTATAGTTTTCTGCTTAATTAGCTACTGTAAGATAGTCTCTCATAGACCAGATGATTGATTAAATCATGACAATAACTAGAATTATGCAACTCACTCTCTCTCTCTGATCCCAATCAAAAGATTGGTCAAATGCGGTCACATGTGATTCATTTAATATTGATACTATCCCACATTTTTTCATGAAAAAGCATGCAACAATTTTTGAATACGATATGGGCAGCATGCAATGCATCTAGAGGTAAGTGTGCTATCTCTGTATGCACGCTAAAGTAAGCCTATTGAACTTGCGAATCATTGGTTAGCAATAACGCAGAAAATAGTCTTGAAATTAATTCTTTTTACATTTATTAACAAGGATCTAGGAATTTTTTCGTATAAAATGAAAGATGCATTTTTTAGTCTACTCCTGTTAAGTCTGTTTATGCACTTATTGTAAATTCTCCACCATCATTCTGCACAGTCACTCTTAGTACTGTAGATGACTAGAGACAAACTAATGCTGTAATGATGATAATGATATGTCTTGTTTACTCAGGGTAGTAGACTCGTCAGTATCAATACTGTTCACCCTGAGGGCCCTGCAATCATATTATTAATACCTCGGCTGAAGTTCTATGGCTAGTTATTAATGCTCTATATGATTGGTTTCATTTTTTCATTAGGTTCAACGTTTACCAAAGCCAAACCAGATCATGCCTGGCTTGCCACAACATGGAAGGGTCTCCTTCGAGTCTTCTTCTTTCCTTTCTATTTCACATGGTAAGATTGGCAGAAACATCTTTGATGATGGGGAAGTCCTTTGTACAGTCAAACCTGCTTTAGTGACCACCTGTCTACAAAGACCACATTTTTTGTTTCCCTTGTGCGGTCGCCATAAAAAGGTTTGAGTGTGTTAGATAGAACAGGGACATGTTATTTGAAAACGGTTTCTCATTGAAACATGTACTAAAGGAACCCATCTACAAAGACCACCCGTCTACATAGACCACTTTGTATGTTTCCCTTGGGCGGTCGCTTTATACAGGTTTGAGTGTATTACTAGATAGAACAGGGATATGTTATTTCTTCGTTCATCCTTTACTGTCTTCTATTTTTCATTCCTTTTTATATTTCCTCTTTCTAACTTGTTCATCCATTTCTTTCGTTTTCTACTTTTGTATTGGGTACATGGAAAAATGGGAATATTTAAAATCATGTACAAATATAGATGTGTTTCTTGTGTAAATAACAAAGTCCAATAGTATTTGTTTACCAGTATTGCCCCTAACATGCCATGCCACAAGGGCAAACTTTGTCCAACAATTTGAATACACATGTATTATACAATGCCGTTTCATTAAAGAATGTCTAGATTTAACTCCTGGAATATAAATTGCATATGTATTGTGAAGATTACTCATAAAGAAAAAAACAATTTCTACTCTATTTAACAGTGACAGAAAGCATTATGCTAAAGAAAATGACCGATTAAGAATAGTGTATGTTATCTTTTGTAAACCTGGGAGCACAGAATGAAACATCAAGCTTGTGCCAACCAAGGGGAGCAGAAAAAGTGGCTACTGTAAATGTGGCCTTTCTAGACAGGTTCTAAAACACACATTTCTTTCTCAAGGGAGACAAAATACTTTGCCACTATAGACAGGTGGTCTTTATATAGAGGTATCCACTAAGGTTTGACTGCATTTGCCTTGTTACATATACTTGCTTGGGGCTTTATTTCATATAAGATATAGGCTATTTCAGGGTTAGGGATCTATGATCCATGTGTTTTTTTTTAAAGAATAAGAATTTGCTACCGCCTCTAGTGTGAATCTTAAATCATATCACCCCAAAAAAGTTAGCAAAAAATAAACAAATTATGTACATTCAATGTTTATGAACTGGTTATAAGATGTATGTGTCTCTTTATTGCACAGGTGGAGGCAACAGTTATCAGCAAGCACATTCTATTCAACGCTATTCCTCTACTTTCTACAACTTGTGTGTGTAGCAATTTTCTATGTTTTTCAACCAAGCACGGAGCACCAGGTAAGAGCTAGCTCATCTAGTTTATCACTTGACTTTATTACCTGTACTTACCTTTATTGTTTGGCCTACCCTGTTTTCATGTACGTTTTTCAAGACTTTATTAATACAATTGTGGGACTGTTTCAATTTCATATTTATGTTTGTGATGGTCAGAACATCGATCAGCCCACAGTCACTTTCAGAACTAAATAGAATTTTTAATATGCCATAGATCGTAGGATATCCTATAATTTGTAGCCTTTACTCAGTGTCATGCATTTAATAAGTTTGGGTGATTTTTGTTCAAGTTCAGTTCAAGTTCAAGTTTATTTTCCACATGTGGTTCATAAAAAAACAAGTATACATACATGTTCAGACATATAAAAAATGCAAAGTAACACAAAATTAACAAACAATAATATTAAGAGAAAAAGTAGCAAACCAAATCTAATGTCCTAAACACAGAACAACTAATAACATGTAGATATTGTTGAAAAACATGTGGGGAGACCAGCAAAGGCCAGGGGCTTGAGGCTAATCCCCAGTACAATAATAAATATTTTGGATATTTTATATATATAAAAAAACTAAAAAACAAAAACCCACAACAGTATGATAGTCATAAAAGCAACGTACAGTACATGACAAAACAAAATCAAGTTGGCAAATTGTATCATTGTATAACAGTCCTTGTTTGATTTCTTATGGTTTTGCAGGCAATCTATGCGTTTGAAATCATTGGTCCCATCCTATTGATGCTGGTGCTGGGTACCACATATACTCAGGTTGTCTCTACAAATGCCAAGACAAAGTCTTTGTTAAGAAGGTCATCTAGAAGAAAGTAAGTGATGCATGTATGTTTATGTGCCCTAACATGCTGTGCAGCAAATGTAACCTTTCATTTTTGGTAGTGTTGTACAATTAATTAGTAAGAAAAAAAGTTCATTCCAGGTATTTTTGGAAATACAGGATAAAAAACAAGAGAATACAGAAGATCCAAAATCATATTTTCCTTGCTAATTTTGAATGGCTTATTCGTACATTTTCATAATAAGATTTGTGCACAATGCAACTCCTTTTCTCTCAAGAGATATCAGTCCTGATTTTATTATGTGATTTTAAGATATCGTGCAGTTTTGGAAACAAAGTGGGAAATATTGTGTGGAGACTATTTAAAACAAAATTGAAGTATATTGATGTCCTCTGTATTTCCTTTTCTCTATCTAAAAGCTTGCATCGATCACACAGTTCACACGCAAAGGGTAGCAGCAGTAAAACAGCCATAAACCGAACATCACCCAAAAAGACAAGGGAGAGTCGTGACAGAGCGAAGGCTACTTCACCCAAACGAAAACCAACACAGAAAACTGTGCGTGGGTCCAAAGACAGCAGTCCTTCTCCCAACTCAGACAGTGCAGACAACGGCACATCCAATGTCGTTGAAAAGTTGAACCTGTTGAGCGGTGTGGTTCTACAGAATGAGGAAAACACAGAGAAGGAAGATAAGGATGGTCATACTGAGTACGTTCCATTGGAGGACGGGGAGGAGATATCTGGATGTGCCGATGAGGCTTTCACTCTTCTCAACACCCCCGTGGGTGAAATGGAAGTGGCCGGAGATCTGGTGTGTGTGGAGGGCCTGACCAGTGAATCAGGGGGATCCCCTACCTCCATGTTGGATAGAGAACTAGAGAGTATCATCAAGGCATCACACAGGTAGATAGTAGGGACTTTTAGATTCTGCACGACGAGAAAGTGGACTGCCCTTTTAAGGCAATGTGACGTCCTTTTAAGGCACTGGAAGTGACGTCACATCGCCTTTAAAGGGCAGTCCGCGTTCTCGTTGTGCAGAATCTAAAAGTCCCTAGTCTTGAGTCGCGCTGAACCCCATAGTCCTGTTTCTGCACTATGGGTGTTATGGAGTAGAATACACAAAGAATGATGCATAAATCACACCTACGATAAAAGGCTGTATGGAATGTATTACTGATCCCTGCATATGGTGCTGTTGACGTAATTAGATGATTAGATAGATCGAGCTCCCAGTAGTTCTGCACTATTTTCAACTTTGATATGGCCACTAATCTAAAGTTTCAAAGATATATGGGACAGCAAGTGCAAAGATAAGAGGATAGGACTGTTTATAGGTTTGTGAAGTATGTTTCAACACCCAAGTGTGTAAGTATAAAATATCTTTATTTTGGAAGGGACAGTGAATGGTATTTTTCTTCACAATAATCAATCATTCGTTCAATTAAGTAGTGAAAAATGGTTTCTTAAAATTCCTCAATAGCTACATGTATGTCAATAAGATTTTAAGCAGTTGATACTCTCTTCTTTTTTTCAATAGCGTGGCCCTAGAAATGGTCTTTTATTTGAGGAATGCCTGAATACTATGCTTTCAAAGAGTAGGTTTATCTTATCATCCAGGTTTACATGTTTGGATATCTCATTTTCTCAGACAAAATCACACTACAGAAGCATACAGCAGGAGGCGGCAGAAAGAATCCCTCTCTCCCAAAAGCCTGGCACAGAAGCCTAGCAACGGTCCCTTGAACAAGGCTCCTAGATCATGTCTCTCATCTAGAGATCTCAGAGAATCCAGAAAGAATAGATTGACAAGAGTATCAATACTAGGTGAGTGATGTTTATATGAAGTACATGTACATGTACAGTATGACAAAGGGAAGGGGTAAATTTGTTGGAGGGAAGGAGGGGTAAATTTGAAGCCCCGTTCATACATAAACATACTAATATTCAAAATTGTCATGCACAACTTTAATGACTATATGATGAGATAATCCTCCTATTTCCAATCTATATTTTGAATTTGGGTATAACAAATATAAGAAGAATATAATTAGATTGTCATGACCAAAACAAATCTCTTTAATGAAACTGAAAGAAGCCTGCATTCTAAGCAAAGAGAGTTAATAGGATAATCTGAAGTGAGACACACATCTACTCAAATGAACCAAAGGTAGTACAAAGACACCTTCATATATTGGCCACTCGAGAGAGACGAGGAGACTTAAGTGGTCTTTATAAGTAGGTGATATTTGTATACATATTCGTATAAGATATGTTTCAATGTAAACCACTACTTGATGGGATGCAATGCCTTTTTAGAGAGATGCTCTGTCCATTCAGTTAGTCACTAGGAGGCGCGATAGCTCAGTCGGTAGAGCAGTGGTCTCGTAATCCGGTGACCCGGGTTCGAAACCAAGACGATGCGCTAGTGCCCTTTGCCCTCATTACCAGGTCCCTCGGAGAGGACCTTAAGCCGTCAGTCCTCTGGTTGCTTACTAACAAGCATTTATACTGTCTTAGCAGTCGGGTAAAATAACCACCACTACTACTACTAAAGCATGCATGACTGTACATCGTGTAAAATTGATAAAATAAAACTTTTGGTTTTCTTCAGAAAATGCAAGAAAGTTTTCACCAGTTGAAGAGGAGAGCCCACAGGAGATCCTGCAGCACATGTCGGACAGCGAGGGGACACCTTCAGACAGCACCCCAGCCAGCCTGACCCTGGAACAGGACCCCCTACCCCACCCCAAGGGGACGAGGACTGCTTCTAGGAAGGGTCGAAGGTCAAGGGTGAAAAAGCCGGATGGGTCACAGGATTCAGAAGGGGATACCTCACCAGATATGAGGATGGAAAGCGAGGTAAGGAGAGGAAATTCATTGAGGGAGGCGCGATAGCTCAGTCGGTAGAGCAGTGGCCTCGTAATCCGGAGACCCGGGTTCAAAACCAAGTCGATGCGCTAGTGCCCTTTGGTAAGGCATTAAATCCTCATTACCAGGCCCGTCGGAGAGGACTTAAAGCAGTCGTTCTGGTTGCTTACTAACAAGCATTTATGCTTTCTTAGCAGTCAGGTAAAATAAACACCACCACCACTATATGTCCCAGAAGATGCTGAAAATCTTGCTACATTTTAATGGCTTTTTGTGTGAAGTTTAGTGGTGATTAGGAGTTTGGTAGTTCCAGAGAAGTTAGAGCACCAAATTCCACATCATTTGCAGCTTGCTTCCGTTGAAGATATCCAAGTTATTAATGTTGAAATACATTGTGATATTGGTCATCTCATTATATGGATATCAACAACCTTCACAATGTTGATGACTTGTAATTCACCTTGCAAAGATTTGACTAGGAAAGCAAAACTAAGCATTGTGTTATTTTAAACAAGACAACCAGATGGCCTAAAACACTTTTCATCTTATCATCTTGCATCATTTGAAAACCTCATAAGCTCAACTTGTAAAACACAAAGTCAGGTGCATGTTTATGCAATAACTGTGTCCATTATATTCACTAAAGTATGTAGGTATTGTAAACAATTTTAATTGTTTCCAAGATGCCAAATGTCATCTTTAATCAACTGATAACCTTTTCCCCGTAGCAATACTTCCAGCCGATATCCCGACCACTTGACTCTGACCTAGATGAAGCCAGCTGGGAGGAGACTGGAGCAGATGGCTCCAGCTTCAGCAGCGACTCTGCCAACTCCTCTGATACCGGCTCCTCCACCTCGGAGGAAGGAGACGAGGAGGAGGCGGCGAGGGAGCAGGAGTGGGATGGAAGGGGAACGGGAGCAGCGCTTCACTTCGAGGATCCCTTCAAGCTGATACACAGTGCGGTCAGCTCCAGTAGTATCTCTAGCAGCGGAATCAAAAAGGGTAAAGGAGCAGTGATATGCATTCCATTGATGTCCTTCAGTATTAATACAAAACAAAAAACAAAATCTTCTTATATGATCAATGTTAGATCGTTTTTACACCCATGCATTAACTTTACCTTCTAGAATATTGATACATACTAAAAATACTACTTAGTCTCTTTAGGTCTTGACAAAAGACTGTCGATGGCATTAAAGTTTTCCTCTAAACTCTTTCCAGAAAATTTTCATAAAAAAAAAATAATCTTTGGAAGTTCAAAAACATTGAAACCCTCTTTGTGCATGAGAAAATAAATGCAGAAGTTTATCAGTAGTAAATTATATTAAAAGGGGTGACTTTGGGGAGAGGGGTCTAAATGATACCACCTCCAAGTTTTGTTATATTTTCTGGAGAAACATGTCATCCTGTATCAGTTATTTATTGGTTTAAACCTTTCTCTTAAAATTAAAAGAAACCTGTATGTTAACTGCTATGACAGCACTTAGTGCACGATTCTTTTTAGGTCATAACATGTATCTAAATGACCCAATTCTGTGACATTTTCTCTCTCTGCAGTTCGTGTACGTATCTTTGAAGACAACGTGTGTAAGAAGACAGACATGACTGTTCTTCAGATCAGTTGTGCAATCAATACCAAGGTTCATTCCATACAGGCCAGCACTGACTACATCAAGCTGGGCTTCTTGTGTTCTTTCATTCTTGCCATTATACCATTCACATACAGGTAAATAAATAAAGATTTTTTTTTAATTTTTGTTTTATTTATTTATTTATTTATTTATTTTTTATTTTATTTTTTTTTATTTATTCATTTTTTTTTTTTTTTTTTTTTTTTTTGGGGGGGGGGGGGGGAGGGTAGGGGGGAAAAGGGGGTTAGCGAAGGAAAGACAGAAGACACTCTCACACATCAGCTCCCATACACTTACTAGGATTACTTTACCTACTCCACTATGAGTACAAATCAATTTGATTGATTTAAAAGAGTTTCAGGTTCTTGATAGATGCTGTAACATCATAAGGGTGGGTGACATTACTCATTCAGGCAATTCAAGGCATTGGTTATCTAGTGGCGTGATGTATATCTCTACCTGCTCAAATATACATGTACTTGAATGAAATCCATGTATATTATGTTGCCATTACAAGCTTTGATCTTGCTATGGGCCAATTCCACAGTATCTAATTGACACAAAAGCACTTCTCCACGTTTGTATATGCTTATTAGAAATACAAGATGACTGTACAAACAAAAAAATCATTACAGTTGAACAGCCATCAATTTAAATTATTAACGTATTTTTATGTTCATAGCTCCGATGTTTTAGTTATGATTATTATCTAAATAACAACATGACCTGTTGAATTAAGTTCTTGACTCCATCTATGACTTTCTTTTTGTTGTTGTAGGATTCACATAACCCACCACCAAGGAGACAGTCAGGTTACATGGTTCTCTCCTGAGCTTCCAATGATGGCCGTAGATACATTATCCCACATGCACTGGGCTTCTATCGCTGTCATGGTATTTACATCGTTTGAGAGGTTCTACCTGAGCTCACTCCTCTTCTTTCTCCTCGCCGTAGCGGAAAGAACGTATAAGCAGGTATCGTCAGAGATTTCTTCTTACTGATTGAAATTATTAGAGTATGGTCAAAGTCTCTTGCCAGGCCTGATAAATACCTGATTTAAATCAGTTTCCCCAAGTATTTTTTCCTTCCCGATATTCCCCTTATATTCTCTATTTTTCACTATTTTCCCTATTTTTCCCTATTTTATCCTATTTTTTCCCAATTTTCTTACTCAAAAGGGGGGGGGGGGGGGATGTTGTTAGATGCCATTCCCCCCCACCCAAATCCTCTTTTCCTCAAGGGGGGGGGGGGGGGGCGTGGTTGATGGGTGGGGGGGACTTTTTTTCTTTTAGTGCTCATCTTCACCCCTGCTCTTGCACTTCCATGTACCACCTCCGTATAATGGTCACCTCTTCAGAACTGTTCCTTCAAGTGAAGATATGTTGTAGAACCTGTAATCAAGGTATTGGAAGATGATTACACGATGAAGAAAAGTACATTGTAATTAATGGAGGATAGCTGTTACCCTTTTGATGGCCTTTGGTGACAGTTTGAATGAATGAAATTTGAAAATGTACCTTTCTGTATGAAAATAAACGTTTTTAAGTGTCTAGGTCAGGCATCCGATGAGCAGCTAAGTCATATATATGAATGATCATATACAGTTAACAACTAAATTATTCATACCCTTTCCAAGTTATGTCATTTTGTTAGTATGTGAAAAACTGATTTGTCTCAAATGATCATTCTTGAGAATGTGACATATTAAAGCTTACATCTAAAAGTATTCAACAAAGGCTCTAATGCAAGTCGACCTTTCATTTTTAAGTTACGAAAAAAAAAAAAAAAAAAAAAAAAAAAAAATCAAATTTACAAGGGGTATGAAGAATGTAGTTGTTAACTGTACATTTATGTCATTAGGTACTAATATAGGGCCATTGTGGAACATATTTCTTGAGATGGCTATGGGGCTTGGATAGATAATCACTATCCTCAAGCATGGCTTCGAATGTGCTTCCATGGTTCCATACGCTAACCATTCTATTTGTTTTTGTCTTTCCTCTTAGCGCTGTCTCTTTGCAAAGTATTTCTCGCACCTGACATCAGCTCGTAGATCAAGACAATCATCCCTTCCTCACTTCAGACTAGACAGAGTTAGTAACATCAAGGCATGGCTCTCTCTCAGATCCTTTCTTAAGGTAAGTTACTCTCTAGTTTAGGAATAAGTTTTCTTTTCCTTAGAATTTACTTAGCTAATTAATTTGTCTTCTTGTATTCTGTATCTGTATACTTGTATTCAGATCATATATGAGCATATTACTTAAGCAAGTCAACCATAAAGCAGAATTCTTACTGATAAGATTTATGACGTCAAATTATGAGCAATTAATGCATGCTCTTATAATTGTGCGCAGCTTAAGATAGCAACGCATGATAACCATATACCTTCCAATCAAGGCCTCAACAATAATTGGCTTAAGTTTGCTAGGGAGCTGTCTTAGACTTAAATACTCAGCCAAAAGCTTCATCTGAATACCAAAGTTGGCTAAGTATTTTATCTAAACCCAAAACTGAGTAAAATATTGATATTTCTGACAGAAGTATTGAAGTGAATACAGTCCAAGGATAGTCATTTAATTGTCATTACTTGTATTAATTCTCAGCTTGTAACTCTGGTGTCTGTATCAGGAGTCTAGATTATTTATAGAATACAAGCAAATCTTTAATGAGATGGCAAATAGCTCATGTCCAGGAATTTTGTTGTGAAAATTGAATAAATGTTGGTTTGTACTAGGGAAATCCATTATTTTAGCTAATAAAACAAATCAATTATGCTGCCATGTATGGGAAATGCTAATTACTACCCAGGTCACTGGAATTATGTTGTATTCAGTTCAAAATTATGAATGGAAGAAATGTACATTTCCTGTATGACGAGAGTCTCTGCAGAAAGTTTATTTTATGAGGTTTTTCTCTCTCTCTCTTTCTCTTTCCCTCTCTCTTTCTCTCTCTCTCTTACTCTCTGTGACAGAAACGAGGTCCCCAGCGATCAGTGAATGTCATAGTATCATCGGCTTGTCTCCTCACTCTCATGTTGGTCTCTATTCTGTGTACAGAGGTAAGCATACACTCTCACAAAGTTGACTAATTTCATCTGTTTATTTACATCAGTGTAGATGCATGGTAGTGGGTTTTCATGGGGAATTAGACACCATTCAGATGTTTACCCAATAACAGATATTTTCAATTACCAGGATTAATCTTCATTTTAATGACAAACAGGCTTAATGTAATGCTCTGCATTTTCTGCCCTTCCCCCATATGGGAAAGTCATTATCTCACTTTTCCCCTCACCTGACGACTCTCCGAGGGGGTATTTCTAAATTGGGACTATGGGTTTGCTGTGTGCAGACTTGTACACCCATTAATGGTATTTCCACCAAGTCAGGTGTCAGTGACTTATGACTTTCTGCCCATGGAAACTGTTGTTGTTTTGTATTATGTCTTAAGGCAATTGAGTCAAAATTGACTATTTATGCCTTAAAAACTAATGACCATCTCCCTTTAAATGATGCCAGTTTTCTCCTGCCTTGCTCCAAGTAAAGGATTTCATATACTCAAGGCTTCAGACAAAATTGCAAGTAGAATATCATGGCTACGAAGTGTGAATCAAATCAGAGCTTTTGGTTCTGACCATTTCATTTCAAATTTATCATTTAATTAAATGCATGCATAAGATCCAAATGGCTATGAAAAAATCCTGAATTTAGGGAAAGTTGCAACAAGGTCATGTTTAATCAAAGAAATCAAAGAAATAGGAAAATCAGAGGATTAGGCTTTGTTGATGAGAAAGCGCAAAATATTTTGTGAGATGTGATATGTGGTGTCCGGTACAAAGTTCTTAATGAATATAATATAATGAAAGAGTAAATCATTTGAAATAGAATTGCCATTTTTGAGGCATCCTATAGAAGGAATCACTGAATACGAATACAGATTGAAATTTTGTACACTTGATACAACATCATCATCAAACTATAGCTGATTTAAGAGAGAAATGGGGTCATGTAGCATGCCTAGTACTTTTGATTGACAGCTTGTATATTACACAGGAAATACCTTGAGTGTGAAATTCACACTTTAAGTATTTGTAACAATAGTAAACTGTGTGATATGTACATTGCTGGAATGAAGAAATCTAAATGAAATCAGCATGGGAGTAATTTCTTGGCTCAAATTTGTCAACAAAGAGGAATGTGTAATTGACAATACATCTGCCAGCTGACAGAAAAAAGTCTAAAGTAATAGGCGGTGGCACACAGAGTCCCAAAATCCAGATTTTAGTTATCCTCTTTTTGGCTGTCTGTCATCAATTATCCCTTCAAAAATCCTCTAAGAAGCAAGAAAATCTTCCCTTGAAAGGATGTTTCAAGGGATTTTTCTGTGTGACACCGCCTAATATCATGTTTTACAAAAACAACAGGATGAATTCAAGAACAATCAGATTAAAGGCGGTGTCACACAGAAAAATCCCTTAAAAAATCCCTTGAAAAATCCTTTCAAGGGAGAATTTTCTTGCTCCGTTAGAGGATTTTTAATGGGATAATTGATGAAAGACAGCAATTAAGAGGATAACTATAATGCGAATAACTAAAATCCAGATTTTTGGCCTCTGTGTGACACCGCCTTAAGTGTAAAGAAATTCTGAACAATTAAACAGACATTAAATGGCAACCATGTGATTTCATATGTGGGGTATTTTCCATTTTCTCAATCGGATATCTGTAGAAACAGGTTCTTCTTCTATGTCTTCCTCAATATCCATATTCATTCTTGGATCAATATTGACGCTCACTCTGTTTGTTCGCTTACCTTATTGTCCACTTACTTAATCATAGCAGTGATAGATGAAGTGCAAATTGACAATGATAACTCTCTCTCTCTCTCTCTCTCTATCTCTATCTCTCTCCCTCTCTCCCTCCCTCCCTACCTCCCTCTCTCTCTCTCTCTCTCTCTCTCTCTTTCTCTCTCTCTCTACAGCTCCTTCAGCGGAGTATGAGCTTCTTGGGTGAGCTGTATAACTGGGAGGTGGTCGCTTGGACGTTCTGTCTTAGTCCATTCCTCCTGCGCTTCATCACACTGGGCTCAGAAATCAACAAGAAGTTCAGAAACACTTCAGTCCTTCTAACAGAGCAGGTGAACTAACATGATGTTTATATTTCAAATTCTAATATTTAATTAATTACCTCATTCCTAAATGCTTTGTAACAGGGTCTAAAAAATTCCTGTTGGAAATGGGTTCAATAAATAATATTAACAAAAATTGGGATAAATTTTGGAGTCATTATTATACAACTTACGGTAGTCATAACACAATTTCTTTCCTCAGAAGCTAATACTTGTTCAAGCAGTGTGTATTTGTCACTTTGCTGGATATCTTCTGGCTGAGTAAACATAACAATGAAGTCTGATGAACATCTATAGCAATAGTCTTCTGAATGTGGTAGTCTTGGTTGGAAACCTAATAGGTTACATAGTAACCTGTAATGATGATAATTATAATAATAATGTATTTTAAAACATGTCTTTATGAACATTCACAAGGTTCATTCATTCTTCCATTATGAATACATGTATAAGCTGTAGGTCGTCAGAAGCTTCGTAACAAGCAGACTTGCTTTCCTGACAAGCCTACTGGCTGAAATATTTAGTCAATTACTAGATGTTTTGGATTAGAAATGATTATTGCTCATTAGCCCTAAATTGGTTGCTCTATAGTTCTTTAATGTCATTTGAATGAACTGTTCCTTTACAGTCTATTTGAATATGGAAACCTATCAGACACCTATGATATTGTTATTTTGAATCCCCAATGTTTAATGAGATCAACATAAGATACTATTTTATTCCATTTGATTTAAATTTCCTTGTCATGTATACGCAAATGGAAAACATTCACTCATACAGATCTTAATATCAATTCAATGATGGTCATTCAGTCACCATGGATTTGTTTTTCTCCCCTGTGACATACAACATGTAGATCAACCTGTACTTAAATATGGAGAGGAAACCTCAGAAGAAAGATAACCTCTTGCTTGCCAACAATGTACTTAATCTTGCCTCAAAGCTGCTCAAGGTAAGCAACTCAACTATCATATTTTCAGGACCGTATATCATCTCCTAAGAGCTAGAATGGTTTTAACTCAAAGACTCTTTACATACAGTCAATGCCCTTCTTGGTCGTAGCAGATGATATGTTGAAAGCAGGATCTGATATTATCAACTACATATTAAGCGTTACTGTATAAGCATTTTTTTTTGTTTTTTTTTTTGGGGGGGGGAGGGGGGGGGTTGTTTTTGCAAATTTCGTGAATCACTCATCAATTTAATAACATGCAAAACTATTTTCAGCAAGTAATGTTGCATGAATTAAACACTAAAATCAGCTCTGTTGCATGTCGCACACATTGTCTTCACATTACGAGCTGTGAGTGTCAAATCTATAACTCGCAAATTTGTCCTTGAACATTTGATCTGCAAAAATATCTTTTTGCAAAAATATTGGTTTATACAGTATTGTATGTCTGTGAATTTTAATCTGTATTATATTCTTACCCCCTGTAGTGAAGATCCAGTTCCCTTTACAGTTGAAAAATATGGTTCATTGCTGAAATCATATCAAAAATAGATTTGTTTTTATGCTCTAAGCGCAGTATAAACGTAGAGGATTTGTGAATAGCGGTACTAAACCTGAAAATAATGTTGTGTCCGAGGGCTATAACTTCAGGAGCTAATCCTGAAAGTTTGATCTTATTACATTTCCAGGATGTGGATTCTACAAAGGTATTCTCTGAAAGAAAAGGCATCCAATTCATGATAGTTTGGTTTATATATATTTAGTTGTCAGTCATTTCAATGAGTGTGCCTTGGATTGGGTCACCGTCACAAACATGCAAATATTCCACCACAGCAGATTAGTTTCATTAGCTTTCTATATTATATGTTTTAGTCAGATTAAGTGGGTCTAGTGATTGTATAATTCTCACAGATACATTTTGAATTTTGACACAATATGTCATGTACATTTCCATTTTAGCCATATTTTGAGACAATAGCTGTAAATTTTCAGTGTTACAGTTTATATAGTATTAATCATTGTAATCAGCTCATTTACCATAAAATGATGCAATATTTCATCATCAAAATAATTTTGGCATTAACATCAGCCTTTCAATTAGATATATGATTCATTTTGCAATAAAATTCATCAATGTCTTCATCAAAACTAACACTGTTAACTCTTAGTCTTTAATATTGTTAGCGACATTATCATCTTCTCGTCACCACCACAATTACTGATATTATTGTCAATTTTTCAAGTTATAAAGCACAACCACTATACAAATGTATCTAGTGGTTTTAGCATAATCATCATCATTAGGTATCCTTATCAACACCTCCATAATAAGACTATCATGTAGTCGTCATTGGTACTGTAAGAGTTGTGATTGATCAAATTGATAGCAAACTTGAGGTTCAACTTAATTCTTTAATCAATCGCAATTCCTGACATGAGGAATTAGCAACTGCAAGATTATGGTTGATTGAAAGAATTCAGATTGATTTCAGCTCAGTGTCTACTCTTACACTGGGCCCAGGATAATATAAATTATTTAAGAATTATCACTGATATCGTCGTCGTCGTCATCGTCGTCATCGTCATCGTCATCATCATCATCTTCACCATCATCACCACCATCAATATCATCAATATCACCATCTTCTTCATCATCGTCATGACCATCACCCTCTTGACCACTTTAACCACCCTTATTAACATTATAATCCTTATCATAGTTGAGATCATGATGATCATTGTCATCACTGTTGCTATGACAGTCATTGCCTCCACCAGCTTCAATTTCCACAATTATATCTCCATTATCATCATTAGCATTGGGCGTTTACTCTTGCCTATGGGTCAAAAGTTGTTAATATATGTTGTGTATTATTGCCACATGTACCATTACCAAATATCTGTTTTTTATATTTATGAAAAAAAGATGTTCACGATTGTGCATCATCATTGTCTTTTGCAAAGTTTTCCTGCAGTAGTTGTCCATACATGGATCTGGTACATGCAGCTTGGTCATATACCTTGTACTTGTACTTATACTTTTAGTCATTAAATTCTCATCTTTTCTTGTCTTTAGTGAAAATAGGATCTCGTTATCGTGAACAAAACATCATCATCATTTATTAAAGTTGCTCATGTGTGGGCAAATAGAGGGCAGCACACGAACGTATGCATGGGAGCGTAATACCTGCTGGCTCAGTGTTATGTAGTGATTGCCAAGTTCCCTACTTCACGAACAACTATATACCCACACATGAACATCTTTAAAGTCAGCATTTTCCCTCTTGCAAGGGGTTACTGACTTTCAATTCATGATGACACTCCCTCCCTCCCTCCACTTCGTCTTGTATCAAGTATCCTCCTCAATTAGACCAACCACCAACCTTACTGCTTTCTTTCTCCATAACTTTCCATGAAATCTTCCTTTCCCTCTTATGCCTTAACTTCCAGATCCCACTCTCTTTTCACTGGTTCATCATCTTCCCTGCTCAACACATGACCCATCCATCTCTATCCACTTCTCGTCATAACAGTTTCTTACAGACCCAACCTTTCAATGAGCTCATTTATGTTCTTTCTATCTATCTATCGATAGTTTTACATCACACATCTTTTGTATCATGATTCTTTCTGTTCTCCTCAAGATACCTTCTACTGTCTTCACATTCCAAATTTCAAATATAACATAAATAGTAGGATTAGAGATAGGGGTTTGTGATACATGTAAAGGTACATTTAGTCAGCCTTATATCATTAATGTTTATTTAATTTTTGTTAGCTGAGCTGAGTTAGAATTGCAATCAAATATACGAGCCATATATCAAACCTGCCAACTGTTCCAATTAATCAGAATATTCAGATTTTTCAAAATTCTGAATGACCAATTTTTTTTTTTTTTTAAATTAAAGCCAAATTTAGCTTGTTTTACCATGTGCCACGATTTGAGAGTTACTCTGCCGCTGTATACATGGCCATGGTAAGGCTGTGCGATTGCCTGTTCAATACACAGGTTCATGTATGCGCCCTCGGGTACGTATTTCTTATTTTCAAATGAATGTTGAATGTTGGCAGGTATGATATCTGCACCATACGTGACTCATGACAGCATGGGTATAGTGGTTTTCATCTCACAGCTGTTCATTTTCTGTTGTTTGTTCCCATTCCATCCCACTATCGTCCCTCACCTGATCCAACCCGACCTGGCTTGCCTTGCCTGACCTGGCACCCACCAATCCACCATCAGGAGGTAGAGACACCCTTCAAGCTGTCTGGTCTATCCATGAACCCGGTCCTCTATAACATCACTCGGGTCCTGGTCCTGTCTGCATTCTCAGGAGTCCTTACAGAACTTTTGGGATTCAAATTGAAGGTAAGGTCATAGTAAATAAAGTTACAGGGTTGTTTTATTTCCTCCATGCATGCGAGCCATTGCATTGCAAATGGCTCATAGATCTTCTTGGCTTCAAAGGGAAATTAGCCTCGGTGCATGTGCTTTTTGTTGTTGCTGTGGTTAGATTATGGATAGCGGTTTCTTCTGTTTTATCCATACGTATCAGTAATCGAACTGCAAATCACATCAATTCACATGATGCTATGCAATAGTTAACCCACCTATTTGTGGGTGATTTTAAGCGTGTATTAATATTAATAATATAGTACAGTTATGAACATTGTTAGATGAATTTTCAATTCTTTGAACAGTGTATTGTTCTTCTCATTGTGACTCTTCCTAATTTTATCCCCAATTTTTCTTGTTGCTGTAGTTATGGAAAATCAAGGCCTGATCTCAAGCAGATGGGCCATTTCACTATGATCGTGCAGTTTGATGGAGAGAGTGCTGTAAAAGAAGATGAGCATCCATCATCAATACTTCTACTGGGGATCTCCATGATGCTTGCCATGGCAAGGCCCCTATCAGCCAAAGAGAGCTTCTATCTGTGCATCATGTTGAAAATTAGATTCACAAAGGTGCATCGCCAAAAGATGTGAGAGGCCAGAATATTTGTGCTTGGGTATGGTCGTGCTTATATGTGTTGTCCATTTGCTGATGCTTAAAAGGGAATTGAATATGCAGATGTAAATGTAAAACTGTAGACCTTCATCATGAAGTTTTGGTTGAGCCTTGATGTGTAAGGAGCTAATCCTTCTGAGAACTGCTAGCAAACTGACCCAGCCTAGGTCTTGAACCAACAACACCCTGTGCCATAATGACTGAAATGTTTTATCCTTCATAGTACTGCTAACTGTTATCTTTGTACAACGCCAGACAATCAGAGCGTTTATATCCTAACAGCCCTCGATGTACCTTACAAGTAATTTCAAAGTATTTAAATCAATTACAAGACTGAAATCACCATTCCTGAATTCTTTGAATATAGTGACCAATTATCTGATGTTGAAGGTTATATCATTATCATTGGTATACCTGAGAATGATTTTTCCCCTTTACTTTCTGCAATTGTGCAGTTGAGATTCATGTACTTAATATTAGCGTTTCTCCATGAGCTGATCCTAATCCTTAATAAAGGATTTTGCTTTACTGAATCTACACCCAGTTATTTCTTATGAAAGAGTGTTTATTTATTTTTTTAAATTTTAAATGAAGGAGTCAATTAATTACATTCCAAAAGCAATGAAATGCGATTGCTGTGTTAGTTCACAGTTGCAATGGTTTTTGTTTTGCTGGTAGTGTTTATGCTCTTTATTCTTTCATGTGGTGCTTGTGTGAGAAAGAAATATTTCAGCCAATGATTAATATTTTGTTGTTTTGTTGTCATCATTGAGGTGGTACTTGTTACAATATTGCCAGGGTATTTTCTTAATGGAATACTTTTTAATTTTTTTTTTTTATCTTAACTGATTTTATGTCACAAACTATAAAAGTCTCTAAATGAAAACATTTTCTGTAATGTTTTGTTGTAAATACTGTCTGTGTATTCTTTCAAAAGGAATGAGAACATTATTTGATCCAAGGTTTACACTGAATTATGATGACATTGGCGGTTATTATGTGCAAGATCATGTTTTTATTATTCCAAATCATACTGTGAACGTATGTGGGTTACGTTTTGTTTCTTTGTTATCTATGCATTTGTAATCTTTTTTACATTAGGAATAAGAAACTAATGTTAGCTTTTCAAGCTCTTTCTAAAGTATGTAGAGTTATGATAAAAATTTGTTCTTGTACAAATAATTTACAAATTTCCATAAATGATTGATTTATTTACTACATTAGAATTGTCTTCATTTGAATGAAGTTAACCGTTATCTTATGTTTTGTTTTTAGTTTCTTTTAACGCTTTGATGTGATGTCCATGTTGTCAAATGTGCAGTATTATTCAAGAAGTACTATGATTTGTTTTAACCATTTTGATATTTCAAAGGAGCAAAGTACCGGTAGATATTTTGACTGTCAACAAAATGTTTTAACACTTAATTTATTTTTTAGAATTATTTTATACCACAAGAATGTCCAGTTACTGTTGTTTACATTGCATCATGTACTACTTCACTTTTAATGTCCATGTAGCACACAATTTATTAATGGTTAGCAGCACTGTGATGCAAGTTTGAACGTAATCAGTTACAAATTACAAAAATGGAAATATACTTGTAGAAATTAAAATGTACTTTTGAAGTACTTAAAGAGTGCTTGGTGATTTGCACTATAGCGCTGATAAAGTCATTATGGGTCATTTTCCCATTGATATTAGAAAAAATTGGGATAAAAATAATCATATCTGTTTCTTTATAACATTTTACTGCTAACATGTTGGCATCTAATTTATTTTTAAGTTTATTAACCCTTTCAGGAATAAGAAAGTTTTCTTGATGCATAGTGCAATTTTCTTTTCTAACATTTTCCCCATGTCTGACTTTGTGTTAATTGGGTAAGCTCAAAGTGATGTACAGTACATCTTGCCATGGGTCCTACAGTTCAGATTAATATAACTTTATAATTGCGCTTACCTTAACCCCACAGTCGCTCTAAAAATCCATGTTTGTCAATGCTAATGTGACATTGAAATCCTTTTTATGATATGAAAGCTTTAATCAGTTGATGTGAAGTAGCTTGTTAACTTGTTATTTTCTAGAACTCTCAGTAGCAACATTCCTGCTTTCAAGAGTGATTTCATTCCATGTTTATTTCTTTAAAAAAATATACAATGATGTATATACACATACTTAACTGTTGATATATGTATATAGCGAATAGTAAATGGGTGCAATATTGTTCTCACTTTTCAGAATTCCTGATGTATGACGTTCGTTTGTTTGTACTGCTTTTTATCACTGTAATATTGGGAAATGTGTGATTTGATGACCATGAATTTGTAAAGTCTGTATTAATGAGTGTAACAACAAAACAGTGTGGAGAATCCACAAAAGCAAATAAAATTGTTCCTGTATTTGTGAATTTTTTCCTGATTCATACATTCCTCCACATTGACTAAACACTTTTTTTAATTTTTTTTTTTTACTAGTAGTAGTAGTAGTAGTAGCAGTAGTAGACTTTATTGGATAACTTGTTCAGCACAGGGCTAATCTGCCACAGGGCTAAAAATATATTTTATGTTGCAGAATTTATGTCAACATATTTTCAAAAAGACATTGTCCTATGAAAACTGTTCTTTAATGTTAAAAAAGAGAAGCCATTGTTATAAGTTTATTTTGGATCTCAAGATAAATTCTACCAATTGCATTATTCTCACCGCTATGTTGGCTCCTATTTTCCCTCACATGCCCCATTTGATAGTACTAAGTGTAATAAATTGTGTATGATTTGCCCCTTATCAATGTGAAAAATGATATATTTGATATAATATATACGGTAAGCATTTAATACATCCACTGTATACAGGTAGACTATTAGCAGTCATCATATCTTTACAGAAGTGTAATATTCTGGTCCACATTTTACGTCGCTATTGTGCATTCACAATGTGTAAGAAAATTGACAATCAGACACCCTTCACTATAGAAGACATTGGTATTATCATCATTATTATTTAATAATTGTCAAGAGATGTGAATGCCAAAGTAACAGCAGCTCATAAATAAAATGTGATGATTGTGATGTTGTGAGCTTTGATGAATAAACTTGCTTAACTGCACATGCACATACAAGAAAAATGTCTCAAAATACAATTATAGTTTTTGATAGTCTGTTTATTCTATTTAAATGTTCTTATTTTTTTCTTAATGTTGTTCTACTTACAATTCTCTGTTTATTGCAGTACTTGTACTTTTAGGTACTAGAAAACAGGGTAAATATGAAATTGAAATCGAAAGAAATTGAAAAGGAATCAAATTCAATAAACGTAACAATTAAATAGGGTATGCTTCACTACTGGGGAAAAATTGATGCTTTATCTTCCAATTCACTCTGTTTTTTAGTATCTTACAGCTTAAAGCATTCAGTTGGGCAGATATCATTTACTCTTGATGATAAACAGTTTGGATTTAATCTTGAAATTTTAGTTTCCACAATCATCTGAACTTGAATTACCTTTCATATACTCTTATATGACAAAAGACTAGCAATTTATTTTGCATATCATTGGTACAGATAATATTTGACTCATTCTGCAAATTGGTTTACCAATGTACTCTTTCGTATTTTCATTTTCTTCAATTAACTTTGTTCCAATATCTACAAGTACTGGAATGGAAATTAACAATTTGTTTTGGCAATCTATCACAAAAATATGCTAACAACTTTTTTGTTGAAGGGGAGGAAAGAGAAATCCCATAACCCTGAATGCAAGAAAGTGTACATCACCTTGCAAGGTTACTGTGTACATTGTACATGTAAAAGCACAAACATCATACAAGGTCTTTCTGATAGAAAACCTCTTAGACATATTAGATGCGCAATGTCATCTATTGTCACCTCCTACCTCGACCTCCTCTACCACCACCCCTACCACCTCCACCACCCCTACCGCCACCACCACCACGCCCAAACCCACCCCTACCACCACCGCCCCTACCGCCACCGCCTCTACCTCTACCACCACCCCTACCACCACCTCTACCCCCACCTCGACCCCCTTCTCGCTGGGCCCTGGGTCTACTCTGCTCTCGTTTGCGCCCCTTGATCTTCCTGTCCTTCAGGATCTCCTCCTTTCTCCGTAGTTCACCCCCATGCTGACCCTTTGACCCCTGACCTCTCTCCGTGCCAGAGTCTTCATGACGACCCCTCCTTTTCGTTCCCGAGTGCTTGCCCCCTCGCCCGTTACCATAACGAACTCTGTTTCCTGTGATGCTTCCTGTAGGAAAATTTTAGAATATATTTTATGCATTAATTAATCAATTAACAGAATTGATATCAATTGATAAGTACAAATGCTTGGGTAAGGACAACTTGTTCTCTCTCCCTATGTAATTTTGCAAGTGAACTCGAAACATAAAGTTTAGGTTCCAGGTTTCTTGCAATAAATATTATTTAATGGCTCTTCTTTTGTGGGACACATGGGAATATAAAACACGCTTTAAAAAATACTTTCACTCCTCGTGCCGACTAATCAGCTCATTTGACATACCCCTGTATCCCACTAAATGCAATTCAAGGACCACATGCATAGAATTTGATAACATCCATGAACTGGTATCAAAGTGAGACTTCTACAATCCCTCACCTTTGTTAAGACCTGACCTGTCACCATCTTCGTTATCACTGTCAGATTGGTGGTGATCCCGTGAATCGGCCTTACTCTTGTTTAACCACTCCTTGTATCTGATGACATCACAATAGGGTCAAGGGTCAATAAAGAGAGTTGTTTCAAACAGGAAGTGATAATCAGGACATTGTAAGCAGGGTACCAAAAGACTGATTGCCTATGGTCCACACCTTGAAGAAACTAATTACCACTGTGTCCTCAGACCATAAAACAAGTCATGAAGCTCACACTTTCACCAAGACCTCAACAAAAACGTGACTAGTTGTTAATTTTGCCTGGACTGCAAAAGTTACTTTCAAAGTAATAGGTTCTAATGAAGAAGGATTTTTCAAAGACGTATAAAGAGTTACCATGGATTTATGTATTGTGATATATGTTGTTAAAATGATTAATGAATAAAACTAATGAATGAATTTGAGGGAGGGTTAATCAAAGCTTTTTTCACCATATATCAGCTTGCGTTACAATGTGCTGAACATTTTGATCTGGTCTGAGCATACATTGGTATGTTGATACTACTGGGCCCCGTCTTATAAAGAGTTGATATCAATCGCAACTATGTACATAAGATATAGGAGACTGCAAACTTAGTTTTGATTGGAGGACTTACAATTGATTTGGATCAATCTTAACTCTCGCAAGCCCTTCAATCAATCGCAAGTTTGCGGTCTCCTATCTCTTACGCACAGAGTTGCGATTGATATCATATTTTTGCAATACAGGGCCCTGGTGTGCAATATTAGCAAACTTGCTAACCATAGCTGGTCAAATATTCTACCAGTTATAAAGTATCTTCACCCTTCCACTACCATCTGAGAAGAAAAATACATTTTTTAAAGCAACTTTTATCCTTTAAATATCATAAGTCAATGCTAGATGTTGTCAAGGATACATGTTTTTCTTGTAGGATGCTGAGATGTACTTCCCACTCTCAGTCATAATCTTCTTCTGCTTGCCATCTTTCCCTCCGTCTCCTACAAACTTCTTCTTCTTCCTCTCCCTGATTATAGAAAAGGAGACAAGTATTAACAAAGGAAGAAGGGGATACAGAGATAGGGAAGGTGAGGTTCAAAAGATAAAGAGGGAGATGGAGAGAGTTAACAGAATCAGGTTATTTTAAATATATGGGGGAAAGATATGGATAACAACAACAAATAATTCCTTTTGCACTATTATAAAACAAACACAGAATACACATGAGAGAAATAAAAGACACTATAATTTTTAGATTACCAGTTGAACTATTAGTATTATAATAACATCACAGAGCATTATTGTGATCATTGTGTGTTCAGATGATTCCATAAATGTCTAGAATTGGAGGGAAATTCGCCTGCTCCATTTTCGTTGAGTGCCACAGATGCGCAATCCATAAAGATTCATTTAATATCAACTACAATTAGAGTGCTTTTCTAATATTTCATGATGCATATAACTCTATTCTAGCACCCTCTACCAGTATGCCATCACATCTTTGTCTATCAGTTGGCTCCTTTAGTTGAACTAAACATTGAATCAAACTATTATTATCATTATTATTATTATTTATTCAGCAATATTCAGCAAAATATAAAAATGAAACAGTATAATCAAGGTGATTACAAGGTGATTACAGAATGATAAAAATATACAAATACAAATTTTTGTGGCAATATTCTGAGTGCAAAAGATGGCGACCAGGAAGAGGAGAGCAAACTTAATCACTGTAACCGTAACGGTCTCTCCGCCCAACCAAAATAGACAAGAATAAATAAAATCCTCATCATCTTACTCACCATTTGACTCTCTGCTGTTGTTTTCTCATCTCCCTCGACTCGTCTTGTGTGAAGTCTAGCACCGCTCCCGCTGCTTGCTTCTCAAAGTTATTCTCTATGCTCAACCTGTATCATGTCATCACAAAGAGGAAAATAAGAGACAAACAAAATATGAAAGATAAAGTTGAGTTCTGGTCATGCAACTGCATTGGTGAAAGAAACGTTGTGGAATGGATCAGAAAATGTTGATCATCTAGCATATAAGTATTGGTGTATGCTGCAAGGTTCTGGAATCATCAAAATGATACAAAATTTGGCCCAACTTGGTGAAGTTACAAACACTGTACACAGAAAGATGTATATGGGACTACACGAACATATGGCATAAAAATCTTTCCTGATGTTACATGCCATATTTAGAATATAAAGGCATTTGAAGAGCCATGCTTTTCAGGGAGCATTTTTTACCTGGTGTTCTTCCACACGCATGATACAATGATAACGCTCACAATTTGTTTTTCACCTTTTCCCAGAACTCAACCTTCTCTTTAAGTTCAAGTATGATTGTTTGTTTTCTAGTCACATCAGGAGCATTTTTAAGATCTGATTAATTTTCTGATAGTATTTTGATTCTTCCAATATGAGGAAGGGGTGGTTCTATTCCCTTTCCCAACAAAGTTTCAATCCAAATTTAAATTTATTGAACAGCGGCTGCACCAATTGGAGGAAGGGGATGAGATGAAGAAATCATAAGATGGCTTTTAATATGAAATAGGCTTTTGGTTTCTGTGACTTGCTATCTGTACGGTTGAACACTTACGTTTGTTTCATCTATTTATCTGGTGAAGTATATGAGAAGCAGACATTGTCACTACAGAACACAATTTATGTAAAAGGGTGTTTGTTTATGTAATTCAATATCTGTTTTTTTTTTATTTATTTTTTATTTGTTTGAATACCTACCCTTGTTCTTGCTGTTTGTCTGGTGCTGTGTATGCAATAAACACATTCTCATCCCTGACAGCACTCTGAGTAAAGGGCAATGACCCCTGAGAAGCACCACCCACATCCTTCCTCTTCTTCCCAGCTGGCCCGATCACAACGGAGAATGCATTCTGATAGAGATACATAGAAAAACAATCATGGAAGCATGGTAACTATATATCAGGGAACTGTTTCACAGAGCCTTTTTGGGATGACAAATGACAAAAACCAGTGACAAATCTGCTGATAACCAATCAGAAGCAAGGATTTCACTAGCTTATAATAAAAGCTGTCATTTGTCACTGATGACAAGTTTTGTAAAATGGGGCACTGTTTGCGTTTGATCACAGAATGTGAGAATCGATCAGCAATCAGCAAAGTCATATGTAGCAAGTTCTGTAACACGATTACCATTATCCTTTTCATAAACCATCCATAATTTATTGTTACTTCATAATCACCTAAACTCAATGGTAACATAAAATCAAGTCAATCCAAATCAATTTATTCATAGAATATCAGCAGTGAATAGACTGCTGTTGATGCTGTGGTAATTAAATTCTAATTTTTTTACTTCATATCATGTTGGTGAAACAATATTTCCACGGCAACATATACTCCAAGCTTTATTTTGACCAAAACAAAGATTTCAGGTTAGGGTTATAATTGAATTTTAGGTAAGGTTAAGTTGAAACTAGGGTTAGGTACAGAGTTTGGTCAAGAGCTAAAGATAAAGAGTCTTTGAACGTGTGGGAAATCAAGCGCTGACCAGTTGCCGTCAGAGTACGCAGAGTATGGGAACCATCCTGGTGATCAACACCACATGGGATAATTAAGAATTTCAAATTAGATATTTCTAAATAAAGAAGAAGCACTTAAAGGCTTTATCAAATTTCGGTATAGAAATGTATCTTATTATTATTATAATGATCCACTAGACATGAACAATATAAACACACAATACAAACACATGAAACAAACCTCAGCATCTGCATCATCTTCTGTTTCCATGGCAACCCTTCTCATTGCTTGCTCCTCTTTCTTCTTCTCCTCGAGCCTCTGTACGTTCCTGTTGATCACAGTGTTGTGTAACCTCCTCTTGGATTGCATGACACCATGAGCACTGTTCTTGGAGGTGGAGTTGATCTCAAAAATTGTCTACAAATTTAATAATGAAAATATCTAACAATTATAATTAAACAAAATTAATATAGTCAAACACGCTTTAGCAACCATCTGTACAGGAGGACCAATATGTTGATCTCCCCTGTACAATATTTGTTTGTACATGTATCTTTAAAAAAAAGGATATATAAACACTACTTGCCTATAAAGCCAGCTTGTCTAATCTCCCTTCAATAGTCTTTAGGTTAAGATTTCACTGTACAATGCAATCCTGCTTGAATCTACAGAACTTCTTTCAAATTTTGTCATAAGCAGAATGCAAAACAATATAAAAGTTAGATGCTGCTTGTAAGTATCGGCTTGCATGGTGATGTAGATATACAGAAGGCTTGCGGGTGCACCATGTGAGAGAGAGAGGGAACTTATTTGCTGATTCATTATACGTGGTATTTAATTAGGCCTCCATTTCAGTGTATGTATTTTGCAAATGTTCAATGCTGTTTCTTTCAATATTTATGAATGCTATCTTTGGTTGCTGTTGTATAAGCACAAAGATCGTGGGTTTGATCCCTGACACGGCACTAATATCCTTTTGCAAAGCATTAATCTATATTTGCCACTCCATACCTAGGAGAGAAATAGGGACCTGGTAGGACGATGACAATATGGTAGGAATACTCCCCAGGGAGTCTAGAAGATGCATACTGTGCATGAATGAATCCAATGACCAGGAATATTTCGTATTAAGCGCCATATAAATTTGTTGTTATTGTTAATATCATTATTGTTTGGATTTATTAATTCAAAGATATGTTTGTCAAGCATAGTGCTAGAGTACTTACAGCGCGTGGTTTATAACCCTTGACTTCATCAACAAGCTGTACTCTTGTGCTCTCCAGGTCACTGTCTTGAATTCCTGTTAAAAAGTAAAACATCTCTTTATCTTATTGGTATTTGCCTAGCAACATCAATGCAATGATTCTTCATTTTAACCGATCTTTTCCTAGTGGTTTTTGTTTTTACATATCTAATAATTTATTTCCTACCATTGACATTGCTGTTACTTCTTCTGTAACCAATTTTGGAAGGAAATACTGAAGACCTCTAATATTCAACAGCCCTGCTACTGCTACTAACACCATTTATACTACTACTACTAATACCTTTACCATCAACTCTTTGAATGAAATTGCTACTCGTAAAATAGATTCTCGATCTGAAGCACTGAAAAATATGACAGATCTGGTTGCTGAAGTAGTAATAGTAATAGTAACAGCAACTTAAAATCTTATCTAAAAAATGTAATAGTTGCTACCTATCCTACTACTCCTTACCATACATGGGATGATAGGCGATGTCCATTGGGTCAATCTCTTTTGACCTCTTGACACTGGCTGGAGAGGGCAAAGGTCGTGACCTGAGGTAGTTCTTCATGGCATTGAAGGCGGGTCTCTTCAGATTAGTAAGATCTGAGCTCATCTTGTGTAAGTTCCTCAGAACACTCTCCTCATCATCGACCACCGACTGAGGAACCCGACCAAGCTTACCCGAGACATCTGAAGAAGAAAAACACACCAAGAAATTGCATTTATGAGACTAAAGTGGGTAAAAAATAAAAAAAAGCTTTTGTCCCATGTGACCCAGAGAAAGCACATGCAATCAATCCTTGAGCCCCTAAACATGCATGTTTGGACCAAAACACATTCTTTTGGACCTTACACTACAAAGCTTCAACAATATCCTTTCTCTGAAGCAGGAAATTTCTCATTAACAAAAAAAAATACATTTGTTAAGTACTATAAACGCTGTTATTTTTGCGTGATTAATTTTTTGCGCTCAGCTACCCCAAAACATATTCGCTGGTTCTTAAATTCGTGTAGCATGCATTTTAGCCCGTTCAAAACAGGCATAAGAAGTCATGCTTATATTTTCACAAGTTCTAAAATTCGGGCTTGTCAATCTTAGCGTGAAATCTGCCAAAATTAATGTACCGCAAATATTTCAACTTTTACAGTATTTTAATGACAGCAGCAATAGCAAGTCACACTAAACTAACAAGTAATAACAAAGACAGTGTTGATGAAATTGCTTAACTGAGGAAATAGAAACATGTTTTTCTGAAAGATAATAATTCAACAGAGAAAAACATTCTCATTCCATGGTGCATGAAACTAGATTACAGGTACTTGACAGTACCTTCTTCTGACGTCTTGTCATCATTCTTGAAGAAAGCAATGTCCTTGCCCAGGAATAGGTGAAGATCAATGAGGTATGAAAGCTCATCAGGTGCTACCATAGAGTACGCTGTACCGGTCCTTCCTGCTCTGGCAACACGACCTGTAGAGGAGAATGATGGGGACAGGGTTGGGTGAAGCTCATCAAGATGAATGGTGTGGTGGGATGATAGTAATGGGCGGATGGGAATGTGGTCAGTGTCTCTTAAAATCATTGTAAGTGCAAGTAAAGCGATATCCCACTGTAAGTTGATTTTAGGACATGCATATCAATTGGATACTTAAATGATCTCTGAGAAGTGACTAAGTTTTGTTTATAAGTGGCCCAAACATTGTGGAGCGGTGTGTGTAGCGCTTTGTAACCGTAAGGAAAAGGAACTATATCAAATGTCTTTTTTTTTCTTCTTCCAGTATAGTACAGACCGCTGTGGCGTATTATCGTACCTTGTGCTTGTCAAACTTGAAAGGCTTTGTATACTTATCCAAAGCTTAAAGGGACACAAAATCTGTCGCTTTATCACTCTAAAAGTAATCAGAGTTAATAGCTATCACAGCTTAAACTGAAGCATCAACTACCAACCATCACAGAAAATGACATCACAACCTCCCTGTACATCACATGATATTCATACATACGTACCAACTCTGTGAACAAAGAGCTTTGGTTTGCCAGGGAAGTGGAAATTGATGACAACATCAAGCATAGGGATGTCGATACCTCGGGCAGCAATGTCCGTGACCAGGAGAATATGAGTTTTCTTGTGGGTGAACTTGGCAACGTTGATCTTCCTCGCAGCTTGGTCGAGCGCACTGTAAATGTAGGTGTTGCTGATGCCTGCCTGCTCTAGCAACTGGAAGAGTAAGAAAGAGAGAAAGAGAGAGATATATATCATATAGCACAGTGGGCAGAAAGATATAGACAAACACCCACAATAAGTGTGTCTGTGCACATGTTAGTTTTAAGAGAAGTGTATCAATCAAGTTGTTGTTTTAGTTTTTATTGGCGTGTATCATTCATTTATGAATATTTAAGCCATAAATATAAGTATGATTGCGTACTGTAATCAACGGTGTATAAACCGCACCTTTTTGCCCCCCCCCCCCAATTTTTTTTTTTTTAAAGTTTTGATTTATGCCCCTCCACCTGGCGCTATGCCTGGCAATGTCTCCCAGCTCAGTAATCGGTGTGTTGACTCACCACTAGGAAACTAGAACAACACTCAAATTTGTCTGTCATCTTGGTTTGAAAGTAATCTTTCTGATAGATCTCAATATGTAGTTTATATTCTCACACTAAGGAGAAAAGGAGACCAATACATCATCGTTATGTTTATCTTACAGACTATTTCATAACTGGGAAACAGATTTATATGGGTTTCGCTGAAATTGTTTTTCTTTTCTTGACATGTGTAATATTATCTGAATGAATTCAAACCAAATAAAATCCCCCTGTAGAGACGTAGGGATATAGAGAGAAACAATATAGGCCAAAACAATTTCAATGGTGCCACCAGAATCAACAAGATGATAAATTTGTAGGAGACGTGGTCTTACCTCTCTAACATAATCCACATGATGCCTAGTAGCTAAAAATACGACAGTCAACTGATTGGGTTGGATGACATCACGCAACAGGTGCAGCAACACCGCTGTCTTATCATTACTTCGGGTGTACAGGAACATACTCTGTTGAGAGAGAAAATGATCATGTAGCTTTACCAGTATTCTAGATCAAGATTCATTTATCGGATCGATGGCAAATGCTTATAGCACAGACATGGCCCTCGTCTACCTCTTTGGGTGGCTGGATAGGTAGACACTTTAATCATAAACCACGCTGTTGCCTGAACCATACATGTATACTCATTGATCAGTGTCGAGCCAGAAACTTAAGCATGCAATTAAGTTTCATGAATATAGCAAGGGGTCCAGATTTACATATTTCAAGCTTTGACATGACTGCATTACAACACTAAGTTTGTGCAATAAGCCAAAGTTTCCGGTTTTACTGTTCAAACTTGACAGAAAAACATGTAATGAAAAACCTTCTCCAAATATCAAGAAATCAAAAATTTCATATATCTATCTGGAAAGGGTTATGAGTTTTACTATGTCTACTTTATAGCAAGGTGTAAGGAATCAACATAAAACCACCAAACACACCAACATTTACAACTTTTATATCAGATTGTCAAAGATTAAAATGTTATTTATCCATATGAAACCTTTTCCATAGCGTTTCATGTCAAGATATTACATACACAAACAATGATCTGATTTGTACCTTTAACTGCTCACTAATCTTTGACTCTACATCCAGCCTGACCAGCACCGGTTCACTCAGACCAGCGCTGGCAAACTCTACCAGACTCTTGGGTAGGGTGGCTGAGAAGAGCAAGGTCTGTCGATTGTCGGGTAACCTGGATAAGATCTCATTCAGCTGCTCTGCAAAACCCATCTCAAATAACCTGGATAGAATAAGATCAAATAATAATGTTGCATGAATATTTCAGCTGTTTAGGTCAAAAAGGCTACAGATCCAGGCCAAATTCAAAATGTTTGAAATTGGAGTAGCTACTTTTCTTCCTGGGAAGTGTTTCATGGAACCATCATAAATTAATACATAAATTTCAATGGGATGTCGGTGAACTTGTACTTATGGCGGTTTTATAAGATGCTGCCCTGAATAAAAAATTGGTATGTGCACTGCAAAGTTCTGGTGGAGAGAAATACTTATTCAAAACTTAAATATGAAAAGAATTGGGAATATAACAGACCATCACAACACATACAGCCCCCCTCCCCCCCCCCCCCAAGTCTCCCTCACCGAATACTACACAAATTCAACTTGACTTCCTTTACAAGTAGCTACTCTAGCAGCCACTACAGAGGGGTGGATAAACACCCCTCGTAGTCATGTTTCTCCCCCTCTAATCTCCCATATTAAAGACAACATACTATTAAAATACTAATTAAAAAATATTGCAATTACATCAAAGGAAGGTGTGTACATATGAAGGATGGATAATTGTACATGCCTCATACTACCGACTCCTCCCATCTCACACCCCAGCTTATACTGTTAACGGAGGCCAACTGTCATAGACTGTGGAAGAATCTCACCTGTCTGCCTCATCAAAGACCACATACTCCACCTGCATGAGCTTGAGGTCCATCTCGACTAGGACGTGGAGAAGACGACCAGGGGTGGCAATCAGGATGTCAGGGTTTTCATGGAGGGCAGCAAACTGGTCGTCCATCCGGTCACCTCCCAGGATGACCTCTGACCTCAGGTCCGTGTAGCGAGCAAGCTGAAAGAATGAAATGATGGGTGGATATCATCTCATCAGCTGATTTGACTTGGTTTTAACTTTTTATCAAAGGGAGTCACTCGTCAGTTTCCATGTGCAGAAGGCCATAATTCGCTGACACCAGACTTGGTGGGTAAAAATCATTAACGTGTGTACAGGTCTGCACACACGAACCCATAGGCCAATCAAGAAATACCTTGTCTCTCGGAGAGTCTTCGGGTGAGGGAAAAGTGAGATAATGACTTTACCATGTGGGGGAATGGGTGGAAAATGCAGTACACTACATAAGGCCTGCTGGTCATAAAACTGAAGGCTAATTCTGGTGATTGACAGCACCTCTTATTAAGTAAACAACCGAACGGTGTTGAATTCCCCATGAGAGCTAACTACTATGTGTCTTTAACGTACTGTAATTGAAGATTTTATTAAAATCTCGGCAAATTTAGCTTTACTTTGACTCAAAAGATTTTACCCTTTGCCCACCAGCAAATTAATGAACATGGATCATGAATACATTGCTACCATAACCAGTATAATATGAGTGTTTATTCTATGGTATACTTTGTTATACTAGAAAAATGAATAAAAAGACCTTGCAAAGTATTTAGGGGTGCTTTGACATATGCTCCAGGATTTATTTTGACACAGATATTAGGTTCGGGCTAGGGTTGCTATGAGTTCAAGTTGAGGTTATAGATATAGGGTATCGTCCAGGGTTAAAGGATTTGGTTAGTGATAGACATCAATTGACTGCAAAGTAACTATCACAAGAGTAAATAATATACAACATTTTTAAGAATTGGAAAGGAAGCAACATCATGCACTGCACAGAAATTCTAGAAAGCAACACCTCTGTCCTAGCCTGCCTGGGTTTCAATAGAATTCTTACCTCCTTGGTGAATTTAAGCGTTTGAAGTGCTAGCTCCCTCGTGGGTGAGAGGATTAGAGCTCTTGCACCCGACTGGGCCGATCGTCTCTGGAGTCGTTCCAACATGGGAAGAAGAAAAGCTGCTGTCTTGCCACTCCCTGTTCGAGCCATGCCCACTACGTCTTGCCCCTCCATGATGATGGGTATACACTGTAACACAGAGTCAAACGATCATAAAATCAGTCAGTCAGACCATAGCTGTTCAAAATTTTATGTTATTTGGACTATGGGAAGCAGTACAAAAGATGTGAATTTCTACTCTAAGAATGGTACTAATTTTGCTCTGACTCTGACTACGTTTCATAATCAACATACACCAATTAACATAAAAATAGTGTTATTATTTGTTATCTAAACCAAGATAACATAAAATGAAGAGAAAGGAGCTTTAAAACTTGTTACATGTCAATCATAATCAGCACAATGATGGTAATAAACTTATAGTTTCTAATTGTGTAGTTGCCTAGATCTCAACCAGTACTTCAACACAGACAGTTATGTGTTAATGGCTTGAAAAATATTGCATAGATGTATAGATTTAGAAATACTTCATAACACAAAATGCTTTCTGCATCATTTGGGAACAGGGTTCGGTGACATACTTACTTTTCTTTGAATAGGTGTAGGAATTTTGTATCCTTTCTTCATGATACCTTTGAAAACAGCATGGCTTAGACCTGCCGTAATAAAAACATAGAGGGGATTCGTTAATCTAAAACAAAAAAAATAATAAGATACAAAAAGATGTACAAGAAGACATAATACTTAACAATTGAAAAAACAATGCCCTCACATCAACAATACTGTTGCTTACTACTTACACACGCCTCTGTGATACTCCCACACAACCAAACACTAATAGCCGTGAGTACTTTATCCTCACAGTTTATCCAGTTGTTCATTATCATTCTAGAAAAATTTAAATATGTCTTCTCAATTTCAGCATTTAAATTCTACAGTCACACATATTTTGACATTTGAATCTTACCCATAGACTGGAATCCTCCAGACTTTTTCTTTTTTCTGTTCTGCTGTTTGACCAGAGCTCTGGTATCTATGTCTGCATCTGAAGAATAGCCATCGATGGTCGGAAATCCAGCTGAAACCTTCGCCTATAGGAATAAAATATATAATTGAACAAAATATTTCTAACCTTCTCAATTTGAGGGACAAAATTTTAATTCAATTCACATTTATTTGGCAAAAGATAAAAAATCAAAATGAAATCATTACAAATACAAGGATTGCTGATATATTTTTTTTTTTTGTTGTAAACAAGCAACCCCAAACATAAAAACAAACAGATACATACAAATGTTAGACTGCTCGATCTAAATTTACAACATGTTGTAGTGATTTTGTTGTACTACTTGAGAAGCCTCAATAAATTTGTTTTAAAAAATAACAAGCAAAATGAAAAGCTAAATTATTTTGACAAATACCTCATGTAAACTAAATGCTGAATTATATTTTTAAATGGCTCTTGAAAACTACACAACAAAATTAGTGAAATATTAGGAATACAAAGTAACAAATGCTGGACTTCAATCCCTGGAGTAACTGACATCCTGACTGGAACCTTACTTTAAATGGCACCGATGGCAGATCTACTCCAATAATGTTACCGCTTTAAAATCATGGCATTATTAGGCAAATTCATGCAAAAAAATATATTAAAAAAATTGACTTGAAAACACATCACACAATTAGTCTGAACCGAGTCAGGAGCAAATTTGAAGAAATTATATTTTTAAATGTTGTAAAACCAAAGATATAAGAAGAAAACTGACCAAGTATCTGTACTAAAAATCGTACATGTAAAATTGGTCGTAGACATTCAACAGCTGAATATGACGCGCACGGTTGCATTACGTGCGTTCTCGAATCCCAAATCGTACCTCACACACACAATCTCGCCATATCGCGAATGGTCCGTCTTGGGGAGCTAGGCGGCTGAGAGTTTGCAGCGATACCACCGCAGCTTCGGAGCTCCGCAGCGCGCCATTTTAGCGGGACTCGGAAAGGTTTGCGATGGGAAGGCAGCGGCCTAGCTTTTTGCCCAAACAACGCTAGATCGGCTGCTGGCAAAATGAAAATAACTACGATCGAGAACATCGTCGGTTTCTTAACTTTTCAGTGAGATAATTCTGAATTCTAATTGAGACTATATAATAAATTAAATCGACAAAGAAACCTCGGTAGAACTCTTATAACTATACAAAAGCTTGTTTATTTCTTCATTTGACATTTTGTTTTCGACCATTTTTTCGTGCGCGAGTCAATGTGAACTATGTATTACCAAACTTTCAACACGCAAGGAACGGGGAACACTCGCGGACCTCGTAACAAATTTGTTGCAAAAAAAAAATTTCAAGGGTGATTTTGAAGCAGTGAAGAACATTGGCGCTGCGATGCGCTGAAATATACTTGAAAGAAACTTAAAAAATAATACCTGAATTTTCAGAAAATCGTATTTGTATTAGTGTACCTAGATGTGACTTGTTTATAAATCAGATTTTATGAAGATTTGTCGGGAAAAAATGTCAATTTTTTCCGTTTGGTGGTCATTTTTAGGCTAATATTTTAAAAGTTGCATCAGTAATGGGCCCGATGTTTATCTTATCGTACTCGCATGTTATTTCTACATAGATTAAACATAGGATGGTTAAGGGTAAGACCAGATAACATTATAAAAAAGATATATCCTTCCACCCTCCCATATCCAAGTTTTGGGCTGATTATTGCCGACCCACCGCAGCAAGGCCATTCAGATTTTCGTACGCGCGCAAAGCGCCCTCTAGTGCCCCATGAATGTGTCTAGCATTATTATAAAAGCCAGTAAGCTACTACTCACATACTCTACACTGTAGAGGTTTATCATTGGCATTGCATGGTTTAATTTTACACCTCCATACAAAGGCACATGTAGAAATTTTCCCCAATATCTATCTCTAAGTTATATCATCCTTTGTGTTATCCTTCTTTTATCTTCTCTAGTTCATTTTTTTTGTTCTCATATCTTTCCCTCATTTTCTTTCAATCTTGATGTGTTTTTATTTATAAAATCCACCTTTCTTTCTCGATGTTATCATCCTTCTTTCAATATTTATCTGTCTTTCGTCTTCTCTTTTTTCTTAAATATACGTTACCCTTTCTCCTTTCATTTTCTATCTTGAATTCATTATTCCTTTCATCATCTTCACTTTGTACCCTTGATGGTATTCTCTATTTTCATCCTTCTCTTTTCTTTCTTTCATCTTTTATTTTGAGTTTGACAATCAACCCTCCTTCTTTCTCATAACAATCAACCCTCTTTCTTTCTCATAAGTTGTTTTTCTCCTTTTATCTTTTCAGTTTCTTTCATCAGCTAATGTAATTTAATTGCACACGGCGAGCTGTCATCATTGAAATTACAATTTACACTCATGGCTGCGTTTTTCACGATGCTAATAATAATATAGGCCTAGATCTAGATCTAGATGATCTAGACCTATAAATAACACAATACATCAATTACAGTATATGGGACAATGAAAAAGTTGAGACACTGACCAGAAATAAATGCAAAATATTGATCAAATATTAACATGTTTACCCGTTTTGGTGATGCAGGCTGGTCATCTTCTTCAGGTTCAATCCCACTATCTTGCTTTTCGATAGCCTTTTCACTTCTTTTACGTTTTACATGTCCTCCTTTTTTAGCCATTTTTGTCGGCTGCTGCACAACACGTGAAGTTTCGTTGATCGATAGCATATTACGATATAGCACATCATATTACGATAGCAGCGACGGGAGCTGGCTGGGGTAGGGGAGGGGGGGGGGGGGGGGGGGGGGGGGGGTTACGGTAAGATTTATTCCTTCAAAATAATTGAGTTGTGTATATTGTGTACTCGATATGTTATGTATTGCAATTTGAAATAAGTAACTTATGGGATGTACATGTATTGAATGAATACAATAAAGAACTACACCCCCTTCCGCCCCCCCCCCCCCAGGTGATAAAACAAAATACATCAAAAAGCAACAACAACAACAAAGATAAAAAGGCATTAACAAATATATGAGCACTGAAAATCAGCGAGGTTGGAGAAGGCCGAGGGTTCCTGAAATCATGTGCCCGACAGCCGCGCAAAAAAAAAAATCAGTGTGCCCCCATACTTTCGGACAGGGGCGGATCCAGCCGGCGGCAAGGGGGCCCAATTCGTAAGAAAATGTTGAGCGGCGATTCAGCCAGCCGCGAATAAGCGGGGGGGGGGGGGGGAGGAGCATTAATTTTGTTTTTCTTCCAAATTCGTGAGAAAATATTTAGCGCCGAATCAAAATTTAATAAAAGATAGATTTGAGGATTTTCTTTTCCCTTCAATTATTGAAAGCTATGTAACCTATGATTGGGAATCAAATTGTCATGCGTCATGAGTTTATACACGGAGAACTCTAGAAGAGAGAGAAAGAGTGAGAGAGAGAGAGAGAGAGAGAGATAGAGAGAATTGGGAGGGAGAAAGAGAGGATAAGAGAGAGAGAGAGAGAGAGAGAGAGAAGAAAGAAAGAAAGAATATGGATCAAGAATAAAAGGAAAGGCTCATAAAGTGTTGGGTGCCTTAAATTCGCCAAAAATTTGATGGCAAAATTACACTTAAAGCCCGTCTGTACTAGTTTGGCCACCCAGCGTGGTCACTGGCAGGTGGCTATCTCATCAACTCAGCTCTCAATTAGAAAAAGAGGATATGATGAAAACCAACGGTCACCGCTTAGGCATTGTTTTCTATATAGAGGGAGCACGTTGCTACAAGTAGTACAGTGAGGCTTGAAATTGTATCATAATGTGACAAATAATGTAATTTAAGACAAAATTCTGCAAAGATCCCTCCCCCCCCCCCCCCCAAAAAAAAAAAAAAAAAAAAAAAAAAATGTGCTTGAAGACAAAATTTTATTGTTGAAAGAATTTGTAATCTCGGTCATCTGTATTCTACGCAGAAAACCTAAAATGAAAGAAATATAAACAGAACCAAAATATATGATCTGCAAATGTCTGGTCTGTTTAAAGCCAATTATACGGTAGTGAGCACATTTTTTTTTTTTTTGATCCTCAAAAAAAAATTCAATTTGCCCCCCCCCCCCCCCCTTGAGCGCCAGGGGGGGGGGGCCCAACCCCCCAAAAAGGTAAAAATCATGTGATTTTACATGATTTTTTTCTCAAGGGGGGGGGCCGGGCCCCCCGGCCCCCCCCCCCCCCCTGGATCCGCCACTGGTCAAGTATTAGGTATTCCTTAAATTTAATCTTAAAATGAGCATAGTTTTCTACATGTATTTCCTTTACACATGGGAAGGGAATTCCAATGTTTTATGGCATTGTAATAAAACAAATTTCCAATACTAAGTTAAAGTTGAATCGGCTATTTCTTGTATTATAATCATGTAACAAGATCGAAGTTGGATCGAATATAGTGATTCGACCTAGTATGATATATTTTATGCACGTGATGCAAAACGAGTTGTTTTGATCTTTGGTCGACTTCAAGAAAACCAGCTTTAGAAAGTAGGCTACTTGAGTTCTTGGATCAGAATGACAGTTGATAAATCTCACCATTTTGTTCTGTATAATTTTCAACTTAGTGACTTGTTACGGTTACTATACCACGCAAGGTTAGCATAGTCAAATAAACATTGAAAAAGAGCAAAACAGAGTGTACGTCTTGCTTTTAAATCCATACAACTTGATATCTGCAATTTCAGACGAGAATTTGCTTTTTTTACAACTGATTCTACTAAAGATGAAAATGAAATTGCGCTAGCCAACTCAATGCCTAAATACTTCACAGAACCTTTCCTGGGGAGGGGGGAGGGTCACGTCCAGATTGCCCCCCCCCCCCAATTTTTGAAGTCTTTTATTTCGTATAATAGTCTCGATCTATAGGGCCCAACTTTTTAAAATTGTGCCTTCTTGAAATAAAGCACACAAAAATGCGCTCGATCTGCGTCGATTTTCCAGTTCTCTGACTCAGTGGCGAAAAGTGGTATTTTTATACTCCAATTATTCGCGCGATGCAGGCGCGTAGCCAGGGGGGGCGGTGGGGGCGGTCGCCCCCCCCCCCCCAAAAAAAAAAAAAACGCCGGCCAAAAAAAAAAAAGAGAGAGAAAGAGAAGAAAAAAAGAAAGAGGACGTAGGAAGAAAAATGGAAAAGGAGTCGAGAACGGTACAATGAATCGTCAAAGCTTCCGCGCTTCGCGCGGGAAGGGGGAAACTGAGTTCAAATTAAGAAATATGAGTCGGGAAAGGTACAACGAATCGTCTTCTTTCTCTAATAATTTAATGAAACGTCAAAGCTTCGCGCGAGAGGGGGGGGGGGAACAGAATTCAGACAAGGATTAAGAGTCGAGAAAGGTACAACGAATCGTCTTCTTTCTCTAATAATTTAATGAAACGTCAAAGCTTCGCGCGAGAGAGGGGAGGGACTGAATTCAGACAAGGATTATGAGTCGAGAAAGGTACAACGAATCGTCTTCTTTCTCTAATAATTTAATGAAACGTCAAAGCTTCGCGTGAGATAGGGGAGGGACTGAATACAGATAAGGATTAAGAGTCGAGAGAGGTACAACGAATCGTCTTCTTTCTCTAATAATTTAATGAAACGTCAAAGCTTCGCGCGAGAGAGGGGAGGGACTGAATTCAGACAAGGATTATGAGTCGAGAAAGGTACAACGAATCGTCTTCTTTCAAAGCTTTCGCGCTTCGCGCGGGAGGGGGGGAAACTCCCCCCTCCCTGCACCCACCCCCCTAGGGAGCGCGCTTCGCGCGCTCTTTAAGTGATTCGCACGCTTTGCGTGCTCACTACCGCGCCCCCCCCCTAAAATGAAGTCCTGGCTACGCGCTTGGCGCGATGATCTCGGTAAAGAGCTAAATGAGAGTTGATATAATCAACAAAACTGGACAAATAAAACCCCTTATTTGGCAGTCAGTCTAGTTTAATTAAGACGGAAAAAAGTTGAATCACTGACTTCCCAAGGGACACAAACATCGGGGGTTGAGTGATTGATCGTAAGATTCCTTGCTCCACTTTGACAAACTTTCAAGAGTGCACCACGTTTGTGCTATTAGTGTGGCCATCTTGTGCATACATAGCCTACTGCTCGTGTTACATCTAACGTATTTTTTTTTTTTTTTTCCAAGATAATTTTTAGTTCTCCCTGGAATGTTCATCAGATGAAGACGACTGTGCACAAAAAATTGTTAACACACGTGCTGTTTTACAAGGTGCAAAGTCCTTGCATGCAGTACCGTCGAGTCGTCTTGCGCATGCATAATGCACTTTCACAGTTCAATAAACAAGTCAACAGCAGCAACACCCACCCAGTCAGTCGTCGGCTGTTAAGTTTGTTTTTGTGCTGTATGATTGAACTTTGTACGTTTAAATGGCTGTTTGAGCTAGACCAAAGGGAAGGCCATTGTACCTTTTGATGCATACCATGAATATTGTCATGCAATTACATATTTTATGAATTGACAATCAATAAAAATACAATAAACAGGATCACGGGATGTCGGGGTTCGATGAAAGCAGCTTCGGCAGCGGGGGCAGCGAGCGAGAGAAGGCCCCTGACACTAGGGCAACTGGAAAGTTTCTGCAGCTTCCACGCGGAGCGCCCACGCCTGGCTCAGCCTCCGCATCAGCTGTTCCACAGCGGCTCAACAAACCGAAATTACATCTCAACATCAGTCTTGCACAGCAGCAGAACGAGAAAAGTCACAGTGCAGACGATATCCACGAAGCTGGGGATAAACTCAGTACCATCGTTCCTACTCTTCGATTTCTAAATAAATGGAGGCAGAGCGCGAAAGATTTTACGTTGTCTCCTAACCCTTCCAGCTCCGGCAGACCGAAGTTGATGAGCAGCATGAGTCTAGCCCCGAGCAGCGGCATGTCTAGCCTGCAGCCTCCGGTGATTTCTGCCTCGCTGCTAGGTCCAGCTAACCCTATTTCTACTCCAAAACTTCCCAATGCTCTCATTGAGATGTGTGTGGTCGTGGGGATGGATCATGACACTGGATTGAAACTTGCCAGGAAGTCGATGTCTGCATCTCAGGTAGATTTATATATGATAATAAAGTTTAGATAAATAATGTTTTGCTAGATCTAGAGTCTAGACAGTTTTACTTTTAGCCTAGCCATGCAGTTAAAATGTTTTTTAAATTGTTCCTGTAGGAATTACGGTCTTAATCCTAATCAGTATGAAAATAAATTTTTAAAATTCATTTTACTTATAATTCGGCTTAAATGTGAAATTGTTTGGGAAATTTGAAATTATTCACGATCATAAAATGATAGCATCACTTATCAGTATTGTTTACAATCACATGTAATTGAATTTCAAACAGATATTGATTGCATAAGCTTTACCCTTGTGTATCAAATGAATTTAATACTATTATCCTAAATAGATTTATTTTATTTACAATGATTTGACCCAGTTATGTTACTCACCAATAGCATTTACTTATTTTGGTGTTATTGTTTATGCTCCTCTTTTATTTCTTTATTTTGCCAGCATTACAATTTCCGTAATGGCGGAGATGGAATGCCAATTTTTTCTAGAGCCTTCGAACCACAAGTCTTGGCCGTCTTGACGCGTCAGATGGCAGTTTTCCCCCAGAACAAATCTCTGCTCGGACCCGATGGGTACGGCGAGTATGCGTACCCTCGAACCCCTGTGTCTGTGACCACACCCCCTGCGAGGGACCTTGGGTTTCCCAGCGGATTCCAGCGGCAGAGACGCATCACCCGGAGGCTGTCCATCAAGCCGCGTGCACTTCCTCTCTCGTACAATCAAGAGATGATCAATTCTTTACCTCCACTCTGTTTCCCAGGTAAGATCCATTCATTGTATCTACAATATACATGTACATGTAGCTCCTTTTCAAAATTTTCATGCATCTCTGAATTCAGTCTGTAATTGGGAGACTCAAAATGTTGTCTTTGAAGACATAGTCTTTACACACAGGTTTCCTCTAACACATATTAATAATCTTTCACCTTTCCATTTTGCTCTTCTTTCCCTCTCTCGCTTATTCCTCTCTTACTTATTCCTCTCTCACTTTCTCCTTCTCTCTCCTTCTCACTGTCTACTTAGTTTTCATCCTTAACTCTTCTGTTCCCACATCTCTCATTCTTTTACTCGGTAAGGTGGAACATTTCTTAATTAACTTTAAAAAAACCCCTGTTGTCTTCTCATCTGCCCCACTTCCACACGTGATATGATGATTGTTGCCATTAAGTAAACTCCATACATGTATGATATGATCTAGAAAACTATGCTCACAAAAGTATTCAATGTATTTTATTTCTATCAACTTATATATGTGACTATATGTATCACTTGTTTTTTTTAAATAAATTTTGCGGCTATATTGATCTTAAAGATTTGGGCTATGAAGAAGTAGGAGACATATGGACAGTATCTTTGAAACAGACTGAAGAAAGTACAGTACACATTCAGAATCATCAGGGAAAAGTGATATCAATAATGACTGAAAATGAAATTACATCCTTGAATGAAGCTGGGGATTTTCATTAGTGGGGGCACCCATGCACGACCTTATGGTTGACCTTCACTGATGAAAGGGGTAATCCATCAATCCCTGATTATCTTCATATCTATGGTGCATGTCATTTCTCTTTTTTTCCCCAAAAAATATTAATCATCATGTTTGTAGGCTGTAGTATACTTGTATATTACTCCGCCTTAAAGGTACTTTTTAACTTTTGTGATAGTAATACTCATTTAGTTTAATGATGATACAAATGATCAAATAGTCAAGCTACATTTGTTTGGTGCTTTGTTTCATCAGAGAATAAAGGGTTGAGATTGGGGTTGTTTTTTGGTTGTTGGTGTTATCGGTTCGGAGGTGGGTTGTAGAACTGGGTGTACTCTATCGTTCAAGTTTCAAATTTAGTTACTGTTAGAAATTGACTCCAAAGCAGTTGCCACTGGAGTGTACATGTGTGATAAGCCATTGTGGCTCCTATCAGATGTTGACAAAGCAATTCATAAGGATGCAGTACATAAATTGTCATGTGCCCAGCAGAAGGGTGCTGAGTTATAGCTAGAAAATACAATGCTCAAAATACACACCTAAATTTTGATATTTCTTTTGCTCTATTTGTTTATTTATTTACACAAAACATTTCATTCTATATCAAAATTGTTAACACTCCAGTGAACTTCTCTTCATATACATTATATTTTTAACTTTCATTCATAAACATCAAAGAGATATAAATTTGAGTTAATGCCCTCTTTCTAGGGACAGTCACACAACAATGTAGCATTGTTTATGGTCCCTAGTCCATGGGATGCTGTAAATGAAACCTGGAATATGCACCATTTTGTCTCCCCAGGATGCTGCTCTAATTTAGCCCTCTCTTCCTGTCTGGGAGAATTGTTTTGTCAAGATAATTATCAAATACTTCCTGCAAAGAAATGGTATAGATGGCTGTTCCTCTGTAAGAAAAACCTGTTTTCATGGGTTTCTACTAGGAGGAAGTTGTTGTAAAATAAATTAAGAGGAGGCACTACTGTAATTTACTCAAAACTTTTGTTTCCTGACACGTTTGCTGGTTGCCATAATTTAATTTCGTAATTAAATTATTTTACAGCTTGTAACTGAAGTGAACTTCTTCCACTCTTTAAGTTCACAAAAGTTTCATGCAAGCGAAGTTTTATAGTTCTTTGCCATCATGTTTGAATATGTAGCCAGGTACATTGTACTTAACTTGGAACAAATTTGATGGCAAAAATTCACTTCAATTGTAAAATAAAGTGAAAGAGGATGTCATTTAATAACACTGACTTGTGCAAGGATTTTCAGAATAAATGTGTTTGAAGACAAATATTTATGAAAGTGAAAGAATACAAAATTCGGGTGTTCTGCGTACAACAAAAAACCCAAGTTTTGTATTCTTTCATCAATATTGATCTTTAAATACATTTGTTATTGAAAATCCTTGAAAATTTGGGTTTAAAATGACATCCTGTTTCACTTCATTACAAGTGGAATTACAGCTTCCTCTTTCTTACCATTTTTGGACTTGAGTTTGGATTTTACAAAGACTTGTTTATACTTAACACATTTACTTACTTTCTTATCATTTGAAATGTGTTTTATATGTATGTTTTTTAAAACTTGTATTTATGGATTTCAAAAATAAAAACAAACAAACAAAGTCCTTTAGACCTGCATGAATGAAATGTGATAGTCTTTTTGCACACAAGCAAGTGAACATTATTTTGTATTTTCATGAGAAACAGATCATATGACATAATGAAGAAGAAGGCTAAAGATAGAGAGGGATGGAGAAAAAACTAAAGAGAGCTTTGGTGTAGTGGACCTGCTTTGGCAGAACAACCTGGGAATGTGTGTGTGGGTGCAGCTGTATGCGTGTGTGAGAGAGAGAGGGAGAGAGAGAGAGAGAGAGAGAGACTTTAATCTTTATTGATTACATGAGAATCTTGACAAAGGAATGTCAGCTGTCTTGTTCTCTTATAATAAAGAATAGCACAAATAAATAACCCTCAAAATGGTGTATTTTATATAAATGAAAGATACCCAATCCCTTAAACAGACCGCTCCACCTTCAGCGGCAGAGGCACATTTACATTTTGATGTTTTTTATCTTAAGACCCGGAAACATGTTAAATTGTATGAATTGATGTCCTTTTTACTCTTAGCCAATAATAACTTTTCTTTCATATTTTGTCATATCTGTCTCTTCCTTTAGGTGATGCAATGGTCAGTAAAGGTCAGCGAGAGGAATCGTTTCATTATCTAGTCTTGACCAGTTTAAGAGGAACCAGATCGTATGCAACATGTCTCACTTTCTATCGACAGTTTATAGTTCACAAGGTAAGACCATCACTGGAATGAAACAAACTTGATTGAATATATCACTTTTATGATAATATTCAATATTATCATCATCAACATTTTTTGGCAAAGAGTCAAGGAAGTAATTTGACAGGAAAGGGTAATTGTTAACCAGAAACCAGTAGCGGAGAAAGGAAAAGAAGAAGGAAAGAAGGAGAAGACAACATATCAGAGAGGAACGGATAAGATAGGGGAGGATGGAGGCCTGAAGGGGCAAGACAATAGTATAGGTTAAGTTTGAGGGAATGTAGGGAGGGGGGGGGGGGGGGGGGGGGAGAGGATGGGGAGGAGCAAGAGGGAAGGTATGCAGTGTACAGGTTACAACTTTACAAGACACAAGATACAAGATATTTTATTTGGTGTTTGCAAACAAGTTACATAGAAATTTGGTTTCCACTGGCTTCATAGTAATATTCAAGAAAATACATCATTACAAGAAATAATTACATCACGTTTATAGAAATAGATGAAATAAGGAACAAATACATGCGAAAGATAATGAAGTGACGAAAATAGTCCCTACCTACACTATTTTGCAATAAAATAATATGTTTATGTTCCCAGGGTAGATTTGTGTGCAGATCGTTAGTTAATTGCTTGGTTTGTTTGCCAAGGCAGGCATGAGTCATGTCTTTCTGATTTCAATCAAATGGTTCCTATATCACACCTATGGGAATATCATAAGTCAGTAGTCACAGGTTAATCTGTTGTTTTGTTATATAAACTAATCTGTTTCAGTACCCTGATGAGGATTTCTACAGCTTGGAACCCAAGACATCCACCACTGTGCAGAACAATCAGAAGGAAGGCCATGAACAGGACATGTGCTATGTACCAGCATGCATTGTCCTCATCTCACCAAACCCTTACTTTACAGTCATGAGGGAATGTTTGTCAAGGTGAGGTCAAAGGTCATACAATAGGAGGATTTAAAAAAAAAAAACTTATTATTTAATTATTATTATTATTACTTGTTATTTAAAGAATTGGCTTTTATATAATCAAGTTTTGACCTTTGGTCAGAATAACAATGTTATGCTTTTCTTTCTTGGAAAATTTTTGATAAGATCAATGAGGGTTCATTTTCTTCAAATCTTCTCTTTATAGCCAGAAGGTACATGTAACTCTGTGTTTAACTACAGTGTATATGAGTTACAGGGACTTTGTAACATTGTTCAGATGAGAGATAGTGGTGCTAAGGTAGTGACTTCAATGCTAGATGTACAATTAAAGATAATCTGAAAATTTGAGCGAAAACGGACCATTATTCATGGTACAAATTGGGAAAAACTGATCCGATCGATTCCTTAATTCTCCCAACTATATTATTACAATTTAATTACATTTAACGTGAATGGAAATCTCACAAAGCAATAAAATGGCTCTACATTCCATTCCAGACATTTTAGTGTTGACAGATTTTTTATAGTCTGTTTTTATGTCTTTTTTTCATGGAAAACAATTGGGAAAATTCAAAAATGGTTGGGAGAATTTAGATTCAGAAGCGCCGCACATCGATGTTCGAAAACCCGTTGAACTTTGTTAAAAATCTTCATATTGCGTGAATTAATTTCGGATTTGGGGCATCGTAGTGGGATAATCCATACATACAAACATAATTTTACGTGTTTTGCATCCTGATTCAACAGATTTGTGAAATCAACCATCACAATGTTACTAAGTACCTTTAAAGGTAAAGACCAGTTATGGTCATGCGATTGCATCGTGAAAGAAACGTTGTGGAATCGATCAGAAAAGGTTGATCATCTAGCATCTAGCATCTGCAAGGTTCTGGAATCATCAAAATGATAAGAAATTTGGCCCATTCTTCGTAAATTTACAAGCACTATACACAGAAAGAGGTATATGGGACTACCCTATATCTCTCACAGACCATGAGAGAAACAAATTTACCAAATATATGAATTAGTAGGCGGTTTCCCGGCAAATTTGTTATCATCATGTATTAGTCAAAACATATTCTTTCACATGATTGGTAATGAGAGCTTCCATTTCATTTTTTGAAATTGGGGCGTTTCCAATACTGGTCTTTACCTTTAACACTCTTCTGGCTCTCAACAGTCAATGTATCTAGGGTTGATGAACCGATAATGAAGTCATTGCCATGGCTGTCCAAAACAAGCAGACCAACAATCATTAATTCTGCTTTTTACTGCTCAAGAGGTTCCTTCCAAGATTTCCTCGCTATCTGTCTGTTGATACACATCTGAAAAAGATGGCTAGTCTGCAAGTTCAGACTATTTTTCTATGTTGAAATTAATCTACATGTATGTGTACTACTTAGTAGTAGCATATTATTTTTCACAAGTGTGTTCATAACTTCATGCTATTTGCAATTTTTGGGAAATGTTTTCAGTCATCTTGTTTTAAAGGTACTATTTCCCGGCCAAAATAAGGTTAGAAAGACATTACTAATTTAGAAATTCCCTCAAAACGAAAGGTCCATTAGTTGTCAAATCAAACTTAAGTGATTGTAATCACCTAAGTAATAGTCTGATTTTCAGACCCTTCCTATATGTTTGATACTTTCTCTTTAGTCTTACATACGTTTTTTCTTGCTTGTCTTGTAGTCTGGTCCCAGATCTGTATGCCAAGCCTCAGAAGATGAATGTGTTACTCAAAGAGTTTACCTTACAACTCCTCATCATACCTACACCTCCTGCTGGAAATCTTTACATCGTGAGTATCATTAATATTGAATGTACATTTAGGTCTTGTTATCGTACTCTCTCTCTCTCTCTCTCTCTCTCTCTCTCTCTCTCACTCTCTCATAGCTATCTCCTTTCTCTATCTCTCTCTCTCTCACTCTCTCTCTCACTCTCTGTCCCTCTTTCTCTCTCTTTCCCTCTTTCTCTCATGCACTCATTGTTCTCTCTCTTTCTCTCTATCTCTATTTCTCTCCCTCCATCTCTCTCTTCTCCCTTCCTCTGTGTTGCATAGCAACATCCCTAGGATGATTTATCTTACATGTATGTACTGACTTGAACTATGTTATGTTTTCAAATTTTTAAGATTAATGTATATTTTTATAAACTCAAATGTGATTTTCTGTTATTTTATTGTGAATCGAAATGCAATTCAGCTTTCTGGCTGCTATGTATCATTTTTGATAAACCGTTTTTACTTCAATTGAAGTCATATTTCCAGTATATATGAATTTATTTATAAGCATTTATTTCATAATCAAAATAGACGGTGGTACAAATACATCAAAATTGTACAGACGTATATCACAAATATTAGTTAAATGGATATGAATTAGATATAAGCCTTGTTTTTATCATATGAGAATGATGTGGTTTATGTGGAGTATATTGATGACAGAGGGCTGTGGACTAGAGTCGGTGAGAGAGAGAGAGAAAGAAAGAGAGTTATGTATTTTGTAGCATTTTTAGGAAGAAATAGCTGCCTTTCAAGTTTCAATTCATCATACCCACCTCTCTTGCTGGAAACCTTTATAATGTGTAATTCTTTCATGGTATTGTGATTATTCTATTCTGCAGCAATGTGAGGGAATTCTTTTTATATATTATACATAACATTAGGACATAATAGGACAGTACAGAATAGCCTACATTTTGTCTTGTGTGTATGTTGTATTTAGAGACCATAGTTGATGTTTTTAGAGGTTTTCTTAAAAAGCAATATCAGTCTTTTAGTAGAGCCTCAAATCAGTTCTTTGGTCTACCATTGCAGAAATTACATTGACAGGATAAAATACTTTCTTTCATTTTTTGGAACCATGCCCATTCCTCCTAGGCTTGATGCCATTATATACGTGTTGTTTCGAGTTGCAAAGACTTTGTTTCTCTTAATGTGTCTTTCTTTCTCTTTCCTTTCCTGTAATTAAGCAATTATATGATTATGTCATCATTTTCAGAACAGATGTTGATTCTATTGGATATAATTTTGTTATTGCATTTGTGAGTGACAATGTTGTACAACTGTAGACTTACATGTATATGGAATGAAAGAAGAATATAATGGTAGATTTAAAACAGACTGAAAAGAAGGGGGGAAATGAAAAAGAGAGATGAAATAAAATTTGATGCAATGAAATAAAGAATTATAAATTGAATATTTATCTTTCAAATGTAAACTGTACATGTGAGAGAACATGTATAATTTAATGTTGGAATTGTGATTCACCCACCAAGTTTTCAAACATATGTGTTGAAGTACTGCTCAGCATTCTCATTCAATATTCAATTTTTACATTATCAAGGCAGTGTAAGCATTCCATATCGCCCTAACTAGGCTGTCAGCTCCTAGCTAATGCCTGTGTATACCACGTCCTGTTGACTTCTTAATGATGTTTTTGTCATGTTCGCCTGGGAACAGATGCCATTACCAAGGTCTACTGAATCAGATATTAGTCTCAGACAACAGGCTTTTTCATGCACACAACATGGAAATCAAAGATAGATCTACTTACAATGTGTAGTATAAAGAGAAAGCTAGACTCTGTAACAGCCTTTTCAGGTTAAAAAAAAATGATAATAAAAAGAACTTTGACCTGTCAAATCAAGGTTGCTGTTACAAAATGTATTAGTCCCAATGAATGTGTCTTCCATGAACATTTGTTTATATCTTACAGCCTATCTTGATAGGAATCTTATACAATACCTCTAGCCTTATTTTTCTATATTTTGGTAGCTATTTATCAAGATATTCCTTAGCACAATATGATGAATGTACATTCAACTCATTCTCCATCAAAAGAACATGTTTATGCCTTTAGTAATGATTGTAGACCACACGATCTGCATTCATTTAAAAGCTTAATCAAAGGATTAGCTTGTGGCTGGACATCAGGATGTTGTGCCGTCAATCTGGTGGATATGTGAGAAAGAAACACAGAAACAGACATACAGGAAAACATGGGTTCATACAAACAAATGTGTAGGCACACACCAAAAAAGGGAGAGAGGGAGGGGGACAAGAAGAGAGAAAGAGAGAGAGAGAGAGAGAGAGTGGTAGATGGAGAGAGAGAGAGAGAGGGGGGGGGGGCAGAGGGTGAGAGAGAGAAAAAGAGAGAATTTTAATCATAGAGAAGTGAGGGAAACGAATACCTACTCAGAGAAGAGTAGTGCTCCATGCTTTATTTAATGAAAGATATAGGGTTAGGATTAGGGCAGGGGCTGCAATGGGTTTTAGGTTAGATTTACAGTTTAGGTGATAAATTGTACAACAAATTGGTTCCAGATTGAAGTTGATGTATTGACTTCTGAGCAATTGTCATTTGGGCATGTGTTAGAGAACCCATTTGTTTCTTTTATGTTTCTTTTTTCGAGATTGGTGTAAATTGTTTTCTTCAACTCTCACAATTAATTCATATCATTTTTGCATTGTCTTCCAATTAGTCCCTCATGTTGAATGAGTTCACCATCAGCATCCCTCCTCCAGACGATCCCGAGAAGCCGGTCGTCAACATCTCTCTCCATCTCCCGTTCCTCTGCTTCTCCTTGGACGACATCCTCAAGATCATCTCAGCCATCCTGACCCAGCAGAGGCTCATCTTCCTCTCACATGATTACTCTCTCTTGGTCCCAATTATTGAGGTTTGTGTGATGCTTTTCATTGATGTCCCTAATCCAGATTTGACTAGGGTCAGGCTATTAAGGCATATATTCCCAGTTGTTCATGTAATGTACAATATCAAGTGTAATATAGACTTTGTGGTATGTTCTGTATGCCCTCCATGTTACTCAAACCGTAATCAGAGTTGTGTAGCATAATATATTCCCATACTATATTCTAAGTCAGCTCAAAAGAGTTTGATGGTGTATGTTATGGGTTAGTACTTTCCTATTTTTTAAGTAAGTATTTCTTTTTTGTAAATACATGTGTATAAATTCTCTAACAGCTGATTTTAATAAGACAGAGTTGTGTCCTAATTATAAAGCATTAATTCAGAATGGTAAACACAAATGATGTTTTGAAGAGAGAATTCAACTGTTCTCCCATTATTTTTAAAAAGCTATTCCATCTTCATAATTATTTATCCCCCCCCCCCCAAATAATAGATGGTAAATAAGGTATTTAAATTTTATTGTGCCCCATTTATCTAAACATGATTAAGCCTTTAAAAATCCATATTAACTTGTGACTATCAAAATGATGTTGTGCTTTTGCAGGTCAAGTTTTGTTCTTCTCAAATAACCTTCATTATATCTTTCCCTATCTTGCGTGTAGTGTTTCTTCTCCTACATCCTGCCCTTCAAGTGGCCGTTTGTCTACGTTCCGGTGGTCTGCACTCAGCTTCTTGACCTGCTCGAGGCTCCAGGGTGCTTCATCATGGGCTGCCATAGCTCACATAGAAGCAGGATACAGCAGGTACGATGGACAGATAGTAGGAATGGAGAGGGAGAGAGAGAGCGAGAGAGAGCAAGAGAGAGAGAGAGCAAGAGAGAGAGAGCGAGAGATATGGTTGGAAGAAACAGTGTGGTAGATACATAAGAGGCTCCTGGATGCTTTATATTGGGCTGCCATAGCTCACATAGAAGCAGGATACAACAGGTTCGATTGACAGATAGCAGGAATGGATTGATAGATGAATGGAGAGTGAGAGAGAGATGGAAGGAATGAACATAATAGTTGAAGAACACAGTGTTAGATACATGTAGATTCATAGGAGGCTCTAGGATGCCTCATCTTGGGCTGCCATAGCACACACAAAAACAGGTAGGATTGACAGATAGTAGGAATGGATTGATAGATGAATGGAGAGTGAGAGAGAGAGAGATGGTATGAATAAACATATAATAGTTGAAGAACAGAGTGGTAGATACATGTTGATGCATAAGAGGCTCCAGGGTGCTTCATCATGGGCTGCCATATAGCACACATAGAAGCAGGATACAATGGGTAGGACTGACAGATAGAAAGAATGGATCGATAGATGAGTGGAGAGAGAGAGAGGGGGGATGGTAGGAATACACATGACAGTACAAGGCGAAAAAATAATACACATAATTAAACATTTACAACTACAACAAAACAGGATAAGTATACAATGGAAAAAATACAATGAACAGTCATTTGTAATAGCTATGTAAGTTTGGGCAGTTGAAACATTGACTCAAGTATCTTGTATAATAATATTTTTATAATTATTATCCAGCAATAACAGATTACAGTGCTCTTCAAAGCATAGAGGACACTATTCAACAGCTAATTTCCCCTCTCTCTTATAGATTGAAGGACTTGTTATAGCTGACATAGAGAAAGGCACTCTTCATGAATGTCCTACATTGTCTGTTCCAAGTCTGCCTAAAGCACCTGCAGAAGGGTTCAAAAAGCAGTAAGTCATATTTTCGATTCACAGCCAGAAGGGCGTTAATTCATGTACTTTAACAAAGAGTAATATTTATTTGTATTGAATTGATTTCCTTGTGCCATTGTTTATGTTATGCTGGTTCGGATAAACAAAGAAACATTATCTATATAATCATGAATAAAGTCCACTCTTATTTTGAATGATAGTAAATGACTTATAGAATACCACTTTAATATTGTGTTTACTCTTCACTGTATTCCGGTACTCTGTTTTAAATTCTTTACAGCTCTATCTGTTTTATGTAGGTCTCTATTATGTTATCCCTGGCTGACTGTTTCTATTTTTCTGTGTCTGGCTCTGTGAATTTGTTTTTGTTCATGTATTTGGGGGATACACTCCCCCACAAAATAAAGCAATCATCAAATTTCTTCTGTTCTATGTGACAAATATCAAGATTCTCACAAACATAATTTGGAGCAAACATTGCCCTAAAGTGGAGTGTTATACAAATAAGACATGATATGACATTATCTTTATTGCACTATGTATTTGTATTCCCATTCAAAATTATGGCTGTTGTTTTCCAGGAAAGGCTTGTTGATTTGTCCATATCTTAAGACCACAACCATCAGATATTCCTTATCATTTTGACTCTTGCCTTTTACCCAGTGCCTGTACAGTAAACATCTTCATCTTTCATTTGTTTGTCTGTCTCTACCTTCTCTCTCTCTCTCTCTCTCTCTCTCTCTTTCTCTTGCCCTCTCTTTCTCTTTCTATTGCTTACTCTCTCGCTCTCTCTCTCGCTCTCTCTTTGCCTTTATCTTGCACTCTCATTCTCTCTCTTTCCCCTTCTCTTGCTCTCTCTCTCTCTCTCTCTTTCTTTTTATCTTGCTCTCTCTCTCTCCTTTTATTGCTCTCTATTTCTTTCTCTTTCTCTTGCTTTCTCCCTCTCTATCTTGCTCTCACTTTCTCTTTCTCTTGCTCTCTCTTTACCTTTATCTTGCTCTCTCTTTTTCTTTCTTTTGCACTCTCTTTTTCTTTCTTTTGCACTCTCTTTTTCTTTCATTTGCACTCTCTTGCTCTCTCTTTCTCCTGCTTTCTCTTTCCCTTTCTCTTTCTCTTGCCCTCTCTTTCTTTTTCTCTTGCTCTCTCTCTCTCTCTTGCTTTCTCTTTCTCTTGCTCTCTCATTCTCTCTCTCTCTCTCTCTCCCCCCCTCTCTCTCTCTCTCGCTCTCCCTTCCTCCCTCTCTCTCTATCTCTCTCTCTCTCTCAAATAAATGAAGGTTCTACCATGCACGCGTGAAGTACTACGAGCTCTCCACACTGGGTCGGACTGTCCCTGCCACGCTGGAGATGGAGAGAGCAAGACGACAGAAGATAGACAGACAGTTTCAGCAGGAGATCCTTGATAGCTTTCTGGAGATGTTTGTCCACATATTCAGGTAATAAACAAAATGATGATAATACAAACAACGATGATCGCACAAACAATATAACTTTTATTGGTTGGGGTAATCATAACATGTAGTGACATGTATTGACCTTGAAATTGAGTAGGTATAGAAAACTAAATTGAAGATTGGTATTTAGGTAATAAAATAACTATGATAATAAAAACAAAATAACTTTAATTGGTTTGGGGTAATCATAACATGTAGTGACATGTATTGACCTTGAAATTGAGTAGGTATAGAAAACTAAATTGAAGGTTGGTATTTAGGTAATAAAATAACTATGAAAATAAAAACAAAATAACTTTTATTGGTTGGGGTAATCATAACGTGTAGTGACATGTATTGACCTTGAAATTGAATAAGCACAGGTAGAAGCCGAAAGAGCAAGTTATGGTGACTAAAATTTGATTTATTGATTATTCTTAATGATCTGACTTACAGTGAAATAGAAACAGGCGCTTTTAAGATCAAGTAAATATCCCACTTAATGTCTGTTTATTCATGCAGTTTCATAGAAAAGCCAATTGAATTTTGAGCTTTGGGACTTGTGCAATTGAAAGAGTTTGAGGTATGAGGGTTAATTAAGTATGTGATTTATCTCGTTCGACAACCTCTTTTAAGGGACAAGCCATCATTGGAAATTAGATTCTACAAAGTCATGCTAAAGTTTAATGGTGAGATATCACTTTTGTAATACATAATGAACACAAATAGTGGTGTAAATCTACATGTTTTGTTTGTTTTAAGTTTTGTAACAAAGGTAGAGTTAGAGAAGAAGGTACCGTAATTAACGGTGTATAAACCACCCTCGTGTATTAACCACACCCCTCTTTTTCGCCCTAAAAAAAAAAGCCAGGTCCGTGTTCAAAAACCCACCCATTGATTTGTGAAAAGGCCCCGGGAAGGTCTTTCATATAACTGCGAGGTGCAGCTGAATGTGTAAGATCATTCATGTAAATTAAAAAACAGTAGAGGACCTAGGATAGAACCTTGTGGTACGTTGTTCAATAGAAGAAAAATTGGAGGAATTATTATTATAAACTACATATTGAGATCTATCAGCAAGATTACTTTCAAACCAAGATGACAGACAAATTTGAATGTTGTTCTAGTTTCCGAGTGGTGAGTCAAAACACTGATTACTGAGCTGGGAGACATTGCCAGGCATAGCGCCAGATGGAGGGTATAAGACGCACCACCGAATTTTATTTATTTTTGGCGGCAAAAAAGTGTGGTTAATACACCGTTAATTACGGTAAATCTAATCACTGTTCAAAATTAACACAATGTGTGGAATAAAATGTGTTTGATAGATGTATTCAAACAAAGGTCAGAACCGGCATGAGATTTTATTTTTAATGCAAATTTTCAGAAATATGCATCCAATAGCTGGACAATGCACCCTTCACACAGGCACATGATATTAGTTATGAAATGAAGGAGACAGATAATGTTTACCATAATAAATTATCTGTTCAGTATAAATTCTTGTTGTTCCTCTCACACAGGATTGTAGTTTGGGAAATTTTAATTATTTTCTTTGTGATAAATTTTGGTTAAGTTTTGCATCATTTTAGAAAACAGGCTCATTGACACAGGCTTACCCTTCCTATGCTAAACAATAATCTTTTCAGTATCATTTGAGCATTCAGAATAGTGACTGTTCTTTTTTAATATAGACTGGTTCAGAAGTTCAGAAGCCTTTGTGAAATGAAAGTCTCTAAATTAACAAAGATCTGTTCTCGGCATGAAACTAAAAATTGCAAAAATTGACATTGTAATCTAACCATTTTTTTTTTAGAGCTTTCTATCTGCTTCACAAAATCTTCTTGACTCATAGTAATGATATCATAATGTTACTATTGAAGATAATAATGATGAGAAGCATTTAGTTTCCTTTTAAATGTTCTTTCATTGATCAATTTATGATGTGAAATATCAACCAGGGAGCTTCCAGAGTTCATGAGCATGGATCAGCGATGGTTCAAACTGGAGGAGTTTGTTTCCTCCCGGGCGGAGGAAGAGAAGGACTTCTATGCCGAGATGGTCCACTCCCACATGTTCAAGCCGTTCCGGGAGGACCGTCTGGACCAGAAGAAGGACTACTACGCCCAGATGGAGAAGAAAATTCGTCCACCGAGTCTCAACGTGTCCAGCGTTGTGGACCAGGGCAGGTACGTATGGTCACTAACAGGGCCATTCTTAAAGGCATCGTTTAATAATGTTAAATCTGAGATGCATGGCCCTACATGTACGTGTTATCAGTGTCTTAGAAATGATCATCAAGTGCCTCAAAAAAGTAAAAATCTTTGAGTGACCGGTTTTACCATACTCATTTTCCCCAATAGACTGTAGTGTTATGAAAACTGTTAGGAAAACAAATTTCAAAATTTCAATTTCCAATCATAAATATCTTGATAATCAGAAAGGCCATCGGCTTGTAAATTTCATGGGGTTCCTGACTGACCTAAAGATTTATAATGATCATTGCAGCATGAGCTGTATCCAGAATTTTGTTTCAGAATCTGAGACAAAGTTACCCAATCCCTTTAATGACTGATTCGTGTATAATGCTCTTAAACACTTCCCATAGAGTACGGAGGTGTGACGTCATACTGGCCAAGTTGTCAAGGTTGTTGGTTTCTAAACAATTTAGTGTTAAACAATGGTGTGGTGGTCGAACCAGCCCGAAACGCTGAATTTGCCCTGCTCCAGCCCGTTGCTTGAGTGATTTTGCAGTGAACCTCATGGGCAGGCTCTGTTGTTTAGAACCAGTAACCTGGACGACGAGCAAATTTGATGTTAGCATTTCGGTACTCTATCAAGTCCAAAGCGTATAATTTTTTACCTGGTAATGACCTTAAATATGAATATTCAAATTTTGAACCAATGTAGGTGATGATAGAATAACAGTGAATCACATAGTTGAAAATGTGGAAAATAAAAATACCTTAAGAACTTATTAGAATCGGTTTACTTTACAAGAAATGATACAATTTACTATGCTTTTTTATATCTAAAAAAACACATCACATTTCCATAAATCACAATAGTAGTCTGCATTCAATAGTATATTGGGTTTTTTTCTTCAACAACTGTATATAACTGTATATATCAACACTTAAAGGTACAAAATCAATATAAAGTATTTTCATTGATCAGGCTTTCTAGATATGAGACCTTATAGTGGTCTATTAAATCCCAATTTGCCCTTCCCCCTCTAAAATCCTAGACAGATTAGACTTCAGTACACCCGATGTCATCCCTGAGAAATATTACTTTGCTTTCATTGAAATATTACAGCCAGTTTCTCTATCTGTTACACCTAAACACAACACCATCAATTTTGTTTTCTTCTGTCATTTGTAGACTTCGTAAGCAGCAGAGTACAGGACAGGCTATGCCTGATTTGAGACGACGCAGAGTATCCGATGGAAGGAGTTTCAGCGACACAGGTCAAAGTTCATCTGATCAGACTGCGCAGTTCATGCTGCCTCTCTTTCATATCCCATACACTTCAGGTAATTCATAAATGTCTGGTCTGTGAAAAGCTATTTGTTTCATTTTTTTTTTTTTTTTTTTTTTTTTTTGTTCACCTTCATGGAACAGACAGGAATTGGGAAATGGGATTTTTAAAATGAATGTAACTTTTTACTGTCCTTTGAACTGTAATACAAAATAAACCCAATGTGTTATGTTAACTAAAAATTACTATGAAGTTCATCAATGGTATTTGAGTAGAGGTGTTGTGGTCGAGTGGATACCTCAGCGGACTGTCGATCACAAGGTCTGTGTTTCGAGTCCCGCCGTGGCACCAATGTCCTTTGGTAAGACATTGATCTACATTTGCCACACTCAACCAGCGCCGTAATGGCAGCAGTGCTAAAGCCAGGGTAATAATCGGGAGCGCCGGGAGGGTCAAGTCTGACAGTGTTGAGCACTATACAAGAACCCAATATTATTATTATTATTATACATTTTTAAATAAGGCAGTTTTTCTAATAAAGCTCATTTGACACGCTGAATGACTTTAATATCGTATTACTTTGATCTTACTTTCTTTTGGGGATGCATTTTGATATAGAGCTATATATTAGTGTTGAGCCTTAGATTGATAGTAACACAGTGCTATACTGCCTTGATTTATGCGAACATTTTTTTATCAAGATTTGATATAGAATTTGAATGAAAATGCTGATTGCTGTAGTTCTGCATGTGTATTATCGATATTTCCTCAACAGATAATGAAAATGATGAAGGCATCAAAACAGTAGAGTTTCCGTCAGAAAAATCAGGTCTGTCATCCAAAGCTGGAGGAGTGGCTATTTCATTTCTCAAAATACTTGATGATTCCTTCTCTTGCATCATTGCCAGCACTATATATGAATTATTGGATTGATTCTGTCCAAGTGTATTTGCGTGAAAGTCTCTTATTTTCTTGCATCATTACCAGCACTATATATCAGTTATTGGATTGATTCTGTCCAAGTATATTCACGTGAAAGTCTCTTCTTTTCCTTGCTGACATCTACAATAGTAGATTTGGCAAACTATCTTCAAGTATCACATGATATACACATACTTGTAGTCTCCATGGTAGCATAGACTTTTGCCGTGGTTGTAAACTTGCTCATTTTGAAGCATTGTATATTCCTTCATAGTATGGAGCTTCATTTCATTACCTTAAATTGCGTTCCATATTTTCATGACATTCTAATGATTTTCACTGATTCATACTCATTTTATACACATATATTGTCAGTTATTGTCAGAGCCAAGGGAGCGTAGATTAGTTTGAGTTAAGACACTTCCGGCTCCCAACAAATTATTGACTGTTTATAGTCTTTTCCATGTCAATATAGGAAAACTTTTAACTTTTGGGGGACCTTTTTATGCCTCCGCCACCGAAGGTGGTGCCGGAGGCATCATGTTTTGGGGTTGTCCGTCCGTACGTCCGTACATCCGTCCCGTTTGACCGTTATCACAATATCTCAAGAACCATTTAAGATTTAAACTTAAGACTCGGGAATAGTATTTATCACCATAGGAAGACGATCTGATTAGATTTTGGAGTACGTAGGTCAAAGGTCACAGGTCACAGAGGTCAACTTATGAAATTCCTTGTATTGAGTTTGTTAGCGCGAGATCTCAAGAACCATTTGAGATTTAAACTTCAAACTTAAGGATAGTATGTATCACCATAGGAAGACGATCTGATTAGATTTTGGAGCACGTATGTCAAAGGTCAAGGGTCACAGAGGTCAACTTATGAAATTCCATACATCGAGATTGTTATCATGATATCTCAAGAACCACTGGAGATTTAAACTTCAAACTTAGTGATAGTGTGTATCACTATAGGAAAACAATCTGATTACATTTTGGAGCACGTAGGTCAAAGGTCAAGGGTCATAGAGGTCAACTTATGAAATTCCATACATTGAGATTGTTATCATGATATCTCAAGAACCACTGGAGATGTAAAAACTTCAAACTTAAGGATAGTATGTATCACCATAGGAAGACGATCTGATTAGATTTTGGAGCACGTAGGTCAAAGGTCAAGGGTCACAGAGGTCAACTTATGAAATTCCATACATTAAGATTGTTATCATAATATCTCAAGAACCACTGGAGATTTAAACTTCAAACTTAATGATAGTGTGTATCACCATAGGAAGACAATCTGATTAGATTTTGGAGCACGTAGGTCAAAGGTCAAGGGTCACAGAGGTCAACTTATGAAATTCCATACATTGAGATCGTTATCGCGATATCTCAAGAACCACTGGAGAATTTTCACTTCAAACTTAATGATAGTATGTATCACCATATCATAATATCTCAAGAACCACTGGAGATTTAAACTTCAAACTTAATGATAGTGTGTATCACCATAGGAAGACAATCTGATTAGATTTTGGAGCACGTAGGTCAAAGGTCAAGGGTCACAGAGGTCAACTTATGAAATTCCATACATTGAGATTGTTATCATGATATCTCAAGAACCACTGGAGATTTAAACTCCAAACTTGTTTAAATTGCTCTATGGCGGAGGCATCATTTTCGACTGCGCGCAGTCAAAATTCCATCTAGTTTAACTTTAGTTTGGCAAACAGAATTTTTTGTTTTACCTAGATGTATGAATAAAATTACAGAAAAATAGGGCAGGGGAGAGAGAGGGTGTGATAGATAGGAAAGAGATATACAGAGAGAGAGAGGGGAGAGAGAGAGAGAGAGAGGGAGAGAGAGAGAGGCAAAGAGAGAGAGAGAGAGAGAGAGAGAGAGTTGAATAAATTTATTAAAATCATTGTTGTGGCCACAGGCCAAATTGATAAAAAAATTGTACATTTGAGTAAATTAAAACAAGTATGACCTAGCATTGAAAGCTCTTGCTTATTTCAAAATATACTTTTCATATGCCTTCAAATTCTTCTGCTGTTCTCAAGTATATCTATCCTACACAGCAATGGAAATTGTATTTTAGAAACAACTTTCTGAGCCCTCTTCTGCATTTTCTCCTATTCTTATGTATTTAGAAAGACACAAGTTGTCACACCAATAAATTTTCGCAGTTTACAATAACATTGTACCGTTGGGCTTTAAAAGGGTCTGTTTGCTATCTATAAGAGTATGTTCAGTCCGAGTCATGAAAAGAACTAGGTGAGAGAAACGTACTCAATGATTTAGACAGCTGTGCTGTTTGTAGTATAGATGAAGGGATCGCAGGGAAGCAGGGTGGTTAAGGTACAGTGTGTTATCAGTCAAGAAGCTGCTGGGAGCTGAATGGAAGCAGGGTCAAAGCTCTTGGATGGGTGCTGCTGGTATTGCAGACTTGCAGATGGTGATTGGTATTGGTGATTGGTATACAGATAAAAAAAAAATTCTTCAAAGATTTAAATCTTGCTCTGTTGTAAGTTTACCAAACATTCAGAAACTACATTCAGTTTTCTCTCATGTAAACTGTATACAGTCATATGCCTTTCTACTTCAATGTCTTATCTATTATAAAATGTATTTTGGATTACTATACAGTGCGTCCCAGAAAAAACGAAACCGAGAATTATCGATGTTTTATCATAACTTAGTCACATTTATAATTACTAAATGACACATATTTGGAAAGTTTAGAGCCTCTTTCATTTGATGCAACTCATATGATGCATATTTCACGCATGAGTGATTAAAATGAATTTGAAGAGAGGAAACCAAAAAGTCATTTGGCGGACGGTATCTGAATTTCAAAAAGAAAATCACATTTCTAGAAAGTTCATGCATGGCTGATTGTCAAAGAAACGGAGTTAAGTCTGTTGTCAACTCTGTTTATTGCTTCTGCAGGCACCCAGTGAAAACAAATTTGTTTGATAAAATTATGGAAATGCAAGCACTACTTTAAACAAACAGAACTTTTTTATTCCTCGCTCATTTTTCCTGATTGGGTGTCATCTGAAAGGGCAGAAACTCAATTTTCTAGAAATGTGATTTTCTCCTTGAAATTCAGATACCGTCCGCCAAATGACTTTTTGGTTTCCTCTCTTCAAATTATTTTTAATCACTCATGCGTAAAATACGCATCACGTGAGTTGCATCAAATGAAAGAGGAGGATCTAAGCTTTCCAAATATGTGTCATTTATCAATTATAAATGTGATTAAGTTATGATAAAACATCGATAATTCTCGGTTTTGTTTTTTCTGGGACGCACTGTATATTTCGATTATAAAAAACTATATGCATATTTTATTCTGAAATCTTTATGCAGCCCAACATTTCTTCACCAAATGTATTGAGCAGCTGGACCATTCCATTGAGGTAAGGAGTAGTCCTGAATACTTTAAACCCCTCACAAATCTTAGTTACCGGTAAACCTAAGAAAATCCTTGACACATTTTCTGCTTTATACTTTTACCAAGAGCTATTAGTGGCGTAATGTTTTTAATTTATGTAACAGAGAAGTTAAAAAAACCTAATCATGGCACCCAATTTTTTAAATAAAGTTTTGGCACCCTCCGTTTTTTCCATCACATTGAAACATCAAGCAGCGTACTGCAATTTAAAACTTATTACATGCCTATTGGTACCTTTAAGTGTCTTCCCATGAGTGATCACCGGTCAAGCTTAACATGTATAGAATTCTGGTGTTCAAACTCATTTTAAAATTACTCTTTTAATTTGAGATATAAAGCAACAAAGAGAAGTATTTTCAGTTATAAAGCGTAATTCATTTTTCAAACTCACCGAACCCATTCTCATCTACTCCAAGTACAACTGTAGAGCATTTCTTATTTTGCCACTCTTAACATGAAATCTGTTATTTCCTGAGATATTTTTAATTTCAATAAATACCTTCAAATAGTTGTAGAGAGGATTGTAAAGAGTTTTAGCATCCATTCTTGTCTTTCTCATGTATGGTCCTACAGAGCTGTAGACAGCCAGCTCTCAAGGCTTCCTACCTGTATCTAAGAGGGATGTTCCATGTAGCATGTAACTGCCCTCTCGATGCACTAGATGACTTCCATAATCTACACAAAGCAGACCTGTCTATCCTACCTACTAAGTGAGTTTATTGCAGATTAATAACATTTTGTTTTAGACATTCTCATGGACTATTGGCAAATTTGCTTCTAGATTTCATAGATATAAATTGTAGAATGATTGAGTTTTTGGTACAAGATTGATGTGAAAAATTTCTGCTGCATTGAAAACTTGTCTGTTTCTACAGTTTACTTGATGGTATGATTCATAATTAATTGTATTGATGCTTTGAATTATTTTAATTCTTTTCAAAATCAAATTATTTTTTCTCTCGATTGACTTATGGAGAGATTGTTGTCTTGCCAAGCTCAGGTTTAAATTTTGCATGAATAAAACTAGAATCTATTACACTGACTGATTTAAAGTGTTGACACCTGAGCACTTCTTCAAAATTGTAATGCGTCTGATGTAATGATATTCTCAATGGACTAATGCCACTTCTAACTCAAGTCCATATGGGGCAATACAAATGTGATATTACCTATTCGACCATTGTGGAGTATCTTTGTAAATACTTTCTGTGCAGCCTGATCACTGAGCTGATGAACAACTTGAGTGCAGAAGACAAGGATCTCCTCCACAGAAGAGAATTCTACAAGAGAGGTGAGATCCTACGGAAGATCAGCGAGCGCCGTGCCGCACCTCAGATCACTGCCATGCCCAGTATCCAACCGGATGACCTGCCTGAAAAAGGAGAACTAGGTAAGCATGGAAATAGATATTTTCAGCCAGCCAGAATATGAATTAAAATATCAATATTACACATTCTGCAATATGACACCTGTTGCACTCGCTTACTATAACACCACACGTTGTCATACAGTACCACCCTAAAACCAGTCCTGGGCCCTGTCTTACAAAGAGTTGATATCAATTGCAACTATGTATATAAAAGATAGGAGACTGCAAACTTGCGATTGATTGGAGGACTTGATTGATTTGGATTAATCGCAACTCTATGCAAGACGGGCCCAGATATATTTACACATGTAGGCTTGAGACATGTTTCTACCTAGCCTATAGATATCACAGCAAGGATATTTCTTGTGATATTTTGTTGTATTCAAGGAGTGAGGGAGTTTACCTATTGGATGCTGTCTAGAGATTAGCTAAATTTGTATTACTGCAGAATCAGAAACTTTGATGACATGAAACTTTTTGTGAATTGCACAAATTTAGTGTAAGTGAATTGTGATTTAATTATTTTTGCATTGCAAAAATCTATTGTGAATCTGAACCAGGTATGAAATTAAAAGATATTTCATGCATTCAAAAATTTCTGATTTTACAGTATATAGTATTCAGATTTTTAGGTTTGAAAGAGTTTATCGACTGCATGCAGTTCTTTGAAATTATTTTAGTTTGAATATTTTTTTTTTCTTTTTTTTTCTAGGTTTGAGGGAGTTATCCACTCAGAGATTATTTTAATTTTCATAGTTTTTGGTATTTGTTTTTTCTAGGTTTGAGGGAGTTTATCCACTGGATGCAGTACTTAGAGATAGCCATTGATGTAGATGTGATTGACAGGCTGTTCAATGCTTTATCAGCAGGATCCAACTGTGAGTAGCAAAACAAATATATATTAACCTATTCTCTTCAAATATACTTTTGCACCCTTGTTGTGAAGTTTTTAAATCTGAGGACTCCCTTCTTCTTGCATTTATTTTGTCAATAAAATAAATGAACTGATATTTTGTTATACAAAACCAGTTGAATTACACCTGTAGACTATCTTGGCTCACTTTATTTATTTACACTAACAAATGTGTGACAATTCAAAGCTTGTTAGATTACAGGAGAGTAGAAATCTACAAGGAATGTACGCATATTTATTTTTTGCAAGAAATTTTTAAATAATGAGTCATGTAATCAATAAAAATTTAAGTCTTTTGGAGACTGTGATGTTACCTTAGAGTTATCTACAGTAATGAGGATCTGAGACATTATTACGGTAGATAATTTCACACAGGCGAGTGTCCGCCCGCAACCCACCATCGGTATGCACTTGTATTGTGCAGCGGTTTACTGTTAAACCTGTGAAAAAGTGGTTACTAATATCAATGTTTTTTTGAAAAATGCTCCAAATATATCATGAAAATTGACACGAAACAGGGAATAAACATAACGACTTTTAACTCATGATCTTTATTTGGACATTTGATTAATATTTACTTCATTTTGGGTATGTTTTAGTAGGGTATCTCCACGCCCGAGTTACGGATCAAATTTTGGATAGGTTTCTGAACAAGCGCCAAAGTAAATATAGAATGAGCAATCATGACATGAAAATTTGGTACAAAATGACAAGTTAATTGGCTTGTGAAGAAGTTTTCATTTTTCTGCCGAACGTCCGAACCAGGCCTTTGCGTTCGGTTCGGTTTGGCTCGGTTCGGTTTGGAAGTGCCATGTTCGGCGAAGTTCGGTTCGGCGGTTCGGCTACAGCACTACTTGAAACTACGAAGGCCTTGATTGACTTAATTTTACTACATGGTATATATGCTTCATCATATATTTCACAAAGTGTCACCTGTGTTTCAAACAAGTGAGACAATTCTGATAGCATAACATGCAAAATTTACTTTGATTTAAGTGTGTCTCTTGCTACTTATTTCTTGTCAGGGGTGCCAAGAAGTATTAACTATCCTGTAAACCAATCACTTTTATGGCAAGAAATCTGCATTTGCGCATGGACAATTCTAATGACCAGATTCAGTCAATTTTGTGGCATGAAACTTTTGGAAATCTGGGTCCCGTTTCGTAAAACTTATAAATAACAAATGCTAAATTTTTAACTTTGTCAAATTTGCTCTTGGCCAATCAAATGCCACAATTTCAATCACTTGTTATTGATATCAAGTTTTAAGACACACAACACTGGACCTTTTTTGGTGGAAGTTTTATCTTACCCATGTTCAGTACCCTAATTTCTCTTTCAATTCTCTTTGTGTAGTCCTTGATGCAGAGACTTTCATCTATTTCTACGAGGCATGGAAGGAAGGACTAGAGGAGACAAAGTCCATACCACTGAGTATCTACAAGGAATACTTGGAGAGCACTGAGAGTGTTCTCAAGATGTCTTCCTTAATCAGAACAGATCATGGCATGGGAAGATTGGTCTTGACTGAGAAGAGGTACAGTCATTTGGAGATAATTTTAGTTATGGCTTTGAGGAGGAAAATGACAATGTTTGAATATCATGTCATATCATTCTACTCATATCATATATAACAAGTGCCTGATAAGTAAATGGTTTGCCCTTAGCTTCTGATGATTTTTAGTGTAATTTTCTGTATGGAATACCACATTGAAATTACATGTACTGCTTGCTTAAATCTGTCTCTGCCTAATTTCATAGCACCGCAGCCACTTTTCTGTGCACACACACCTTTCCCTTTATTTTACACAGTTTAATGGCACTGTTGAATGTACATTACTCGCCAAATCTTTTAAGTGAAAGTGGAAAATGTCAATTTGTTTAGAAAGACAGGTTTTTGTCTGTGATTATATACAATCATATCAGAATATTCCTGCAATTTAAACTAAGATATGTGGATGTGAAGGATGTTGTTTTACCCGTCTTTCCCTTTGTCACTCCTTAGGTATAACTGCATGTCTTTGCATTCTCTGGAATGCAAATTTCCTGCAAGATGTATCCTGTATAAATTTCATATTTTCCTTATTTACTAGGCTCTTCTACATGGGCGAAGGCAGCAATATCTACAAAGAGATTGTGAGAGCCAGAGACATAGAGAAGTTGGAGAAGTTTGAATACTTCAACATCCTCCTCAGCTGCCAAGCCCTTAGGATATACAGCACCAGTAAGTAACACTAACCTCAGCATGTTATGTAACTTGACCGCAGAGCAATGGTCCCCGGAGAATGTGTCATAGATCCAGTCGGTGTTTTGTCACCTCATTCTGTACGTCGTTTACATGGTGGATAGACAATGTACTCTTTAGCTTATACAATGCAGGTTGTATCTAATTACCAGCTAATTTTTGAATTCCCACATGCGTTCAGTTTTAGATGTATGATAAACAGTTTGGCAAAATCTTTCATTTGTCATATAACATGCAAGAGGTAGCTAGTTTTATTACAAATATACAATTCATTAATTAAGTAGTAACAAAATGTACAAGCCATTTTTACTTTTCCTTTATGCTTTTATCATATTTTTGCACAGTATTGTTTGCCTGATTGTGTTTTGCAACATGGAAATGTGTATAATGTACACAAACATTGTATACAATGTTACAACATTACATCAAGCACTCATTTGATCACTCTTGTATATATTTACTCCATATTTCTTTACCAGAGCTCAATACGAGTCCATACGTTGCCAATTTGAGGGCAGAGCGTTAGAGCTGGTTCACACTGATCACTGAGCTGTGACATCAAGCACTCATTTGACCACTCTTTTGTATGTTTACTCTATATTTCTATTCCAGAGCCCAATACCAGTCCATACGTTGCCAATTTGAAGGCAGAGCGTAACAGTTGGTTCACACTGATCACTGAGCTGTGGGCCGGGCGTGTCATTGCCGATGCTCAGAAAGATCCTCAGGTAGTGCAGCAAGCCGCAAGGAATGTGAAGCTGATAGACTCGGTCATACGGAGTGCAGAGAATGAGGATGCAACTCACGCAAAGCATCTTGATAGTGCAGTATGGGTAGGTATTAGACGAGGGTCCTGTAATCAATTCTTAACAAGGGAGGTTTGATCGCTTAGTGGTAGAGCAGTGGACTTGTAAACGGGAGGTCCTGGGTTCATTGCGCCAGTGCCCTTTGATAAGGCATTAATCCTCATTACCAAGTCCCTCGAAGAGGACTTAAAGCCATTGGTCCCCTGGTTGCTAACTTACAAGCAGTCATGCTTTCTTAGCAGTGAAGTAAATCAATCAATCAAACAAACAAACTAAGTGGGAAATTTACTATTTTATTATCAAGCTATTGAACATATTTGCTTGGTATGAATCTCTCTATGCTCAGCAAAAGTCCTTTGAGCCTTTTTTGGCCCCCAACTTTTGTTACATTAAAACGCCACCGATTTTGTTCAGACTCTTTTAGTACCAAATTGCAAACTTGGCTCATGAATGGCCTCAAAGTACCTGTCCATAATTGTTTTCAGTAAAATATAATATAATATAATGATAAACTATCATGTTGTAACATTTTTATGCCTCCGCCACCGAAGGTGGTGCCGGAGGCATCATGTTTTCGGGTTGTCCGTCCGTACGTCCGTCCGAGTTTGCGATGGTATGCTTGTGTGTTTAGTTTTACGTATGAGATATCCTTGTGTGTCACTTTAGACTTGTGTGTCTAGCCACACAAGAAAACTATCATATTCAGTGTCTAAGATGTCTGACATGTCATTTCTAATCAACTAAGATTTAGTCACACAAGAAAAAATTTTCCCCAAAAAAGGCCCAAAATAAATGTCCAAATTTTAGAGAGGGGTTGTGTCCAAGTAGCCAAACGGAATAGTGCCATCTACAGTTGACATCCAGGTAGCTAGGTACTATGCGCATCTACAGTACTTGTGTGTGTGTGTGTGACTTGTTAGTGTGTAGTATTTGTAAGCAAAGTAGTAGGCAGTGTATGGCTCTGTGTATGTGTGTGTCATGGGTGGATGGTTTTGTGTGTGCAGTGTATATAATACATGTAATGTTTTTTTATGCCACACAAGCCTTAATTTTCTTGAATTGGACAGGGGTAGACAATAATGTCGTTCTGCCACACTAGCCTTAATTTTCATGACTTGGACAGAGGTATATAATACATGTAATGTCTTTCTGCCACACAAGCCCTAATTTTCTTGACTTGGACAGGGGAAGATAATAATGTCTTTCTGCCACACAAGCCTTAATTTTCTTGACTTGGACAGGGGTAGATAATAATGTCTTTCTGTCACACAAGCCTTAATTTTATTGACTTGGACTGGGGTAGATGACAATATCTTTCTAGCAACACAAGCCTTAATTTTCTTGACTTGGACTGGGGTAGACAATAATGTCTTTCTGCCACACAAGCCCTAATTTTCTTGACTTGGACAGTGGTACAGGTATATAATACATGTAATGTTTTTATGCCACACAAGCCTTAATTTTCTTGACTTGGACTGGGGTAGACAATAATGTCTTTCTGCCACACAAGCCTTAATTTTCTTGACTTGGACTGGGGTAGATAATAATGTCTTTCTGCCACACAAGCCTTAAATTTCATGACTTGGACAGGGGTAGACAATAATGTCTTTCTGCCACACAAGCCTTAATTTTCTTGACTTGGACTGGGGTAGATGACAATATCTTTCTGACACACAAGCCTTAATTTTCATGACTTGGACAGAGGTAGACAATAATGTCTCTCTGCCACACAAGCCTTAATTTTCTTGACTTGGACTGGGGTAGATGACAATATCTTTCTGACACACAAGCCTTAATTTTCATGACTTGGACAGAGGTATATAATACATGTAATGTTTTTTTTATGCCACACAAGCGCTAATTTTCTGGACTTGGACAGGGGTTGACAATAATGTCTTTCTGCCACACAAGCCTTAATTTTCTTGACTTGGACAGGGGAAGATAATAATGTCTTTCTGACACACAAGCCTTAATTTTCTTGACTTGGACTGGGGTAGATAATAATGTCTTTCTGCCACACAAGCCTCTATTTTCTTGACTTGGACTGGGGTAGATAATAATGTGTTTCAGCCACACAAGCCCTAATTTTCTTGACTTGGACAGGGGTAGACAATAATGTGTTTCTGCCACACAAGCCTTAATTTTCTTGACTTGGACAGGGGTAGACAATAATGTCGTTCTGCCACACAAGCCTTAATTTTCATGACTTGGACAGAGGTATAATACATGTAATGTCTTTCTGCCACACATGCCCTAATTTTCTTGACTTGGACAGGGGAAGATAATAATGTCTTTCTGACACACAAGCCTTAATTTTCTTGACTTGGACTGGAGTAGATAATAATGTCTTTCTGCCACACAAGCCTTAATTTTCATGACTTGGACAGAGGTATATAATACATGTAATGTCTTTCTGCCACACAAGCCCATTATTTTCTTGACTTGGACTGGGGTAGATAATAATGCCTTTCTGCCACACAAGCCCTAATTTTCTTGACTTGGACAGTGGTACAGGTATATAATACATGTAATGTTTTTATGCCACACAAGCCTTAATTTTCTTGACTTGGACTGGGGTAGACAATAATGTTTTTCTGCCACACAAGCCTTAATTTTCTTGACTTGGACTGGGGTAGATGACAATATCTTTCTGACACACCAGCCTTAATTTTCATGACTTGGACAGAGGAAGACAATAATGTCTTTCTGCCACACAAGCCTTAATTTTCTTGACTTGGACTGGGGTAGATGACAATATCTTTCTGACACACAAGCCTTAATTTTCATGACTTGGACAGAGGTATATAATACATGTAATGTTTTTTTATGCCACACAAGCCCTAATTTTCTGGACTTGGACAGGGGTAGACAATAATGTCTTTCTGCCACACAAGCCTTAATTTTCTTGACTTGGACAGGGGTAGATAATAATGTCTTTCTGTCACACAAGCCTTAATTTTATTGACTTGGACTGGGGTAGATGACAATATCTTTCTAGCAACACAAGCCTTAATTTTCTTGACTTGGACTGGGGTAGACAATAATGTCTTTCTGCCACACAAGCCCTAATTTTCTTGACTTGGACAGTGGTACAGGTATATAATACATGTAATGTTTTTATGCCACACAAGCCTTAATTTTCTTGACTTGGACTGGGGTAGACAATAATGTTTTTCTGCCACACAAGCCTTAATTTTCTTGACTTGGACTGGGGTAGATGACAATATCTTTCTGACACACAAGCCTTAATTTTCATGACTTGGACAGAGGTATATAATACATGTAATGTTTTTTTATGCCACACAAGCCCTAATTTTCTGGACTTGGACAGGGGTAGACAATAATGTCTTTCTGCCACACAAGCCTTAATTTTCTTGACTTGGACAGGGGTAGATAATAATGTCTTTCTGTCACACAAGCCTTAATTTTATTGACTTGGACTGGGGTAGATGACAATATCTTTCTAGCAACACAAGCCTTAATTTTCTTGACTTGGACTGGGGTAGATAATAATGTCTTTCTGCCACACAAGCCCTAATTTTCTTGACTTGGACAGTGGTACAGGTATATAATACATGTAATGTTTTTATGCCACACAAGCCTTAATTTTCTTGACTTGGACTGGGGTAGACAATAATGTTTTTCTGCCACACAAGCCTTAATTTTCTTGACTTGGACTGGGGTAGATGACAATATCTTTCTGACACACAAGCCTTAATTTTCATGACTTGGACAGAGGAAGACAATAATGTCTTTCTGCCACACAAGCCTTAATTTTCTTGACTTGGACTGGGGTAGATGACAATATCTTTCTGACACACAAGCCTTAATTTTCATGACTTGGACAGAGGTATATAATACATGTAATGTTTTTTTTATGCCACACAAGCCCTAATTTTCTGGACTTGGACAGGGGTAGACAATAATGTCTTTCTGCCACACAAGCCTTAATTTTCTTGACTTGGACAGGGGTAGATAATAATGTCTTTCTGTCACACAAGCCTTAATTTTATTGACTTGGACTGGGGTAGATGACAATATCTTTCTAGCAACACAAGCCTTAATTTTCTTGACTTGGACTGGGGTAGACAATAATGTCTTTCTGCCACACAAGCCCTAATTTTCTTGACTTGGACAGTGGTACAGGTATATAATACATGTAATGTTTTTATGCCACACAAGCCTTAATTTTCTTGACTTGGACTGGGGTAGACAATAATGTCTTTCTGCCACACAAGCCTTAATTTTCTTGACTTGGACTGGGGTAGATAATAATGTCTTTCTGCCACACAAGCCTTAAATTTCATGACTTGGACAGGGGTAGACAATAATGTCTTTCTGCCACACAAGCCTTAATTTTCTTGACTTGGACTGGGGTAGATGACAATATCTTTCTGACACACAAGCCTTAATTTTCATGACTTGGACAGAGGTAGACAATAATGTCTCTCTGCCACACAAGCCTTAATTTTCTTGACTTGGACTGGGGTAGATGACAATATCTTTCTGACACACAAGCCTTAATTTTCATGACTTGGACAGAGGTATATAATACATGTAATGTTTTTTTTTATGCCACACAAGCGCTAATTTTCTGGACTTGGACAGGGGTAGACAATAATGTCTTTCTGCCACACAAGCCTTAATTTTCTTGACTTGGACAGGGGAAGATAATAATGTCTTTCTGACACACAAGCCTTAATTTTCTTGACTTGGACTGGGGTAGATAATAATGTCTTTCTGCCACACAAGCCTTAATTTTCATGACTTGGACAGAGGTATATAATACATGTAATGTCTTTCTGCCACACAAGCCCATTATTTTCTTGACTTGGACTGGGGTAGATAATAATGCCTTTCTGCCACACAAGCCCTAATTTTCTTGACTTGGACAGTGGTACAGGTATATAATACATGTAATGTTTTTATGCCACACAAGCCTTAATTTTCTTGACTTGGACTGGGGTAGACAATAATGTTTTTCTGCCACACAAGCCTTAATTTTCTTGACTTGGACTGGGGTAGATGACAATATCTTTCTGACACACCAGCCTTAATTTTCATGACTTGGACAGAGGAAGACAATAATGTCTTTCTGCCACACAAGCCTTAATTTTCTTGACTTGGACTGGGGTAGATGACAATATCTTTCTGACACACAAGCCTTAATTTTCATGACTTGGACAGAGGTATATAATACATGTAATGTTTTTTTATGCCACACAAGCCCTAATTTTCTGGACTTGGACAGGGGTAGACAATAATGTCTTTCTGCCACACAAGCCTTAATTTTCTTGACTTGGACAGGGGTAGATAATAATGTCTTTCTGTCACACAAGCCTTAATTTTATTGACTTGGACTGGGGTAGATGACAATATCTTTCTAGCAACACAAGCCTTAATTTTCTTGACTTGGACTGGGGTAGACAATAATGTCTTTCTGCCACACAAGCCCTAATTTTCTTGACTTGGACAGTGGTACAGGTATATAATACATGTAATGTTTTTATGCCACACAAGCCTTAATTTTCTTGACTTGGACTGGGGTAGACAATAATGTTTTTCTGCCACACAAGCCTTAATTTTCTTGACTTGGACTGGGGTAGATGACAATATCTTTCTGACACACAAGCCTTAATTTTCATGACTTGGACAGAGGTATATAATACATGTAATGTTTTTTTATGCCACACAAGCCCTAATTTTCTGGACTTGGACAGGGGTAGACAATAATGTCTTTCTGCCACACAAGCCTTAATTTTCTTGACTTGGACAGGGGTAGATAATAATGTCTTTCTGTCACACAAGCCTTAATTTTATTGACTTGGACTGGGGTAGATGACAATATCTTTCTAGCAACACAAGCCTTAATTTTCTTGACTTGGACTGGGGTAGACAATAATGTCTTTCTGCCACACAAGCCCTAATTTTCTTGACTTGGACAGTGGTACAGGTATATAATACATGTAATGTTTTTATGCCACACAAGCCTTAATTTTCTTGACTTGGACTGGGGTAGACAATAATGTTTTTCTGCCACACAAGCCTTAATTTTATTGACTTGGACTGGGGTAGATGACAATATCTTTCTAGCAACACAAGCCTTAATTTTCTTGACTTGGACTGGGGTAGACAATAATGTCTTTCTGTCACACAAGCCTTAATTTTATTGACTTGGACTGGGGTAGATGACAATATCTTTCTAGCAACACAAGCCTTAATTTTCTTGACTTGGACTGGGGTAGACAATAATGTCTTTCTGCCACACAAGCCCTAATTTTCTTGACTTGGACAGTGGTACAGGTATATAATACATGTAATGTTTTTATGCCACACAAGCCTTAATTTTCTTGACTTGGAATGGGGTAGACAATAATGTTTTTCTGCCACACAAGCCTTAATTTTCTTGACTTGGACTGGGGTAGATGACAATATCTTTCTGACACACAAGCCTTAATTTTCATGACTTGGACAGAGGTATATAATACATGTAATGTTTTTTTATGCCACACAAGCCCTAATTTTCTGGACTTGGACAGGGGTAGACAATAATGTCTTTCTGCCACACAAGCCTTAATTTTCTTGACTTGGACAGGGGTAGATAATAATGTCTTTCTGTCACACAAGCCTTAATTTTATTGACTTGGACTGGGGTAGATGACAATATCTTTCTAGCAACACAAGCCTTAATTTTCTTGACTTGGACTGGGGTAGATAATAATGTCTTTATGCCACACAAGCCCTAATTTTCTTGACTTGGACAGTGGTACAGGTATATAATACATGTAATGTTTTTATGCCACACAAGCCTTAATTTTCTTGACTTGGACTGGGGTAGACAATAATGTTTTTCTGCCACACAAGCCTTAATTTTCTTGACTTGGACTGGGGTAGATGACAATATCTTTCTGACACACAAGCCTTAATTTTCATGACTTGGACAGAGGAAGACAATAATGTCTTTCTGCCACACAAGCCTTAATTTTCTTGACTTGGACTGGGGTAGATGACAATATCTTTCTGACACACAAGCCTTAATTTTCATGACTTGGACAGAGGTATATAATACATGTAATGTTTTTTTATGCCACACAAGCCCTAATTTTCTGGACTTGGACAGGGGTAGACAATAATGTCTTTTCTGCCACACAAGCCTTAATTTTCTTGACTTGGACAGGGGAAGATAATAATGTCTTTCTGTCACACAAGCCTTAATTTTATTGACTTGGACTGGGGTAGATGACAATATCTTTCTAGCAACACAAGCCTTAATTTTCTTGACTTGGACTGGGGTAGACAATAATGTCTTTCTGCCACACAAGCCCTAATTTTCTTGACTTGGACAGTGGTACAGGTATATAATACATGTAATGTTTTTATGCCACACAAGCCTTAATTTTCTTGACTTGGACTGGGGTAGACAATAATGTCTTTCTGCCACACAAGCCTTAATTTTCTTGACTTGGACTGGGGTAGATAATAATGTCTTTCTGCCACACAAGCCTTAAATTTCATGACTTGGACAGGGGTAGACAATAATGTCTTTCTGCCACACAAGCCTTAATTTTCTTGACTTGGACTGGGGTAGATGACAATATCTTTCTGACACACAAGCCTTAATTTTCATGACTTGGACAGAGGTAGACAATAATGTCTCTCTGCCACACAAGCCTTAATTTTCTTGACTTGGACTGGGGTAGATGACAATATCTTTCTGACACACAAGCCTTAATTTTCATGACTTGGACAGAGGTATATAATACATGTAATGTTTTTTTTATGCCACACAAGCGCTAATTTTCTGGACTTGGACAGGGGTAGACAATAATGTCTTTCTGCCACACAAGCCTTAATTTTCTTGACTTGGACAGGGGAAGATAATAATGTCTTTCTGACACACAAGCCTTAATTTTCTTGACTTGGACTGGGGTAGATAATAATGTCTTTCTGCCACACAAGCCTCTATTTTCTTGACTTGGACTGGGGTAGATAATAATGTGTTTCAGCCACACAAGCCCTAATTTTCTTGACTTGGACAGGGGTAGACAATAATGTGTTTCTGCCACACAAGCCTTAATTTTCTTGACTTGGACAGGGGTAGACAATAATGTCGTTCTGCCACACAAGCCTTAATTTTCATGACTTGGACAGAGGTATAATACATGTAATGTCTTTCTGCCACACATGCCCTAATTTTCTTGACTTGGACAGGGGAAGATAATAATGTCTTTCTGACACACAAGCCTTAATTTTCTTGACTTGGACTGGAGTAGATAATAATGTCTTTCTGCCACACAAGCCTTAATTTTTATGACTTGGACAGAGGTATATAATACATGTAATGTCTTTCTGCCACACAAGCCCATTATTTTCTTGACTTGGACTGGGGTAGATAATAATGCCTTTCTGCGACACAAGCCCTAATTTTCTTGACTTGGACAGTGGTACAGGTATATAATACATGTAATGTTTTTATGCCACACAAGCCTTAATTTTCTTGACTTGGACTGGGGTAGATGACAATATCTTTCTGACACACCAGCCTTAATTTTCGTGACTTGGACAGAGGAAGACAATAATGTCTTTCTGCCACACAAGCCTTAATTTTCTTGACTTGGACTGGGGTAGATGACAATATCTTTCTGACACACAAGCCTTAATTTTCATGACTTGGACAGAGGTATATAATACATGTAATGTTTTTTTATGCCACACAAGCCCTAATTTTCTGGACTTGGACAGGGGTAGACAATAATGTCTTTCTGCCACACAAGCCTTAATTTTCTTGACTTGGACAGGGGTAGATAATAATGTCTTTCTGTCACACAAGCCTTAATTTTATTGACTTGGACTGGGGTAGATGACAATATCTTTCTAGCAACACAAGCCTTAATTTTCTTGACTTGGACTGGGGTAGACAATAATGTCTTTCTGCCACACAAGCCCTAATTTTCTTGACTTGGACAGTGGTACAGGTATATAATACATGTAATGTTTTTATGCCACACAAGCCTTAATTTTCTTGACTTGGACTGGGGTAGACAATAATGTCTTTCTGCCACACAAGCCTTAATTTTCTTGACTTGGACTGGGGTAGATAATAATGTCTTTCTGCCACACAAGCCTTAAATTTCATGACTTGGACAGGGGTACACAATAATGTCTTTCTGCCACACAAGCCTTAATTTTCTTGACTTGGACTGGGGTAGATGACAATATCTTTCTGACACACAAGCCTTAATTTTCATGACTTGGACAGAGGTAGACAATAATGTCTTTCTGCCACACAAGCCTTAATTTTCTTGACTTGGACTGGGGTAGATGACAATATCTTTCTGACACACAAGCCTTAATTTTCATGACTTGGACAGAGGTATATAATACATGTAATGTTTTTTTTATGCCACACAAGCGCTAATTTTCTGGACTTGGACAGGGGTAGACAATAATGTCTTTCTGCCACACAAGCCTTAATTTTCTTGACTTGGTTAGGGGTAGATAATAATGTCTTTCTGTCACACAAGCCTTAATTTTCTTGACTTGGACTGGGGTAGATGACAATATCTTTCTAGCAACACAAGCCTTAATTTTTTTGACTTGGACTGGAGTAGATAATAATGTCTTACTGCCACACAAGCCTTAATTTTCATGACTTGGACAGAGGTATATAATACATGTAATGTCTTCCTGCCACACAAGTCCATTATTTTCTTGACTTGGACTGGGGTAGATAATAATGCCTTTCTGCCACACAAGCCTTAATTTTCTTGACTTGGACTGGGGTAGACAATAATGTCTTTCTGTCACACAAGCCTTAATTTTCTTGACTTGGACAGTGGTACAGGTATATAATACATGTAATGTTTTTATGCCACACAAGCCTTAATTTTCTTGACTTGGACTGGGGTAGACAATAATGTCTTTCTGCCACACAAGCCTTAATTTTCATGACTTGGACAGGGGTAGATAATAATGTCTTTCTGCCACACAAGCCTTAATTTTCATGACTTGGACAGGGTTAGACAATAATGTCTTTCTGCCACACAAGCCTTAATTTTCTTGACTTGGACAGGGGTAGACAATAATGTCTTTCTGCCACACAAGCCCTAATTTTCTTGACTTGGACAGGGGTAGACAATAATGTCTTTCTGCCACACAAGCCCTAATTTTGTTGACTTGGACTGGGGTAGATGACAATATCTTTCTGCCACACGAGCCCTAATTTTCTTGACTTGCACAGAAGTATATAATACATGTAATGTTTTTTTATGCCACACAAGCCTTAATTTTCTTGACTTGGACAGGGGTAGATAATAATGTCTTTCTGCCACACAAGCCTTAATTTTCTTGACTTGGACAGGGGTAGATAATAATGTCTTTCTGCCACACAAGCCTTAATTTTCTTGACTTGGACAGGGGTAGATAATAATGTCTTTCTGCCACACAAGCCTTAATTTTCATGACTTGGACAGAGGTATATAATACATGTAATGTTTTTTTTATGCCACATAAGCCTTAATTTTCTTGACTTGGACAGGGGTAGATAATAATGTCTTTTTGGCACACAAGCCTTAATTTTCTTGACTGGGACAATTAGGGTAGATGATGATTATGATGTACTTTTTTTGCACATAAAGTTTACTTTTTGTGACTTTGACAGGTATAGATGATTTGGTATCATCCTGCTACACAAGCCTTAAAGGTAATACAAAGTTTTGGTATGGGGTCGTGAATTTGGTTCAAATGAACATATTGGAAGCATATGCGATCCTACAATATTCACTGATCGTTGTCGCGGTCGAAATCGACTCTAAAGTTATGAAATTATAAATGATAAACACTTCATGTTGTATAGCTCCCTCTCAAGGTCAAGATATTAATTAAGCTATAAAACAATGTTTCTTGACTAAAATCGACCGATAAGCTATTCCCGTTCGGAAATTATATACCACAACTACATATGGTCGCATCTACCATTGTACGGCCGTAGGAGCTATTTGAAATTTATCAAAATTTACCGGGAGCACCGGTAAATCTTAATATTAAATTTTTCTTGAAAGCAGAAGTGTTTTAAGGGTTAAAATTACTAGTGCTTTTAATACATCCACATCCACAGGGGCATCCAAATATATCAAAATTGTAAAGATTCACTATCCACCCATTTTTCAAAATTTCCCAAAACTTCATGACTTTGACAGGCATGGATTATTATACAAATAATGAATGGTTATGAGTTCAATAGTACAAATATTTTCATGAGTTGAATAGAATTAATGTTAATCTTTCAACGAATGAAAATATTCGCACTATTAAACGAATGAAAAACATTCATTTTTTGTTTTATACTGTACAACATCAAAGAAGATCTAATAGAACGTTAATCAACAAATTATGCTTTACTCCTTATATTAAAGATAAATTAAAGTTGGAGTCAAGTGAGCCTTCTCGATTACATTCAGATTGCCTTCGTGTCAGATACACGCGCATACACGGGATACGCGCAGGGCAGAGAGGTACGCAGTCTGCATATAACCAAAAATGCACGGCGCATATAACCAAAAATGCACGCCAACAAGGTTTGGATTGAAAGGCCCTTGCCTCCCCCCTCCCCTCAGCAAAAAAGAGAAAGGGAAAGAAAATAAAGAGGAAGAAGAAAAAACAAGGGGGAAAAGATACGTTTTTGCACCCCTCTCACCCCCACCCCACTCCAAAACGAGAACAAGCGCCAGATACGCCACTGGACACCACAGGCATACTCAGTGGCGGATCCAGGGGGCCGAAACGGCCGCGGCCCCCCCCCCCCCCCCTATTGGCGGCGCAAAAAAAGGGAAAAAAGAGGAAAAAAAGAAGAGAGAAAAAAAAGGAGAAGCATAAGAAAGGATAAGAAAAAGAAAATAGAAGAAAAGAGACAAGAAAGAAGAGAAAAGAAACACAGAGAGAGGGGGAAAAAAAAGCCCCCCCCCCCCTTCTCCCTCCCACTCTGGGGTCGGAAGGACAGAACTCGTGTTCCCAAAATCTCCGGTAAAGGAGTACTTTTCACCCAACAAAGTCCGGCCCGTAATACACAAAAATCCGGCCTGTACTGACTTTACACACCGGAGATAGAGGGGTGCTTTCAAACAGAGGAAAATGCGTACGCGTACCCTAGATAACACTGAGTGGGGGGGGGGGGGGGGAGAGTCGGGTGAGAAAGATGGAAAGACAAGGAAATGGCGCTTAGTGACAGTAACTTTCGAGCCACGGAATCAAAGTTAAACGTTAAAACAGCCCCTGCGCTGTAAAGTCAATTTTGTAATTAACGGTAGGGGGGCCGCTTCACAACTCTTATTTTGCTCTTCATTTGGCCTCAGCTCATATAAACTCGCTTGAGCTTGTATTTGAGCTCATGTTGGTAGTAATCATGGACACGGGCGGTGATCCTGGACCCGATAGGAGGACATGTCCGCCAGGAAATTTAGAAATATAGCTAGAAAGATATATAGCGGAAAGAACGTACAAATTGGGCTTAGGGATTTCCTAGAGTGCATAATGTCAGCATTCAACATTGCAAAATCTCACTTGGTCGCTACGCCCCCTCACCCAATAACACAAACCTATGATATGACACTCGGCCCACGCTCCCGGCCGTGATTTATCCATGGTTGTTGCAATAATTTTTGTTCTTTACTATTTCTACTAACATTATTGTGTGCTATCACAATCATAATTGTTTCATTTTCCCTTTAAAGCAGGCGCGTAGCCAGAGTCGAGAATGGAACAACGAATCGTCTTCTTTCTCTAATAATTTCATTAAGCTATGAAAGGTCAAAGCTTACGCGCTTTGCGCAAGAGGGGGGGGGGGGGGGTGGGAACTGAATTCAGACAAGGATTAATAATCGAGAATGGTACAACAAATCCTCTTCTTTCTCTAATAATTTAATGAAACATCAAAGCTTCCACGTTTCGCGCGGGAGGGGGGAAACTGAATTCAGACAAGGATTATAGAGTCGAGAATGGAACAACGAATCATATTCTTTCTCTAATAATTGCATTAAACAATGAAAGGTCAAAGCTTCCGCGCTTCGCGCCGGAGGGGGAGGGGGAACCAAATTCAGACAAGGAAAAAGGGTCGAGAATGGTACAATGAATCGTCTTCTTTCTCTAATAATTTAATGAAATTATGAAAGGTCAGAGCTTACGCGTTTTGCGCAGGAGGGGGGGGGGGAACTCAATTCAAACAAGAAATATGAGTCGAGAATGATACAACAAATCGTCACTTTCACAAAATACATATTATGCTCATATTTTTGCTCGCTCATTTCGCTCACTAGCCGAATTGTGAACTAGAAAATTACCTTTTCGGGCAAGAGGCTTCAGCCCCCCCCCCCCCCGATGAAAATGTCAAAAAAATGTATAACTTAAAAACGGGGAATGTTGATATCGGACAAGAGACGTGAAGTGAGCTTGCCCCCCTTTCCAAAATTGTGCCTGCTTGTAGGTACCGGCATCGTGCTTCTAATATGACCTTGTCAGTATTGGTATGTTGAGTTGAAAAACTGCGCATTTTTCAAATTTCCGCCCCCCTCCCCCTATTGGAAAATTCTGGATCCGCGCCAGGGCGTACTGATGGGGGGGGGGGGGGGGGGCTCAGTAGATACTAGGCGTATGGTCAGGTCCAATCCCGCTCAATAATTTGTAGGTCCATGAGTCCTAATAAAAATTACTTTCTACAAAAACATTATTGTCGTATAAACAATTACTAGTTTCTTAAATAGCAAACTAAAATGGATAATGGGCCTGCTTGGCTTACTTAATGTCTCAGTGGCGTAGCCTGGATAAGATCAGTCGGGGGCAGGGTGGTGGGGCAAGATTTCCAACAAGGAGGACAATTTACGATAGGATTACATGTGTGTTATGTTTTACTCTTTTTTTTTCCCCGTCACCACATGAGCGGGGGTTGGCTCTATATAATTATCAAAGATAACAGATAAAATATAACTACTTTAAAAAGAGACAACTATTCAGGGCTATATGTCACCCCCTACAGGACCAGGACGGGGGGGGGGGGGGGGGGGCCCCAAATTTCCAAGATCAGTTGAACTTTTTTAGACCCCCCTTTTTGTTTACCTCGATCGATTACATGTATGTGCCCTCCCAAACATCAAACTCTGGCTACGTGCCTGTACAGGACGCCATAGCTGTGGGGATGGCCTCCATCCAATATTTCCCTTTGTTATTATTATGAATAGCGACCCTCTTCTCGTTTTATGAACGGCGACCCTCATTTTGTTTTATGAATAGCGACCCTCATTTCGTATTATGAATAGCGACCCTCTACTTCTATTATGAATAGCAACCCTCTTCTTCTATTATGAAAAGCGACCCTCTACTTCTATTATGAATAGCGACCCTCTACTCCTATTATGAATAGCGACCCTCTACTCCTATTATGAAAAGCGACCCTCTACTTCTATTATGAATATCGACCCTCTACTCCTATTATGAATAGCGACCCTCTACTCCTATTATGAATAGCGACCCTCTTCTATTATGAAAAGCAACCCTCTTCTTCTATTATGAATAGCGACCCTCTACTCCTATTATGAATAGCGACCCTCTTCTTCTATTATGAATAGCGACCCTCCACTCCAATTATGAATAGCGACCCTCTTCTTCTATTATGAATAGCGACCCTCCACTCCAATTATGAAAAGCGACCCTCTACTCCTATTATGAAAAGCGACCCTCATCTTCTATTATGAATAGCGACCCTCTACTCCTATTATGAATAGCGACCCTCTTCTTCTATTATGAATAGCGACCCTCATCTTCTATTATGAATAGCGACCCTCTACTCCTATTATGAATAGCGACCCTCTTCTTCTATTATGAATAGCGACCCTCTTCTTCTATTATGAATAGCGACCCTCTACTTCTATTATGAATAGCGACCCTCTACTCCTATTATGAATAGCGACCCTCTTCTATTATGAAAAGCAACCCTCTTCTTCTATTATGAATAGCAACCCTCCACTCCTATTATGAAAAGCGACCCTCTTCTCCTATTATGAATAGCGATTCTCTACTCCTATTATGAATATCGACCCTCTTCTTCTATTATGAATAGCGACCCTCTACTTCTATTATGAATAGCGACCCTCTACTCCTATTATGAATAGCGACCCTCTTCTATTATGAAAAGCATCCCTCTTCTTCTATTATGAATAGCGACCCTCTACTCCTATTATGAATAGCGACCCTCTTCTATTATGAATAGCGACCCTCTTCTTCTATTATGAATAGCGACCCTCTACTTCTATTATGAATAGCGACCCTCTACTCCTATTATGAATAGCGACCCTCTTCTATTATGAAAAGCAACCCTCTTCTTCTATTATGAATAGCAACCCTCCACTCCTATTATGAAAAGCGACCCTCTACTCCTATTATGAATAGCGACCCTCTTCTTCTATTATGAATAGCGACCCTCTTCTTCTATTATGAATAGCGACCCTCTACTCCTATTATAAATAGCGACCCTCTTCATCGATTATGAATAATGACCCTTATGAATAGCAACCCTCATTTTGCATTATGAATAGCGACCCTCATTTCGTATTATGAATAGCGACCCTCATTTCGTATCATAAATAGCGACCCTCTTTCTGTGTTATGAATACCGACCCTTTTGTAATATTATGAATAGGGACCCTCATGAATAACGACCCCGATTTCGTATTATGAATAGCGACCAGGACGGGGGGGGGGGGGGCCCCAAATTTCCAAGATCAGTTGAACTTTTTTAGACCCCCTTTTTGTTTACCTCGATCGATTACATGTATGTGCCCTCCCAAACATCAAACTCTGGCTACGTGCCTGTACAGGACGCCATAGCTGTGGGGATGGCCTCCATCCAATATTTCCCTTTGTTATTATTATGAATAGCGACCCTCTTCTCGTTTTATGAACGGCGACCCTCATTTTGTTTTATGAATAGCGACCCTCATTTCGTATTATGAATAGCGACCGTCTACTTCTATTATGAATAGCAACCCTCTTCTTCTATTATGAAAAGCGACCCTCTACTTCTATTATGAATAGCGACCCTCTACTCCTATTATGAATAGCGACCCTCTACTCCTATTATGAAAAGCGACCCTCTACTCCTATTATGAATAGCGACCCTCAACTTCTATTATGAATAGCGACCCTCTTCTCCTATTATGAATAGCGATCCTCTACTCCTATTATGAATATCGACCCTCTACTCCTATTATGAATAGCGACCCTCTACTCCTATTATGAATAGCGACCCTCTTCTATTATGAAAAGCAACCCTCTTCTTCTATTATGAATAGCGACCCTCTACTCCTATTATGAATAGCGACCCTCTTCTTCTATTATGAATAGCGACCCTCCACTCCAATTATGAATAGCGACCCTCTTCTTCTATTATGAATAGCGACCCTCCACTCCAATTATGAAAAGCGACCCTCTACTCCTATTATGAATAGCGACCCTCTTCTATTATGAATAGCGACCCTCTTCTTCTATTATGAATAGCGACCCTCTACTTCTATTATGAATAGCGACCCTCTACTCCTATTATGAATAGCGACCCTCTTCTATTATGAAAAGCAACCCTCTTCTTCTATTATGAATAGCAACCCTCCACTCCTATTATGAAAAGCGACCCTCTACTCCTATTATGAATAGCGACCCTCTTCTTCTATTATGAATAGCGACCCTCTTCTTCTATTATGAATAGCGACCCTCTACTCCTATTATAAATAGCGACCCTCTTCATCGATTATGAATAATGACCCTTATGAATAGCAACCCTCATTTTGCATTATGAATAGCGACCCTCATTTCGTATTATGAATAGCGACCCTCATTTCGTATCATAAATAGCGACCCTCTTTCTGTGTTATGAATACCGACCCTTTTGTAATATTATGAATAGGGACCCTCATGAATAACGACCCCGATTTCGTATTATGAATAGCGACCCTCTTCTAATATTATGAATACCGACCCTCTTCTTTCATTATGAATAGCGGTCCTTATGAATAATGACCCTTATGAATAATGACCCTTTTCTCCAATTATGAAAAGCGGACCTTATGAATAGCGGTCCTTATGATTAGCGGACCTTATGAATAGCAAACCTTATGAATAGCGGTCCTTATGAATAGCGACATTGACCCTGCAGTACAGTGGTCTGAAATCAGATTATTAATTACTGGCTCTATAGCTCTTAAAGAGAAGGTTGAGTTCTGGGAAGAGGTGAAAAATAATTTGTGAGCGTTATCATTCCTATTATGCAAGTGTGGAAGAACATCAGATAAGACATGTTCCCTTAAAAAGCATGGCTCTTCAAATGCCTTCATATTCTAAATATGTCATGTAACATCGTAAAACTCGGGGGAATAGCCTTTTTACGCCACGTGGTTGTGTAGTCCCATATACATCTTTCTGTGTACAGTGTTTGTAACTTTACCAAGACTTGGCCAAATTTCTTATCATTTTGATGATTCCAGAACCTTGCAATACACACAAATTCTTATATGCTAGATGATCAACCTTTTCTGGTCGATTCCACACCGTTTCTTTCACAATGCAATCGCAAAACCAGAACTCAACTTCATCTTTTAGTTGTCGTCTGCATAGAAATGTGCGCTAAGACCATGTCGCTGTATGATAGAGCCAAGAGGGGTGATGTAGAGTGTGAAGAGCAAGGGACCGAGGACAGAGCCTTGCGGAACTCCGTAGCTAAGGGTGGTCTCAGGTGATAGCTTGCCATTGATGACCACAGCTTTTCTTTTCTTAACTTAAAGGTACTATGTCCCTTTTGCAGCCAACCTCAAATTCTGTAGAACTTTGCAGGAATTATGAATATGTCATGTATGTCCTATCTGTGAAATTTAAACGTTAGCAGTGTCCTAATATTCAAATTATGCAAGGAAACCGTCTACTTGCTAGACTTCACTGTCAGACACTATTGTCAGTATTGAGTGACTGACTGGCTTTTTGTCTTCTTTGGTAATAACGTACATAAAATGAGCTGTAAAGGATTCGTCTACATCAATAACTCACTTCTTGTGATGGCCAAAATTAAACTGATTGAATCTTTGTGCAGCATAAAACGTACGACCATGCTGTACAATGGTCTGAAAATCAAGACCATTACTTATTGGCTCTATAGCTCCTAAGTCGATTTGACAACTAATAGTCGTTATTTTCCCACTTAAAGACATTTTCAAGCCCCCTTTTTTTCGGAAAGTTCTAAATTAATATTGTCTTTCAAATGCTGTTGGAATTTAACCTTTTCATTTTTGGGGCCTGCAAATGGGACATAGTACCTTTAAAGTTCCAGATATGTGTAAAACGTATTCCATTAGCAAATAATGAAATACTCAACTTTGCCTCTGAAGAAATAAAAATTCTTCATAGTTACGTGACATATTCTTTTTGTCAATACTCCTCTTTGAAAATCCATCGGCAAAGTGATTTTGAGAATTTTAATGGATATCTGCATTTAAAGTGAATTTTGATGTGGAATTGGGAAATCTTAATGAATTTTGATATTTGGAATCTCAAAGTTTGTGAATTTCAAAGTTTAAATTCATCCAATGTACAGAAAGCCAGTGCTGTAAAGTCTTACTGCCACACAAGCCTTAATTTTCATGACTTGGACAGAGGTATATAATGTAATGTTTTTCTGCCACACAAGCCTTAATTTTCATGACTTGGACAGAGGTATATAATACATGTAATGTCTTTCTGCCACACAAGCCCTCATTTTCTTGACTTGGACAGGGGTAGACAATAATGTCTTACTGCCACACAAGCCTTAATTTTCATGACTTGGACAGAGGTATATAATACATGTAATGTTTTTCTGCCACACAAGCCCTCATTTTCTTGACTTGGACAGGGGTAGACAATAATGTCTTACTGCCACACAAGCCTTAATTTTCATGACTTGGACAGAGGTATATAATACATGTAATGTCTTTCTGCCACACAAGCCTTAATTTTCTTGACTTGGACAGGGGTATATAATACATGTAATGTTTTTCTGCCACACAAGCCTTAATTTTCTTGACTTGGACAGGGGTAGACAATAATGTCTTACTGCCACACAAGCCTTAATTTTCTTGACTTGGACAGGGGTATATAATACATGTAATGTCTTTCTGCCACACAAGCCTTAATTTTCATAACTTGGACAGAGGTATATAATACATGTAATGTTTTTTTTATGCCACAGAACTGGCTTTCTGTACTGGCTTTCTGTACATTGGATGAATTTAAACTTTGAAATTCACAAACTTTGAGATTCCAAATATCAAAATTCATTAAGATTTCCCAATTCCACATCAAAATTCACTTTAAATGCAGACATGTAATGTTTTTTTTTTTCCACAGAAGCCTTAATTTTCTTGACTTGGACAGAGGTATATAATACATGTAATGTCTTTCTGCCACACAAGCCTTTATTTTCATTACTTGGACAGAGGTATATAATACATGTAATGTCTTTCTGCCATACAAGCCCTCGTTTTCTTGACTTGGACAGGGGTAGACAATAATGTCTTACTGCCACACAAGCCTTAATATCCATGACTTGGACAGAGGTATATAATACATGTAATGTCTTTCTGCCACACAAGCCCTAATTTTCTTGACTTGGACAGGGGTAGACAATAATGTCTTATTGCCACACAAGCCTTAATTTTCATGACTTGGACAGAGGTATATAATACATGTAATGTTTTTCTGCCACACAAGCCTTAATTTTCTTGACTTGGACAGGGGTAGACAATAATGTCTTACTGCCACACAAGCCTTAATTTTCTTGACTTGGACAGGGGTATATAATACATGTAATGTCTTTCTGCCACACAAGCCTTAATTTTCATGACTTGGACAGAGGTATATAATACATGTAATGTTTTTTATGCCACACAAGCCTTAATTTTCTTGACTTGGACAGGGGTAGATAATAATGTCTTTCTGCCATGACAAGCTCCTTGGCTTTTCATTGGTTCCTCCACAGCATTGGAATATTATTGCATTACCTGTATTATATGTGTGTGATGTTTCTATTCAATGAGGAAAAAAGATAAATCAATTTTTTGGTCATTCAAAAGTCACAAATAAATAGTTGTATACTTTTTGGACATCAAGTTTTTTAGGCACACAAGCCTTAATTTTCTTGTCTTGGACAGGGTAGCTGATCGTCTTTTCTGCCACACAAGCCTCAATTTTCACGACTTAGGCGGGTAAATGATGTGTTTTTGCGGGACACAAGCCTTAATTTTCCTGACTTGGATAGAGGTAGACAATAATGTCTTTTGGGCATACAAGCCTTAATTTTAATTTTAAAAACCAGTCTCAACACATATTGTATTAAAAAACACACAAGATGCATTTTCATTTAATTTTAGACAAACACACAAGAAGTTGGGAATTAAGACACACAAGTAGTCTTTAGAAGGAAAAAATGAAAAGACACACAAGATACCCCTTTTTTTCAGACACACAAGACAAAAATCTCACAAGCATACTGTCGTGAGTAGTACCGTACGTCCGTCCGTACGTCCGTCCGTCCGTACGTCCGTCCGTACGTCCGTCCGTCCGTCCCGTTTGACCGTTATCACAATATCTCAAGAACCATTTAAGATTTAAACTTAAGACTCGGGAATAGTATTTATCACCATAGGAAGACGATCTGATTAGATTTTGGAGTACGTAGGTCAAAGGTCACAGGTCACAGAGGTCAACTTATGAAATTCCTTGTATTGAGTTTGTTAGCGCGATATCTCAAGAACCATTTGAGATTTAAACTTCAAACTTAAGGATAGTATGTATCACCATAGGAAGACGATCTGATTAGATTTTGGAGCACGTATGTCAAAGGTCAAGGGTCACAGAGGTCAACTTATGAAATTCCATACATTGAGATTGTTATCATGATATCTCAAGAACCACTGGAGATTTAAACTTCAAACTTAGTGATAGTGTGTATCACTATAGGAAAACAATCTGATTAGATTTTGGAGCACGTATGTCAAAGGTCAAGGGTCACAGAGGTCAACTTATGAAATTCCATACATTGAGATTGTTATCATGATATCTCAAGAACCATTTGAGATTTAAACTTCAAACTTAAGGATAGTATGTATCACCATAGGAAGACGATCTGATTAGATTTTGGAGCACGTAGGTCAAAGGTCAAGGGTCACAGAGGTCAACTTATGAAATTCTATACATTGAGATCGTTATTGCGATATCTCAAGAACCACTGGAGAATTTTCACTTCAAACTTAATGATAGTATGTATCACCATATCATAATATCTCAAGAACCACTGGAGATTTAAACTTCAAACTTAATGATAGTGTGTATCACCATAGGAAGACAATCTGATTAGATTTTGGAGCACGTAGGTCAAAGGTCAAGGGTCACAGAGGTCAACTTACGAAATGCCATACATTGAGATTGTTATCATGATATCTCAAGAACCACTGGAGATTTAAACTCCAAACTTGTTTAAATTGCTCTATGGCGGAGGCATCATTTTCGACTGCGCGCAGTCAAAATTCCATCTAGTTGTTGTTGTTGTCTAAACATAATGTAAAAACATGATCTTTCCTTTAAGCAGTCTTTATTTCAAAATTTGGTAAAATTTCTAATTTAAACATCTGCATCACTTCTTACTGTTTAGAGAGGATGGCATGGGGTGCATTCCAGCAGAGATCAGTTCAGCCATGGTTCACAAGTTTAACCGATCTGATAGCAATTAAGACACAATGAATTGAGAGACTATGATCATCCAATTACCAATTTTTCACAACAAAATTTTCTTTTTCTTTCCTTTTATGTTTCAGCATCTGTGTCACTTCTCACGGTTGAGAGAGGAGGGCATGGGACGGGTTCCACCAGAGACAAGCTCAGCTTTGGTTCACAAGTTTAACCCATCCAGTAACGAGGCACAGAGGACTACAGTGGAGGCTATGGTCTACACACCGGGCAGTAAGTCCACTCAGCTTGATGTCTGCATGGTTCTTTGGGTTTCTTTTATATCTTTCTTTTTTAATCTAAAAACTCATAGTAATACCATTTTCTAGAAAAGCTATGCATGATTAGCGATTTTCCTTTGTTTGTGACTACACTGTTTTCAAAATGCACATAATTCAACAGGTTAGATATTTCTTTTTCACCACACAACGCACGGTTTATCATCCTCTAAGGTCCTTGAAGTGAATAGTGAAATAGTTTTGTTTGTGTATTTTAGTTTATGAGGAATTTCAGCTAGATATTTCTTTGTGCTGGGTCAGGTAAGTATGCTGCCGTGTGGAATTTATTCTAACCGTGTAATAACTCAGAAACAAATCTAAATATTTTTACCAAAAATGTAATTACACTACAATAATAATTCATGAATTCTCCGGATCAGTGCTATTAGAATAGATGATACCTTTTGATCAAGAGGGGCCTAGTTAGTAGTATGTCAGGATAAATATCCCCTGATGCATGCTGCCCCCACCGACGGCACACACATCAGAACTGACCCCTTACTATACCCTCTGTACATCCCTCAGCCTCTGTCTTTTCAGACCGAAGTATGAGCGAGGAGGAGGCCACGCCCAAACTCTGGTGCGCCATGGGGTCAGGCAAGGTCAAGGTCTTCGACGGGAGCAACTTCGTGCTGGAGGCGGAATTTGCCGACGCCAAGGACAGAGTGGTAAATTTTTCAGTTCTTCTCATCTTTTTAAAAAGTCTTTTTGACTTCAAGTTGAATATATTTGTACATTGCCAAGGTCGGTGTCATGATTTAATGTACATTGTTAGTACAAACATTATTTTTTGTTCAAAAGTCACATTGACTATTTTTATATCATTTATAACCTTCAAAGAGGGAAGAGTGTATTGAGCAAGCTTAGTTGGAATTCAAATAATTTTACTTTCAAATGAAAATTGGGTAAAGTTCCTTTTATCATCAAACTAGCCTATAATAGATGAATGATTAAAATTCTTCATGAAAAAAAAGGTATTTTTAATGGCCAAATAGTTACGTTTGATAATTCAATTCAATTCAAAGTTTATTCAACACTCACCTTACTAGTAATTATGTATCATTCATTTATTTCTTTGTATGTGTAACAGTGCTGCCTGCTGTCTGTGAGAGGAGAGCAGGTATGGGCGGGGTCGTTCGATACAACCATCTACATCATTGACATACCCAGCTGCCTGTCAAACAAACAGCTTGTAGAACATAACGACATTGTCTCTGACATGACCATATCAGAAGATGGCAAGTAAGTATGATTTTACAACATACATTTTCAAAAGTTAGTTGTACGCTTAGCCAATTACCTCCACACCTTTGACCTTATCTAAAAATGAAGCATTTTGTGTTGAACTTGATGATCCCTGTATTAAGCCTACGGGGAATAGATAATTCAGTAGCCAACAAGTTATATAGATACAGTAGAATGTTTAATCTGTTGTCATTCAAAGTATAGTATAGTATAGTATCATGATTATTTTAGAAACGAAATTGCTCTGGAACTTAATTTACAAATGTGAAACGACGTGTTTATATGTTGATAAATCTGGAAAAAATGTGCTATGGAATCCCCAGTGTACAGTGTATTACAAAAGAGAAAACAGATTTGTTTGGCAGCACAGATTAATCTTAGCGATGATATCCTCTAACAACCTTCAAAGCTTATTAAAGAAAAGTGATTGATTTGGGTTTTGTATATGCATAAAGAAAAATCGACCATACCACCAAACTTGTGACCTTGTCCAGTACTGTATTACATTTCATGTTGAGCATTTTATTATTTTCATTATGCTAGTATTGTATACACCTTGTTTCAATCAATATGTTGCATTTCTGTATTCAGGATTGCCTTCACATGCAGCTTGAATGGGCAGATCTTTGGTTGGGACACGCAGAGCTTGTCACAGAAACATCAGATACAGCTGAAGAATACCAAGACGCTCGTCTCAATGAGATGGTACAATGACAAGTTATGGTGCTGTAAGTTTCCTTGCAATTATCAACAGCATGACTATCATCATCATATAGTACACCTGTCTCATATATTATGATATTATTCATGCAGTCTTATGGCATGTTGATATCTTTTAATTTGCTCATTTTAGACATGTACTTCTTTTGCAGTAGATTATTATTATTTCAAGTTTCTTTATTATTATTGTCATTTGTAAAAGTGTTTAGAAACAGTCCTGTATTTGTCTATTATTTCTATTATTGATATGATCATGATTATTATTGATGTATCTTTATCATTGTTATTGGTCTCAATGATTATCAGCAAACATTTGTTTACTTTTAAAAAAGACAAGAGAATGAGATTTTACTTTTTATATGATTATCATCTCATCATGCTGTGAACACATTTGCAATATGCAAAATGTTTTTCATTCCCTCGATCGTCAATGTCCCTGACTCTATGATAGCTAAACTCCACCTGGTATTGTATTTTGCAGGTACCAAGACTGATATCAAAGTCATAGGCCTGGATGGTAGTGAGCTGAGCAGCCTCCAGCATCTTGACAAAGATGGGGGTCCATCCCTCATTGAGTCGTTCCTTCTTCTAGGGAACAGGGTAAGTTATATAACTATTAGTATCATGAGTGGGACTATGAGGCTGAGACAGAGGCAGGAGATGATGCAAATCGTGATGATAAAGATTCAGGATGGTGGTGGTGATGAAAATGATGACGATGAGGAAGATGATGATGATGAGGAAGATGATGGTGGTGATGATAGAATTGAGGGGAATAATGCTGATGGTAGTGATGAAGATGATGATGATGAGGAGGAGGATGTTTATTATGATAGGGAAGATGAAAATGATGATGGTGATGATGATGATGATGGTGATGAGGAGGATGGGGATTTTTATATAATGAGGATGGGGAGGAGGAGGAGAGGGAGGATAATGAGAATGGTGCTTCATCTTATCTTGATTGTGGGGATGACGGTGTTGAATAATGATGATCATTTTAAGTTTTATTTAGATTTTAATAACATTATATAGAACGTTACTTACAGCTAATCTTTGTTCTTTGACAGATCTGGACAGGTTGTGGTAGGAGAGGAGAGGTAGCCTGCTGGAATGTGAACACCTTCAAACAAGAGAAGCTTCTTACCATATCATGCCGGGGTATCAGCAAGCTTGTTGCCGTAGGAACCAGGGTCAGTATATTATACATTCTCCACTTAGAGCCTCTGCCTCCAAATGCTTTGTTATTATCTGTCTATGAAAAGATTTTCTTCATAAATCATATGGAATGCAATAGCAGTCTTCAGTGGTTTGTTCTGTAACATATTCAATACATTTTTATCTCATAACACATATCAGGCTAGGTTTTAGATAAAATGTAAAGAAGCCATTTCAGAGGTCTACATTAATGTTGCCCTGTATCACTTATACTAATACCCAAAGCTGTCCCCCCCCCCCCCCCTAGTGTAGCTATGATGTCATCCTCCTCTTTTCCCTTCCATCCTCTTTGGAGATCAGCTCATTATTCCAAAAAGAAAAGCCAATCCCGGCAGCCAAGACTCTCCGTAGTCTAGCTCAATGTGCGGTCATTTCAGTGGAAACTAAAGTTACAACAGCAATTTTATAATTCTTATTTTGATTACTTTATTGTTTATATCGGTTTAGATATGGGCTGGTAGCAAACAAGGCAAGATTCACCTCTTCGATGCCAACACCTGTGAGTACGAGAAGGAGCTCGAGGCTCATGAAGATGCTATCAGGTCCATGTGCCAGGCAGAGTTACGTTACGTCATCACCGGGGCAGGCAGCAAGGATGGAAAGGTCGCCCTCTGGAGGGCAAACTTTGTGGCAAACTAAAGGAGTGTAGCTTGGCAAATACTGGTTAACGCCATCTACGACTTCTTTTGGACAACTGCACGTAAACGAAGAGACTTCATTAGCGGTAGTCAACGACTTAATCTCTACATGGTCAGCGCGCGCTAGCGTTTGCGAAACAGACCGAATTTCGCGTATGTTGCATGCACATGATTACTGCGGTTGCGTTGTCCAGAGAAGTATTATACCTGATTGGCCCCAAGTCAGGCCAAGTCAAATTTCATAACTTCAACTTCAACCTAATCTTAAACCTAAAATCCAACTGTAATCCTAGTCCTAACCATAAAAACTTTGATGAAATAAGTCCTGGAGGAGCACATTAATGCTTCTCGTGTAGATGAACAGCTTGAAGATGGAAAATATCTGTCTTGAATATATTTAGAACAAGTCAACAAAGAAATTGAGCTTCTTGAAATTTAATAATGTTATGAACTGAAATATAGAGTTACAAGTAGGGATTGTTTACTTTTTTTGGTTGAAGTTTTCTACAGGGAAATGAAAGCTGCGCAAAGTTGTCAATATTTATTGGTTATTCTTGTTTAAAACACCTTGGGAGGAGCTACTCTTATCCTTCAATGTGCAATAAAGATCCCTATGATTTAAACGTAAAATCACAAATCAGTTATTCAGTGCTGTATTATAAAGAGATATATATACATGTCAATTTCTTTAAACTTTAAATTTGTCCTTTAATACAAAAAAGACAAATTTTCACATGTTTCCAACATATGTCTGATTTTATTCTTGTACTTCTGATGTAAATTTTAGCTCAGACTTTGTAAAGGCTTATTCAGATATGTACCAGTACATAAACATGTGCCTGCACATCTTATTTTTTAGAAAGTCAGTCAGTATTTTCATTTCCTTTTTCCTCTGCACGTATATGAAAATGAAAAAAATCATTTTAATACCTTTTTATCATAGAAGATTAGAAAACAAAGATATCAAGAATATACTTTCATCTGGAACCAATAGTAAGTGCAGAACCAATACGTTTCTCATAATTCCAATATACAATGTGTTTTTTTTACATTGAAATGAAGATGCAATCAATTTAGTGTCCTTTGTTAATGAGCCAATTGTCAACAGTGCCCAAATTGCAGACTGTTGAATGTTCTCAGAAGAACATAGATTCTTTTTATTTTTAATGCATTGTAACTTCAAATTTTATGCCAATATAATTTTTTCAAAAATGATCTGTGTTCTGGACCTGTTAAGAGTTCATAGTGAAATGTAATTTATATTAAGTAATGTATTATGTGCTATGTCTATGTGTAAATATGTCAGTGCATTATGTAGATACACTTGTCGTACTTAATGTTTCAATAGTCCAGCTATATATGTATATACATATCAACCACAGCTGCTTTTCATATATCGTATACTTCCATTTTTGATTTGCTTCCACAGATATGTCTTTCTTGAAAATATGCCAAATTACATGTACAATTATTTCCATAATAAAGACGCCTAGTAGTCAGGTTTTCGTTGGGAATTTGACACCATTCTGATGTTTACCCAATAACCGGTGTTGTCATTCACTTTTACGAGAGACATGTCTTGTGTAATGCACTGTGCTCTAGCCTACCACCATATGGAATTCTCATCATGTACAGTGCAAATATTTGTAATAGCTGATGGCACTTGACAAACTAGACGTATGCATTAAATTTGGTTACATTTCAAAAATTACCAATTGGAATTGCCCTATTGGTACATAATCTGGTGATGCATTTGTTATTCAGGATAGTGCTTACATATAGTTTCTGGTGTCTAGTGTCTATGTATAAACTGTCCTTGTACAGTTATAGCGTCAATATGAAGTGTTTTGTCAACCCTCCTGTTTGATGTTCTCGATTAGTTACACCCAGCCTTACTTTATTCTACATATATTCTTTTGTCATGTGTAAATTTGCAATATTTGTTTGTTATATATTTGTAAAAATGCAAAAGAAAAAGAAAATCAAACAGAAATCAATCAATCAATCAATCAATTGCATATAATACATGTATTATTATGTCACTTTTATTCCATTGAGTTTTATTGTCAAAAGACAATCTTGTGATACTATTCAAGTTTCTATCAGTGTGTCAATTTCATACTTACTATGCGACCTAAACAATTATGATGTGCAATATTTGTTATGTTATCGTAGTCTTTTTCATGCTTTTGCCCATTTCCCAAAGTCTTCTGACTAAGAGGAAGAAATTGGGTTTCTTGTTGTTCAAATTTTGATTCCATCACATTTTTTAAAAATAGTTATTGGTAAAGGCCATTCATGTAACTTAAGTGAAAACATATATTTTTGATGGGGGAGTCTAGTATTTGGTGTATCAAGTACATGTGTATGCAACTTCTCGAAAATATAAACAAAATAAACCTGTGTGGTATTTTGTTCTACCCTAATTTTTATTGAGGTAATTGATGGAATTTTCTTTCATTCCTTAGACTTATATCAACACTGCATTACCTGTTAATATATTTCCATTTGCTATGCACTAAGATCATTCTCAGGATAATATTAATTATACATTTAAATGCAATCATGATGTGAACTTGTGGTTAGGAGAGAATTGAAAGTACATTGTACTTTAATATGTAGTTTCAAGCATTTGCAAGCCTTCACCACTCTAAAGGAATTTACAACAACAAAAAACTAGAGGTAGAACCTATGTTAGCATCAAAACTTTTACTTTTTTGTATAAAGTAACACAAATTAGTTAATTCTTTAGATTTAGTAGAGCAGGGCCCGTTGCATAAAACTTACATTGATGGTAACTTTGCCATTAATTGTAATTTTCTAGGAAACCTTGATTTGATTGGCTGTTGAGTGATGTTGCCATGGTGACTAAGTTACATCAACGGTAAGTTTTATGCAATTGGGCCCTGGTGTCAAAACAAGGTTGTACATATCAAGTCTAGCAGGGTGTATACCTCAATGTGTATTGTGTAGCACATATTGTCAGCAGGAATGCAGTTCAGTCATTTAGACTAGACTCTAATACCAAATACAATGCTAATCAGCTCTAACATATGGCAAATTATGTTCTCATAGTATATACTAAATATTCTCTAGGTCTCTCCAATGTTCTCCTTCGTGAGAAATATTTCATTGAAAGATTATCTCATATAGCTCTAGCCTCTTGCACCATGGTTTGCACATGACTGACACAAAGTTTAACCCTCCAAGTTAAAGCCAAGAAGACTCTAATCATATTATTTAAAAAAATTAAAAGATTGTTCAATAACAATGCACTTACTTGCAGTTCCAATTGGTCACATTGTCACTTTGCTAAATCTATGCATGTTTGTATATTTCAATAATTTATGCAACATATTTTCATATCTTCCAGCAAAATGCAACCAAATATATTTTTTGCACATTCAATTTACTTTATTATTAATTTGTTGATTATATGTTTATACTGTATATTAAACATTATTATTTTCATGTATGTCTACAATAGATGAAACAAAAAAGCTATTACGAGACTATGTTGCAATAAAGTCTACATGTGAATATAGCCTAAAAATTATTTTTGACTACAGGTATGTTGTCTTCTTTTCAAATATGTAAAATTGTCTTTAAAGCAAGCATTATTAATGATATACTGTAACACTTGATTGCTATTTTTTTTAATTACATCAACAATTCAGCATTTACTGCATTTAGTATCAAGCTGGACTTGGTACATAATGTATATTGTAAATCAAATCTTGTAGAATTTATCTACACTAAATCTTGAGACATATTAGTTGTAAAACAATGCTCAGAAATTCCTACTAGATTTTAACCCGTGGACAAATGAAGGCAAGTAAATATGTATTTTTCTGATTGTATCATCTATTCATTTGGAACATAACAATACCATATATTCCATTTCACAACATCTTTTGGAATGTGCTTCCTACTGTCGGTAGCTTGGTATGTGTGATACTCTTTCTCAATTAACCCGTCTTTAACAGCATGTGCTATCTATGTTTAGATTTCATGGTGTAAAACAACTTACATTGCATTATATATTCATGTTTCAAGTGTCGTATAATGGTAACTAAATGCACAACAAAAGAAATTACTTTCACACACGATATTTTCATTTATGTTTGTCTTTTATCTCGAAACAACCTTCAACAATTAATTTCACATTATTTATAAACATGTTTTTTACACAAAATATACCAACTGTACATACATGTAGTACATTCTTGGCACATAATTCATATACAAACCTGTTTAGTGTCTAAGTAGTCTATAATTTACAAATAAAAACTGTTTTTCATATACATGGGACACTCATACCCAAGAGTTAATAGGCAATCATTACATCAAAAAAATTCTTTTACCAGCTGACCTCACCACCAAATTACATATATTGTGTATGCCCAATGACAATAACAATTTATGGAAACTTTAATCAATTATGAGCGTATTACGTGCAGCGTAGAGAACTTTTACTCCTGTAACAGCTTGTTATAGCAATAAATAGAGGTATAACTACCGGTAACATTTCTGGACTATACTATATTATGATGCAAATTACAAATCAAAATGATCAGAGAATACAGAAGAAACGTCTCTGAGTGTCAACCAAAACTTCATAACAAATCACATTGGAGAGCGGGCTCGATCACACCTTTTGCACCAAGTATTTTTTACTTGGTCATATTAAAAAGGTATGTATTAAAGCTGTACATAACGAAGTAGATATGATGACAACATTATATACAATTACAATATTATTTCATCCACATTCATTCAGCTTCTTTGAAAGGTCCCAGGACATGTATACAAATAATGACTGTTTTGAGGGGCACAATGAAAACTATAGCCCAAGGACATCTCAAAACGATACTGTGCCCCGAGACAAAGTTGTATGCGTTAGTAGAACTATACCTGGGCAAACCTAAAAGCTAGATTCACTTTAAGCAATAGCCTAAAAGCAATGTATTAAAGCTTATCTGCCGTAGTTTACAGGAGGGATTAGACTGCCCTGCAAGGTCACTGGACCGGTGGTTATCTCATCAACTCAGCTCTCAGTTAACATAAGAAAAAGAGGATCATGGGGGACCAATGGTCACCGATTAGGCATTGTTTGTTACATAGAGGGCGCAAGTAGCTACAAGTAGTGCAGTGGGCCTTTAATTACCATTTGCCTGTCACGTGCCAACATGAAAGATGAAAGTTTACTTTGAATAATGTTACACATCCAAAAGTATTGTTTACAAACAATATACATGTATGCTTATGAAAAGAAATAGATATAATTTGTACTTGCACTGATGAGAAACTGGATGGGAAACACAAAAACATAAATACAATAAACACAATCATAATATACACTGTACATGTACCGGTATATATCGTCTGTTCGGAGCCAGAAATGCTCCAAACAGATTTTAAAAATTAGAAAAATCTTCTTCTTCTTTTTTCTTCCCTGAATCCCCCCTCTGCTGTTTGATACAAATATTGATTTCATTTAAAAAAGAAGATTAATCTTCGCTTTTGAAAATTCTATGCTTTTAGAGCATTCATGAATAATCCCTTGACACAACTTATTTCACAAAAGTGTAGATTCTGGACCCGAGAGCAATCAAATAAGCACTCTAAAATCATCTGCAGTGTATACACCTGTATGTGTATTAACAAATTAGGACACAAAACAGACATGTACATGTATATATATAATGTATATATATGTAGGCCTATCATTTTAACATCAAACAGCAATTAATAAACAGTCGCGTGTTTTGATAGACTATGTATGTACAAACATGAAAATGCAACGTAGCACAGCTTAAGAATTTAATATGGATTGTAACTAAACAGTTACTATATATATATCAAACTTTGCACATGGCATTTTGTTTTTCTAATGGGCTGATCAAAGGTTCCCACAAACTAATTTCAGGGGTTTCATATATCTACCAATTAATCAAAGTTCAAGTAGCTCAAACCTATTACTTCCAAGGAGCTGGTTTACTAGGTGTTGCTGAGCGCCTCCCCGAGGCAGACTGAGGCCTGCTTCCTGTGGATGACCTTCGACCTCCAGCGGCCGACCCAGGCCGACTTCCACTGGCCGACCCAGGGCATTCACCCATGCTTGAGTTTGACCTTGATTCAAATTCAAGACTACCCTGAACAGGGGACCCCCACAAAAGAGGTGTTTTTCTACGTTTATCGGCCTTCTTGTCCGTCCATGGTGCCTCAAAAGAGGGCTCCTCGAGAGGTCCCCCAAAGAGGGAGTGGTCGACGTAAGTCGGTGTGTGCTGCTGAATCCGATACTTATTCCTCGTCTTAGGCATGGACGGGGAGACAGTCAGCATTGGTTTGATTGCTGGAGATTTCCTCGTTGCCCCACTAGAGGGCGTTCTTTGTGGTGGATGATCGCTCCATTCAACCTGTGCTTTCCTATTCCTATCTCTATGTGATCCGAAGAGTGTCTCGTCCACTGAGGAGTCATTGGATATCACCCGATATCTGTAGTTTTTCTTCACGCTTCCATTTGAAGTGTCTCTGCCCATGGACTCGCCCTGTACGCTGAGGCTGGACTGGCGCCCACTGCCAGTATTACGAAAAGAATAATCCGACATTTTATCTCTTTTCAGATGATCTAATTATTGTAGAGTGCCATTGAAAACTGAAACCTCCTCCACATCCTAAGTAAGCAGCTACCTCATTAACCTTTCTCATGTACTTTTTAGAATGTAACAGTGAGCATGGTCGAAAATTTGAGTGGCTTGGGTAAACTTCTGCAGGTAGAAACTGTTACTAGACCTGGACAAGAATATCTCTGTCTAGCTTTTTTTTGAAGTCCCAATACCTTGTGTCAACCGCTTGGTCAGGCTCCTGTGGACAAAAGAATAAAAGGGTACAACATTAGAGAATTGCAGCCTCATTTTCCTAAATTGGCGTCTACAAGGATTAAGGGCCCTTCTTATTGACTATCGCTGGCTTCCATTCGCTCAATGTTATAAGATATTGGTGCGAGGAGAAAGCCTGCGATTTTCATTTTGATCCGATACCAAAATCATGATATTTCAGTCATACCCTCTATATATTACAATTTTTTCAGAATCCTTAAAAGGTTAAGTATTTCAACTAAGTTTAAATCTTACGTAACTTTTCTTTAAATTTGAAAAATTCTTGTTTTCGTTATATCTAAGGTACAAATTGGAAATTTATTCTGAAATGTTTGTTGACTTTTCTATTTTATGTGTGTGCAGTGCCATTTGTGTGTGTCAGTTATGTGTGAGCGCGTCACCTCACTGTACAGCGCTCAATTCGCAAAGTTCTATGTGCTAGGCCAGGGAGCATGAAGAACTTTGCGCATTGAGCGCTGTACAGTGAGCCTATGAGCTCCCATTGAATGATCGATCTGCTCGAGTGGCTTCAAATTTAAGTGAGAGAGGGCCTACTTAACTTCAGCGCAACTTAAATTCAATGGCAATGTCAATACGTAACATTATGTCACACCAAGCCAGATTTTGACATGTCAATCATGCTAACATTAATAACATTAACAGTGACAATACATTCTCGACGATAAGGCCTGATACTACTAGTATCAAATTCATTTTTCATTTCATTTCATTTTTATTTTTTCATTTCCAACAAAATACAATACATAATAACGAATACAATGTAAAAATGTATACAAAACATAGTTACATTGGTAATAAACAAATCTTAATAATAATTTATACATTTTAGGAAGACAAAAAAATGAATTTTAAAATTTAATTGCATTTATATTTTGAGAAAATGGAGAGGTCCACTGAAAAGCAAAGCTTGTAAATTGTGGACCCGGCCCCTCAGATAATAATGAGAATTCATGAGATGTCTAGCGAGTAAACTCTTCGTAAAACGGCATAGGAACATCAGAAACATCTCCGTATTAGGTGGACACAGCTACGACTGTCTCGTCATTGGTTTCGAGAAACGAGTCCCTGGCGCGGCGCCGGCTTTATCAGACAAGTTCAAATCAAGTTAGTGATAGTACAGAACGGTACGCAATTTGCGATACATGGGACCATACTATCAAAATTATTACAGTGAAACGTAAACAACGTAGTTAGACCATATTCCTTCATTCTACATCACTACAAGGAGATATGGAAACAAAATAAGAGGAAAATGTGGGCGATTCTTACCGGTAAATCAAAACAACTATATTGGACGTCGATATGGGATAAATTCGTCGAACATATTCCCGGAATATTGTTGTCACCAAAAAAATGCGTCACCTACCAACGAACCGTGTCACGACGGATAGGATACGCAGGCGGATTTGGTACCGACGAGAGTACGGTGCGGCGCCAAATCCGTCCGGAACATTTGGTGCTCTTGATGAAATAAACCGTCTCCACTAATAATAAAAAAGGCCAGCTTTAGTTGGTGTTATTGTTGTTGTCGTTGTTAATTGTTCGTTCAAAGAGCAGTTAAGCCTAGGGCCTAGGGCCTTTATTTAATGTGTTATATTTTATATTTCTATCTTTGCCTGGGTACCCTATAATTATGATGAGGGCTCGCATATGCCTCTGGGCAACAGTGAATTATTTTACTTTTGCAAACCCTGGCCCACTAGGTAACAATTTCTTTCCTCTTCTCCTTGCTTCTCATTTCCTTCTCTTCCTCTATTATTTTATATATAATCACTCCCTCTCTCCCTCTCTCTCTCTCTCTCTCTCTATATATATATAATTACATACTATAAAACTAGTGCTATGGGGACATGTGTATGAAACCGCGTTATAGGGACTTGGACTTGCCGTGGGTTATTAAAGCAATCTCAACGTAGGATATCCGATATGTAAAGCCATTCGAGGCGAAACTATATATCAATATATAGCGTTTGAAATAAGAAACACCATTACCGGTGTATATAAATGTCCCCATAACCGGTGTATATAAATATACCCTATCAAGCCCAAGCTATTATGGTCGAAGGGCAGGGGCGGCCGAGCGACTTCCAAAGTGGGTGGGGGGGGGGGGGGGGGGCACCAAGAAAATAGAGCAATTTCCGGGAAAAGGGGCACCTACAAAGGGAAATCTCCAAGCAGAAATATACTTCTTTTTTTACATTGGTATATACCCCTACATTGTGGTTACATTATCAGGGATGATTTCAATATTTGATTCACTTAATACACCATACAAGAAATTGCTTAAGCATCATACTTTGCAGCTGGGTTTGATGGTCTGACAATTTATTTGGGAGCGAGCAAGTTTAAGATTTGTGAGGTGGCAGTGCGAAAAATTACATCTTATTATGAGGAAAAACCCAATCCTTGTGGGGTTATAAGCAAAGAAAAGACCTTTGATAAGTAACATAAGTATATAAAAGTAATATCTTGTTTATTTTGAAAATCAGTGGTGAACATCAAATGAAGAATGCAGGTCACAGAAACCTTGAAAGCGGAAAAATACCTTTGACTTTGTAATGTTATGTTTCGTTAATACAGATATATGACTTCAATTCTATTTCATAAGATGATGATAATTTAAAAATAAGATATATTACTATTTATTCGATTTAATTCATTCATTGTACACCGTATACTATACATATACCATATAAACAAATAAGTTTAATATTGTTGTTGCTATCGTTGGAACTGTAATCTCCGTATTATAATCGCATTACTGTTTAATTTGCCATCTATACATATATATTTTTTTTTAATGAATATTATCCAGCAAAGTTTTTTTTCTTAAAATGGATTAATATTAATATGCCAGTACTTAATTGATAGTGTTTCAGACTTGTTCAGCTAGTCTTTGGTATTTCAATAGACACATTAAAGTTTTAAGTGCATTTTAAGTGCATTTTAGCATTTTTAAACATTTTGACAATTTTGCACTTAATGTAATTTATGTAAACATGTTTTGTATTTAATTTTGCCATTTTGTATTTTAATATGCAATTTATAACAACAGTTTAGTGTACGAGTAAAATATATTGTCATGTATGTTTTACAATGCTTTTATATAATATTATCGCTTTCAATTTAATTATTTTTGTATGACATAATTTTGTCTTTCTGTAATGATTGCAGGTTATAAAGAAAGTATTCAAATAAACAAGACTTAACAATATGACTACTATCTTGTCTTTTTTTTGGTCTTATATATGTTTTTTAACGCTATAATTATATTAACATATTTTAAAACGAAATAATCATCCTTGGAGAAGAAGTGTTATTATTTAACTGTTAGTTTGTATAAAATCTAAATTCTGATCACTTGCACGCTTCAATCCATTTTCTATCATATCTTGTACTATTTATTGTATTGGCTGACTGCTCCCTGGAGAATAGGATGAGAGGGGTTGTCTCTTTCTGTCTCTCACTCGTCTATGTGTCATTTTCACAATTTCTTCTCTCTTTTTATAAAGGATAGACTCGGTCTGCATCTCCACACTCTGTCTTTCCATGAATTCCTTGAATATTATATAATATATTAATTTCTTTTACAGGAAGTAACTCAAAATGTTGAACAGCAAATTTACCAACAAATTCTGATTTTACAAAGTGTCATTAATTATAAATTCTAGCGTCATAATTATCATAAGTAGAAAAAATATTTTTTGTCTTGATATTCTTGTTCCAATATGCAAGCTTTATGAGCACAAAAAGTGACAAACACAAAAGTTACAAACCAAAAATCAATCTTACAAAATAGAGGGAAAATAATCAAAAAGACGAAACAAAAGATAAAGCAAGTTATCAGTCAATTTGAGGCATTATGTATTTTATTGCTTTATGATTTTCTTTCATACATTTTTTTTTGCAATTTTTTGTCGCAGTCATTACACACAATCTACATGATCTGTATTCATCAATTATGAGTTATACTACATACTCGTTCATTACAATAGCCCCCTTTGTTGATGCGGTAAAGATGGTTCAAAAGAATAATGTAATAATCGAAAGCGGAAAAAAGAAGAATGGAAAAAAATTGTTGCAAAATCTTTATCGAGATAAGGAGCTCGAGAATTGAAGGAATTTCTTCCTATTCGGTATGCCCATTTACTTTACATGGGTGGAGAGTGGCAGAACGTATATTAATATAGTAGCAAAGGACATTTAATGTTGTGACAGGGATTCGAATCCCGTACCTTGTACTCAATAGTCCAGGAACCTATTGACCAAACCGCGAGACCTTGCACTTGTCATGCTTAAGGTGAAAAGTAATAGTTTAAAGGGGCATGTTCAAAATACGTACGCGCTGGCGGACGGTGCTATAGCTGCCTATTGACACCAACAGAAATCGGCTCTTACGCAGATGGCATGTTCCGATAACTACACTGGCGGAAACGTGCCCCTTTAAGGAGGTAAATGTTCGCTAATCACAGGCATTGGTCGACGTCAATGGAAATCCAATCGACTATTTTCATTTAGAGTAACAGAAATATATTTTCTTGCCAGTTTTGATATCTGTTTTCATAAATGATGGCCCGTCTGAATTTAGATGTATGAAATCAAAGCAAATGTTTTAACCTTTGGTAGAACAGCGATGATTCATTTGACAAACTACATTAGGTAGTAAAGTAAACAGAATGACAATCAAAGTGATAAATGTAAAAACGAATCAGAGAGAAAAAAAATGAAGCTCAGCTATATTTGCTTGAAGACGGACTTCAGATTCAATACAAGACAATTCTTAGGGCATGAATCGAAAACAAAGAGAAAAAACAACAGAAAAGTATCTATTTTTGTAGTGTATTAATATGTCATAAAGGTTTTTGTAAACTTCTTCGTCATGTTTTAAAGACGTATACATGTACAACGCAGCTTTTACTTTTACGGTCTAAAGAAAATTAAAACCATTATACTTGACCTCCATGGTAAACGTTCCACTACATATGTGATGCAACCTTTAAACCTGCCTATCCTTTTTATATGTGTACTACCAACACCTGCACAAACTGCAGTTCTCCAAACTGGAGGAAGCCAAGCCAAGAAGAAGAAGATAAACAAAACAAGGAAAATTGGCAAATAAAGAATGCTATGTGTTTTAACTACAAATACCCACCACAACCAAATAACACAAATCCTTTGTTATACTACTGTAATCAAAGCCTTTAAGAGCATTAAAACCTTTTAATATTGAAAGATAAATTCCTGGTGTTTGTTCAAATTCATCTGTATTACGTCGGGGGAAATTGCTATAGCCATGACTTGTTGGACAAGCTTGAGCTTTTTCGTGTAACATTATTGATTCGAATATGGGTAAAAGCTCTCTTCTTGGCAATGATTTCTCTGTAATTTCGGATATTCATATTAAACTGTGGTAGAATCGACAACAGGAGGAAAACGGCATAACAGTGTGTGTTTATTAAAGGGATGCAGTCTACATCAGAACACATCAGGCGAAAGACTAATAACATGTTTAAGATACGTAAAGCTTCTACTATAATATTGCAAAATCCTCTATTCAATATAATGATTGCAAAGTTATGAAAATATCTATAGCAAGAAAGCATGATAAATCCTGAAAACCAAAACATACGTATATTTAACAGCTAAATTATTCATACCCTTACAGAGTTTCGTAAAACTTTAAGTATTTAAAATGTTTATATGTCCTGTTCTATGTTTTTTTTGAGAATGAGACATATTAAAGTTTACGTCTGACAATTTTCAACAAAGGCCCTAATTGAACCAGTCCACCTTTCATTCTTGAGTTGCGAAAAACACAAAAACATCAAATTTACAAGGGGTATCACTAATTTAGGTCTTAACTGTATATCAACCATGAACCCCAAAGATAAGCAAACGAAGATACAACATAGTGAAGGTAGAATAAATTCGAGAATGCATAAATATCGAATATGGTGTAATAATCATACAAAAAGTTATTTCGTTTGCATGTTTTGTCGTTGTTGTATATATTTTGCAATTGCGAACAATAGCCAGTTCGGGTATCAACAAATACTTGTTGGTAGCTGCTCACATCAGCAGTCCCTGTAGGGGGAGTCCCGAATAGGCCAATGAAATTGGTACATTGGATATGCCTGTCTCCAATAGATACATCAGATGTCAAATTAAATACTTCACTCGATGACATCCTCGAAATGATAACACTTAGTAGACTTTAATGTCAATAATTTGCGCTCTTCACCATGTTCATTAGGCCTATATAATGATTGATGATTAATTTAGATTAATACAAATTTAAGTACCATCAAAACCATGATAAGGTAGATTGACAAGTCCAAGGCATACGTTTCATACCGACATCATCCAAGTTTTTTTTTAGTATAGCCGATGATGATGATGATAATAATAATACTACTAATAACAGTTATAAGAATACTAATGATAATAATAATAATACAAATAGTTATAATAATAGTAAATTTAAAATGATAATGATAATAATACTAAATTTAAAATGATAATGATAATAATAACAATAACACTCAGGTAGCCTCATCGGCATCAAGGCCCTTCATGAGGGCCCTGCAATCATTATTACTCCAGCAATTACCAGGTACCCATTTACACCTAGGTGGAAAGTGAGAAATGCGGATTAAAAAAAAAAAATCGCGGGGAATTTCAATACCCTGTTGTACATCTCATAGAAATCATGATCGAATTATGTAAAACGTCATTGCAATGTCCGCGCGTTGAAAAAAGGTATATGACAGGGTTATACTGAAATTGCATTAATAAGTTGATTTTTCGAAAGTCTCTACGATATTATTGTACTAACATATTATTATATTAACACATCACTATTCCCATAACTCAACATTCTCTTTGATAACTGGTATTTCAACTTTATTTATAATTTTCGTTGACCTTCACTCGATGCCTCGATGGTATAAATGTTGGACATGCGTCTCGCTGGTAATTTGTAGAGCACACCGGCTACCGTGGCAACAATCAAACACGTGATACACGCGAGCACTCCAATCAAAATGCTTGATTCCATACCGACCGGCGAACCATCTGTAGTTAAAGATCATGAATACCTAATTATTTTATCAATAATGAAAAAGAGAAAAATAAACAAAATGATCCCCATTCCAAAAACTAGGAAGAAGAAATGATTTATATAAAGGATTGTGCTAAATGTCATACATATTCTATATTTTATAAGTTTACACGACCCTTTCTGAGAAACAGACGCTGGCTCGTTGTAAGCGTTTTGAATGAAGAAAAGAGGAAATTTCAGGTTAAAACTTCTAATCCATTAAGCTAATTTTATGTAATACAGTATTAAAACAATGTCATCATGAAGGACAATAATTAAAATACAAATACAACATAAAAAGATTTGTACAAGAAAACAAGAGGTCAAATGTCAAAGGCAGGACAAGTAGGTGATACATTGAGGCTGCTCCCCATAACTGATTTAAATTTGGATATTTGACCATATAGAATACATACAAAGTGAAATACAAACAAACTACACACAAAAACAAGATGACAAATAGAGACAGTTAATTGGCATAGGCCTAGTCTGTAGGTTATAATTATAATAATAATAATAATAATGATGATTGGTATTTCTAAACCGCTCATTGCCCATCAGGCAAGGTGGTCAAGGCGCTCCAATATTTATACCCCGGCTCTGCTAGCTAGGCTACCGTTTTCAGCTCTCACATCATTCAAGTAATTCCTTCATACCGGTACCCATTTAAAACCTGGGCGGTTGGGGACAAATGTATATTAATATCTGCAGGCAAACCATGTAATTCACGGTCCGATGACGTTTTCACTAGACAAAAACGACACCTTTAAAGTATCTTTAAAAAGGAATTTACCAGAGTTGTGTGTTTCTGCGGCATGCATAGTGTGGGCAGTTGAAAGAGGTCCATTAGAGATAAGATGAGGTGTGGAGCTTGTTCCACGGGTGTGACGGCTACCACGTCTGAATCTAGACTTACATCCCTGGGAACACCGAGACGATGGGTCATTATCATTACAAATGAGCACCTCACAGTGAATGAAAACCTGCATGGAAAAAAAATGTATAACCGACCTCTATGACGATAACATATTCTTCAGTTGCGTTCAGTGGTATTCAGTAGTGGTTCTAGAGGGGGAAGTCTGCGGGTCTCCACCCTCCCCCCAAAATGGCATGAATGACAAGGTACCCCATAAGACAGGGTCTTATAACGTCATCTATCATTATAAACATCAAGACGGATGTTTCAAAATAAATCTAGTACTGGTCATGTGATTACGTTTTGAAAGAAATGGGCTAAAATTTACATAGAAAGGTTTAATATGTATGTAGTACCAGGCGCGTACGCAGGGGGGGGGGGTGTTTAGGGGGTTAAACCCCCCCCCTTGGTATTTTTATGTGTATAAACCCCCCTAAAAAAAAACCCAACCCCCCCCCTTTGTTTTGTTTTGTATTTTGTTTTTTTGAAGAAAAAAAAAATAATAATAAAAAAACTATTTCCATGGCTGACCTAAAAAAGGCAACCTTACCCCCCCCCCCTCCCAACGGAGCAAAATGTCAAATTTTCAAATTTCGAGACCAAAAAAAAAGAAGAAAAAGTGTCCTCTTCCCCCCCCCCCCCCCCCCCCCCCCCCGCTTATTCAGCGGCTGGCTGAGTCGATGCGAAATTTTCGGCCCGATTTAAAAATGTTAACCCCCCCCCCCCCTTGAAAAAATCCTGCGTACGCGCCTGTTTAGTACAGAAGTGTAAGGTTTGAATTCATCAAAATTACAAGAAATTTAATCAGAATGTCTGAAAATGCTGACAAATGACATTTAGTGCACACATAAACGAAATGGGTAGGCTAATATAAAACTACTCATGTGGCATGGAATATTTATCAACAAATTTCCAGCTACCTCCGGTAATATTTCGAAAACGATGATCAATCCTTTTCAGGGGATATTTCTACTGTGATTTTTTTTTTCAGGCAGACGTGAACATGATACAGCTCACTGATAACAATTATCTCAGCTTTACTCAGCCTTTTCCCTAAACCCTATTATTGTCATTCTTGCAGCCTTTTACGCCTTTTATTCATTATTTTGACCACTTTTGTACTTTTATCATTGTGAAAAAGAAATGGAAATACAAAAGAACGATGGCCTTATCATCCCACCTGTGTGTTTTCCTCGATGAAGGTGAAAGCGTCGATGACAAACTTGGAGAATGACGGATCAGAAGAGTACAATTTGCGCATAGTGGGATCCTCTGAGCATCTGAGATAAGAAAAGAACAACAAAACCGTCATGATAAATGTGAGTTGATCTAGTGGTTATGTCCGTGCATGGTCAGCTCTCTTGTCTGTCTTCGGCTACAAACCGACTCTGATCGAACCCAGGTTCGATACCCGGGGTTCAATACTGAGTCACCTCTTTCGGATGGTGACGTTAAAGGTCGGTCCTAGACGTACATAATCTTTATCTGATTGATACGCGATTAGTAAAAACTCATTACATACATACTCAAAGATACTCACAGATACGCACGCACACACCCGCACGCACCCACACACGCACGTCCGCACACACACGCCCACCGCGAATTGGAGAATTATGAGCAATTTCGTGCTATATGTCCCGTACGATTATGGCCATTTTCAATTAATCAAATCAATCAGTGATTACTTATATGACTTGAGATTTTCAACATTATATACAAAATGAAAAATCTCTTGTTTGACCACTGAATAATGGTGCTTTCTGGTATCACTACCAGTAGTCATAGTCAATAGATCCTGCAACTATGGATGAAACACTCGAATGAATGTTATTCTTTCGTATGAATCACGGAATCGCACTGAGTTTTTTGTTTTGTTTTACTATCCACCGAGAGGTCACGTTGCCTAGTTAAAATTTCAACAGACTGTAGTTCATATGGTTCGCGGTTCGAATCGCAACCGCTGCACAACTGACCTTTGACGAAACATATTGATCTACATTTGTCACTCTCGACCCATGTGTAGCAAACGGGTATCTGGTAGGAAGTAACTCCTTGAATGCTTTCAGCGCATTGTGCAGCATTAATGCTTATGCCAGGGTAAAAATACTCTTTAGGTGCGTTGAGCATCCTCTAGGATGGATATGGACGCAATATAACTTGAGCTATTAAAAATATATATATATATCATTACGGTAGCATTATGCAAACATTTCTTTATGCTTACTGATTTTGTGTATTGTTTTATCAAAAGCAAAAGTCATTTTAGTAATCTGGCAGACCTGGCAGCGGTCAGTAAATATCCATAGAAGATGTGCGGGTGAACGTGTGTACATTTGTGTGTAAATTTGTGTGATAAGGTGTGTGTAGTTTGGAGGTTATGTTATCTTGCACATTTACAGAATGCATATCTACATGGGTTCCCATGGGGAAATTTGACAGGGAAGCACCCGAGAGTATGAATAGGTTACAAGTAGAATAGGTCTAAGTAAGGCGAATAATAGTGTTGATAATTAATAGTTTGGACTTTTTTAACCTAAGGTATACACATTAGCATTAGTATTGTCTTTTCCTACTGGCCCTACAATTCTTATTACCCCATAATTGCGAAGTAGGCATGTACACCCGGGTGGAGTGGGACAAAATTGCGGGCAAAACACCTTGTCCAAGGATGTAAGGACCACGCAAGAATTATACCTGCAGGCTGGGACCATGGAGTTACTCCATGCTGGGACCCTCGTATAAGAGCCAAGAGCCTTCCCCAATTAACCAAAGTGCTCCCACTACGGATAGGCGCATCATATGTTTTTCCGTGTATCTCATTTTCATTATATTTTCAATATGCTATTGTAATTTTTTAGCATTGTAATTAAATTAATAAATTTAATCAATTTCTGCATTAAGAGTGTTCTATTCAAATTGTTTTTCTGTTTTACAATTGAATGTCCTTAATCAGGAACTTGATGAACAACAGCTTTTGCTGATCTATTAAAAAGAAAAAAAAATACTGTTTCAATAAATAAATGGATAAATGAAATGAGAGAGTGATTTCATTACCCATTGTCGAGGAAGTTGTAACTCTTTGCGTCATTCGGGTACTGAGATGGCGTGGCCCAGCAGTTCTCGAAAAAGACAGTCAAGCCAGCCACAGTTGTCAGATTAACCGCAAAGTAAAGATGTTCTCCAAGAATGATCTCGCCTTCGTCGTCACCTGCGAACTCGTCGAAGGTCGCATCTGTGTAGCGATCGAGTCGAAGAGAAAAGTCACCGTAGCCCGTTTCGTTGAACACTATCTCGCCGATCTTCGAGTCGAAGGAATCACCCAGGAGACGATGGCGATCAAGTTCACATTTGACAGGGATCATAAGGATGTTATCCCGCGTTATTTCCGTGCCTGGGAGCGGCCGAGGTTTGTAGGACGTTACCACATTAGAATAGATAATGCTGGTCTCAGTTTCCTTAATAATAATGATGATGATAATAATAATGATAATGATGATGACGATGACAATGATGATAACAATAACAACGATAATAATAGAATAAGTAATGATAATACTGATAACAATAACAATAATAACAGCCTCTGGTGCTACAATTAATTATCACAATGATTTTGTTCATACAAAAACAATCCGCAGCATCAATGCTATTCTTCCCGAGGGAGGTCCATTTACCATTACCTCAGTAATTGCCGGGTAGCCATTAATATGTTGACCGGGATTCGGATCCCCAACCCTTGCATTGAGAGCCAGCGAATAAACCACTACCACACAGGGCGTATCAATAAAAAGTTTACCCAACTTTGGTAGCTCCTAATTAAAAATTCATAACCAATATGACTTGGACATTGCTTTCATGATGAGGAGTAACTTATTTTCTGTTCAATGATACCCTTTTAATAATAATTTTTGCCACGGGTAAATGAGCAGCAGGGTCTTTAAAAAGTGTTGTCAACATCGCCTTGTTCTAAGATTGGGCTTTAGGAGCAAATGGGTCTTGCCATAATTATGCATGTGCTTCTCTGGTCTTAAATCCTTTTTTAAGTTAAATTGTGCCCTGTGCTTCAGTGCTTCATTGTTCAAAATAATGCAATATAACTAGGCTTTCACAGAACCTTGTTTCAATTGACAGGATAACCCTTAATTATCTTAAACAGCCTACTACCTCACCGCTCACGTGTCCACTGCGCCATTTCACACGCGTCAGGAGCATAAGGTGTTTAACTCGAATAGCGATTTTGATTTGGGTTACTAAACCCAAGTGCAAGAAAGAACATTTATGACGATTACATTTCAAAGAAAGTGATAACAGACTTTTATTTTTTAAGAAGGTAAAATCCTTGATAAACTTTATCCATTTTGTATCACCCAATGAGAAGGATATATTAAACAAGGGTTGCGGATGAAGGCAAGATTGCAATCATCATAACGAAGAGAATATCATAAATTTTGCTTGTAATAAGCATTTCTTTGAGTTAGAGTTGATGTTAACTATTTTTCTTCCAACTCCCTAATGGTCAATGTAAATAAATGAGCAATTGTTTTGGAATGAGATAACACACATATAATGGCTTTTGACCCACATTCAATGTTCAGCCCAAACTTCGTATAGACGCGTACACGAGGATTTCGACAATACTTTTTGAAAAGCCTCCTGTTCAGTCATCGTTCGTAGCACAATTATGAAAATGGTATAATTAGACAGGGTATTAGTTTTTCTTTACAATGAAATATAATTCAAGATCACACAGGTGAAAACTTTTTAATTAGAAGCTACCAAAGTTGTGTAAACTTTTATTTTGATACGCACTGTATACAACAACACCCCGAATCACGCTACATTGAAACAGCGGTAAAATTATGCATTACAATGAAGATCGACCTCAAAAAAGAGTGTTACGAAAAGATTAAGTATGTCTCAGTTTTCTTTTTAACATGATTAATATAGCGGTAAAATCATTTGGAAACACGACTCGAACAAAATACACAGCTCTATCTCCACTCTATAGGAACAATGGAATTGATATAATGATACATGTCAAACATGCTTTTGGTTTATATAGGCCTAGAAAATTATTCTAATTCATAGAATTTTATCAAAGGTGTGTTGTACGTCACCACGTTAGAATAGATGATGCTGGTCTCAGTTTCCTAAATAATCATAATAATAATAATAACAATAACAACAACGAAATAATAATAATAATAATAATGATAATGATGATGATGATGAAAATGATGATAACAATAACAAAAATAATAATAATAGTAGTAATGATGATAATGATAACAATAACAATAATTATAGCCTAGAGAATTATTCTGCTTCAAGGAATTTTATCAAACAGTAATAGTGCAACTGTTTAACGGCATATGACGTTTAGATCTTCTCACTGGTTCTAGGTGGGAAAGGCTCTATTAAAAGCACAGAAAAAAAGGAATCATGAATGCTTCGAAGCTCAAAGAATGATAGGCCAGTTTAACAGATTCACCTCAGTTCTGATTGGACAACTAAAATGACGGTACAAATTGTGCTTATGTTATTTACTTGCACTCTGGTTGAACACTTGTCGTATCTGGTGTATAGAACGATTTGAGTAGTATCATGATCGATCCCCACGCAATCTTCATCCTCGAAATGAATATCTTCTGCATTCGTTCCGTTTGGTAGCTGCCTTATGTCCAGGAAAACCGCCATGGATGTGCTGTCACACTCCAGGTTGACTTCTGTTAAAGATAATCATTTCCAGATGGTTTTCAAATATCGAGTGTACGCCGCATGCTCTTGTGACGATTTAACCTCGTCTATTTCCTATATACACTAACATAATTTCTTAACTTGAACCCTGGACCCAACAATATTACTAATCCTAACCGTACACCTCACGTAAAACCCAATAGCAACCTTAACCATATTTGACGAAGTAAAGCAATTTCGTGAATACTATCTGCGCATGGGCAGATAAAGGTCATTTGTGATAAAATTGTAAAACCTACCAAGATGAATACGTGCTCATGTTATGTAATCATTAGGGACTTTTACATTTGCATGGACTGATACGTGTGACGTCCATTCAAGGCAGTGCATTAAAAGGACGTCGATCGTAGCAATCCCCAATGTCTTCGTGTAAATCTAAAAGTCCCTAATATTCATGTGTACACCTACGGTACATTCTATGATACAAGATCAAGAGGGCAAACAAAAGCTTTTCATAAAGCACAAACATGACTTTGGCATTGATTATTCTTATACACACACAAAGTAGGACTTCTCCATGAGTGAAAATTCTGTGGATATTTGGGGTCATTTTACCCATGTGCTAACTACGAAATGGTCTATTGCCGCAGGAGCAAATGTCTGGTCACCAAAATAATATCAAAGAAATAAACTCTCAAGTGCACACAACCGTATGACGAACCTAAGCTACACAGGAAAGGTCTTCACCGATTCATGAATTTTGAAGTATAAAGCCGAAATTGATAGAATAAACAAGTTTGTGCAAATGCGAACATTTCCTACTCAACTCTTGCAAAATGGTGTTTTTTTTAATATTCGTTATCTGGCTCCAAACAGACAATGTAGTATAAAGTCCGATTAGAGAAAAAAAATTGTGTTTCAAAATTCACAGATTGCGAAATATCCTCAAAACAAATATATATAATATTCCTGGACAACTACCATTTGCAACTTCAGCATGAGGAGGGGGGGGGGGGGTGGGCTTGGGTAGGCATCGACAGGTTTTCTAGGGGCTGGGAGGGGCGAGACTAAATATCATTAATGATGCTTTTTTTTTTATTTACAAAGCATTATTTTGCCTGAACTTGAGGAGGAGTGTGACCAATGCTCCGAGCCACTCACCAGTTGTGCCATACGATGTAGGTTGCGATGTAGCCGTTGCATAGTGATCATCATCGTGGGATATAGTTTAGATGATAACAAAGGGGGAGGGGAGAGAGAGAGAGAGAGAAAGAAAGAGAGAGAGAGAGAAGGATGAGAGAGAAGGGGGAGACGGGAGTTAATGTAAGTTAAAATACATGTAAACAAACAATTACGCCTTTGATCGTTAGTAACTTATACGTAATAACTCGTATCACACAGAGGTATTCACATTGTGCATTTGAAGGATGTCACATTTATATTATACTTAGCTTTTATGACATTTCTGTGAATGTTTTACTTAGAATAAAGGTCTGAATATTCAATTAAAAATACGAAGTCCGACAAATTCAGAACTCAACATTTCCCAATACGCATTGCAGTTGAAATTCCACCTATTTAAAGGGATAGTGGAGTTCTGTTGCAGAGGGCGCTACACAAAATATTTGTTTGTGAGATAATGAAAAACTGAGTGTCAAATTTGAAAGAACATACAATTTATGATAAATACGATTGGTCAGGTCGATCGTGCCTTTCATGCAGTGGGTACTTCGCAAAGCTGCGGAACAAGTATTTTACTCCGCAACAAGGCTATCGATGTTCAGGAAAAATTGCTCTTGAGAATGGCAGGTTGAATGGAATAAGAGTATATTTTGCAGGTGAAACTATCTGGTTTATTAATTTATATGCACCAAATGTAGTAAGCGACAGAATGGCTTTTTTCCAAGAATGATTTTAACTATTTCATGAACATACTTCCAGGAGAAGGGTTGTTTTAGCCGGTGATTTTAACACGGTCCTGAATTGTAAAAAGGACAAAAATGGAGGAATAATGAAGGATGGTAATGATGCTTTTTATTTACCAAATCTCTTTAAAAAACTTAATTGATATATGGAGAGTGCGAAACCCTGAAGCAAGGGAATGTACACATGAACAATCTTATCCATGCTTTGTATAGTCTCGAATTGACTTCGTACTGTTTGCCGAATGGTTGAATAATTTTGCTAAAGTCATTTTAGGTCGCTTTTATGCAGACCATAATGCATTGTATTTAAAATTAGAGTTTAAGGCCGCAACAAAAGGCAAAGGCATTTGGAAACTGAATAACTCACTTTTGCAAGATGATGGTTATCAGAAAAATGTAATTTTTCTTATTAATGACTTAGAAGCGAAATTACAATTAAAAACAGAGAAAATATCAGTTTTGTGGGACATTTTCAAACAGAAAATAAGACACATGTCAATTGATGATTGTATTAATAAGGCAAGGGTGAAGAATTGTCTCATGTTAGAAGACAATTGTCAGAATTCTATGAATATGAAATACATGGTGCACAAATACGGTCAAAAATCAAATGGTATGAAGATGGTGGGCGAAATAATAAATAATTTTTAGGCTTAGAAAAAAGAAACTTTAAGTTAGAGAATATGTTTAAAGTAAATGTTAATGTAATAATATACAGAAATATGAAAGATATAATTGTAGCTGAAGTTGAATATTTTTCTCGTTTGTATTCGGCGACAGGAAAAGAGAATGAAGTGAATGATTATCTGAAAAAACATTAAGGTTGATAATGTATTAAATGAAAAACAAAATAGATACTGTGATTCAGAAATAACACTAACAGAATGTAATGACGCCCTAAATGGGACTAAAAAAAAAAAACAGGTTCAGAGGGTTTGACTTTTGAGTTTAACCAATTTTTTTGGAATAATTTGCAACATATTCTGTTAAATTTATTCATAACATCATTGTTAATAGGAAATTTACCTATTTCACAAACTAGAGCTGTCATAACCCTTTTACATAAGAAAGGTGATAAAGAAAATCTTTCAAATTGGAGGCCGCTTAGTCTCCTAAATACCGATTATAAAAGCATCTGTGTTAGCAGGAATGTTGAAAAAAGTATTAAATGTTTGAAATGATTCAGATCAAAATGCATATCTTAAAGGACGTTTTATTGGGAACAATATTCGTTTGATCGATGATCATATATGTTATTTTTAAGAAAAAGAGAATTCCGGAGCTGTTATCTTTTTGGACATAGAAAAGGCTTTCGATCAAACAAGTTGGGATTTTCTTTATAAAATTTAGACAAATTTAAATTTGATTGCATATTTATTGGATATATAAAAACTCTTTAAAAAATGTTCAAAGTTGTATTATTAATAATAATTGGCAATCATCTTTTTTTTCTCTGCAAAGAGGTCTTCGGCAAGGATGCCCAGTGTCTGCTCTATTGTTTTTAGTTGTCATCGAAATATTAGCAACCGAGATTAGATCAGATGAAGCTATTCAAGGTGTTCAATTACCGGGATTAGAAGATATGCCTGATACTCAAGTGAAAATTAGCTTATTAGCAGATGATACAACAATTTTCGTTGCTAACGAAATTCTTTTAAAGATGCCATGCGTAAAATAAAAACTTTTGGTTGTGCAGCAGGACCTACTTTAAATGTATCAAAATCAAAAGGTTTTCATTTTGGTGAATTTAATGTAGAACAATGTAAGGAAATCACATGGTCCTATCAGTTTGTAAAAAACAATCGGTGTTTATTTTAGTAAGAACATGAAACTAGCTTATGAAAAAACATGGAAGGAAAAGGAAGAACATATTGAAAACCAAATTAAACGATGGAAACGTAGAAAGTTGACATACTTTGTTAAAGTAACTGTATTGAAATCACTTGTGTTGTCAAATATTACTTTATTATGTCAGTTTTTTCCAAATATTGATTGTATAAATACACAAATTGAAAAACTCATTTACAATTTTGATTGGGATGGTTTAGATAGAGCAAAGAGAAAAACTCTAATCGGGTCAACCGATAAAGGAGGTTTGAATATGCCAGATTTTGTCTTGCAAAGTTTTGCTTTAAAAGTAAATTGGCTCTTTAAGTTAATGGATAATAAAGATCATAATTTTAGATGGAAGATTCTCCCATATTATTATTTAAACTATCTTGGGCCTAACTTTTTAGTGCTCAAGATGAGTTTCTTAAAAAACGAAGATTTTACAGTTCTAAAAGAAACACCTTTATTTTACCAACAATGTATTTCCGCATGGAAAAAATGTCAATGTGTAAATAAATCATGTAATGAGGTCAATAATATTAGAATGCAGCTGTCATGGGGAAACACATATATAAAAGAAAGAAAAAATTATGTTTATGGTGGAAACACTGGCTAAAATCTGGAATATTATTTATTGGGGACATCATAGACGCCAAAGGGGATGTGGATGTAAATCGGGCAAAAGAATTACTTTGTATTAAAAATAATTATTTATGTGAGGTTAAATTACTTTGGAAGTGTATACCTCGTGACTGGAAAAGAAAATTAAAATGTGAAACTGTTTTGTGTTCATATAAAAATAAAAATAAATTATCCTGGGAAAATATATGGAAAACGAATTTGACATACGTTAAGGAAAAAATTTAAAACAGTTTAATTTCGAACTACTCTATAAGTTATTAGTATTTGAAGAATTTCTATATCGTTCAAAAAGATCTGATCATGATTATTGTTTGAAGTGCAAATGCACAGAAAAAAATATTATCATTTATTTTATGACTGTGAGTACTCAAAAATATTTTGGAACAAGGTCTTATTTTTCTCAGAAAAACAGAAGTATTGTTTTATAATGAAAATATTGAATACAGTGATATAATTGTAGGCAAGCAATGTGATAACATAAATTCAAAATATGTATTTTTAAAAAATCTATTAATTAATTTAGCTTCTTATGTTTTATATACGCAAAAAAGAAAAGGTAATTTTACAAACAAATTCGACATTTGTTTAAAGTAAATATTATGAAAGGTAAATGTTGAAAAGCATCATCTCTGGAAAGAAATGTTGACTATGTTAAACAAAAAAGTATAATTCTTTTTGTAATATAAGTATAATTCATGTGTTTTTCTTTGTAATCGAGATAATTTCGTGTCTCTTATGTACGTATTATTATTCAGTTAATAAATGATGGGAAAAAATACAAATTAAAACGTACAATTTAAATGACAAAATCAGCTTTGTTTGATAAAAATTGGTTCAGAGACGGCTGAAATATCCATAAATATAACGATTTCTAATACTTGTGTATCACCACAAATATTAGATAACTTGAAAAAACCGTTGAAAAAACGAAACAGCGCCGTTTACGTCATATTTCAGCCAATGCCGATCAACGTGTTTTTTTTAAAGTGGAGCTGAATTGGTATGATCGTATTGGCTAAATTTCACACATTTTGGGGTCTAAAATTACCTCCATAGCAATTTTAGGTTCTAAAAGGGCACTAGAAATTTCATAGATAAGAATAAGAGCAATAGCCATGCACTTTGAAGGCATTTGCGATCTGAAAACAGAACTAAACTATCCCTTTAACACAGAGTCATGAGTCATTAATGAATCGAGATAGCAAAGAGGTTAGAAAAAATGACAAGGCGATGCACATTGGCATGGGTGTCGATCTGTAATTGATACCTATTGTTCAGGGGGATGATCTATTCATTCATCCCCCTGAACAATAGGTATTACGTAAGGATCGACACCCATGCACATTAGTATTGTTGGTGTTGAATAAATAACTGAAAGACTAAGATCTGTGGCCTTTATTTTTCAAAAAATTGAAAATCTAAGGAAATTGTCAGAGGCATTTTTAGAGTAAGATGAGGCCCTATTCATGGAAATGTCATAAAAGATACTAAGAAATAACTTTGAAATCTTTTAACCTTACAATATTCAAAACTCAGTTTTTTACGAGTTTAGGTTTTCAGCAATCATTAATAATTGGCAATTTCAAAACATTATTATCACTATCATTATCATTATTATCATAATAATCACTACAAAACATATCATCATCATCTTCATTATTTTGTTTAGCGTAGGCCTCCCTTTTGCGTCAGGTTTCTTCACATTTCATTGTTTCTCTTTATCAGTTATATAAATGATGAAGAAGACAAAGAAATTGATTCGATTTTTCTTTCTTCATAAAAAAAAACTATTTAAAAAAAAAATTAAAAAAAGGATCTTTAATAACTTATTTCATAATTTAACTAAGGTCTGAAATATCTACGATATTACTAATATTTCATTTTTTTCTTTCTGTAATTTAGGCAGCACGGATAAACTATAAAGCCGAATAAAGGCTGTGCATGGCCGCGGTTTTCATTCTTTTTTTTGCGTACAGCGCTTGAAATATCCTATTTTAATCTTACGACAGGCCTACACGGATAATAGGTAGGCCTACGTGAATCCCCTCTAGACATTCTTTTAAAATTCTTTATTCATTGACAAGACTGTTTTTCTCATAATTTTCTATTTTTATGATTTTAGTTATGTGACTAAGAAGGTCGTTCAGCTACCTTCAAATAAACAGCTTATTGCGAAACTAGCTCCTTTGCCTGAGGTTCCGCGATTGTTGTAGTAGTAGACCGTCATGACGTTGCTGCTTGAATTCACACTGTCAGGTATGCTTAAATTACCAGTTGAATGTTGTATCACAGAATAACCAGTATTCGGGCCATCATACACGCGAAGATACCCGTTAGAATCAAGCCAGAAGTCGTTAAAATCGATTCGAACTGTTGTGTAGCTGGGACATTCTACGAACCACGTGCACTCGTAGTAGTCGCCATTTACATCCGGGTAATCAGGAGTTGTGAGCGTGATACGACTATCTTGGCCAGACAATGATACAGCGCTACCACATGAAGACATCGGTCCAACCTGCTCCCAAGTTGGTTCTCCTGAATATAACATACACCAAATATATGATAGATAAGATATTAATAGTTGCAATAAATATAGCGTTTGGTACTTATGTTTCTAAGTGCTTTATAAGAATATTATTACACGGCATGCACCCCCCTTCATCAGAATCTGCCCGGTTCTTTATAATTCCTTACACACTTTATTCAAGCCGTCGAAGATGGCGTTACCAACAAACTCACCAGCCCAGCCTGAGGAAGGACCTATTTTTTTTTCGCCGGGCGTCCTTATTTTTTTTATCACGCCATCATCGGCTGGTAGCAAGTAAGTAGGGGGAGGTAGTGTTGGTAACGCCAAATTCTGGACTAGCCTACTTACGGCAAAACCACTTTGATAAGGCCCTAAAGCCATTTCCTTTACATTGGTGGAAAATGGCAAATGTCATTGTCTTGCCAAAGGAATTTGCAAGGCCTGTCTTGTGATCCACACTCCGGAGACATATTCACTGGACCACGACATCTCTTGACATGCATATTAATGTAGCTGCTTAGTAGTAATATAGGAGGAGGCAAACAAAAACATAATTTCAAATAATGTGTCTGTTATAATTTAGATCATCCCATCATGCGGATACGTTTTCATAATCGCAAAGTCCTGGATATAAATTTGTCGTGCCTATTGATATCGCATTATCTTAGTTACCCAATTACATCCTCAGTCTATCAGGATTTGGATGAAGTAATTTTTAGAATACTTTGAAAGCATTGTCTAGAATAATTTTGGAATATTATATATTTATTTCATTTGTCTGTGTGTATTTGTGGAGGGGGGAGTTCAGCCACTAGTGATCAAAATTACTGCATTTTAAAATTAAGCAAGTTTTGGTTTAACTAAAAATCTTAGGAACGAATTTATCAAGCGTCAGTGTGAAACCGAGTCATCCCCGAAATACAAACTTGGCGCTCGTACTACGTATTAATATTCATAACGCCAGTATGGATTATCAGAAATGATTCTTTTAGTCTAACTTCGAAAAACCTCGGTTGAGCCGAACCGCTGTTCTTCGAAAGGATCAACTCTTGGCTCGTATTCGGTTACTTCTATCACGGATATACTATACTGTCGCTAGTAGATCCATACTAATATTGTCCACTGAAATAAAAGAGCTATCGAGGGAGAGAAAGAAGGCAAAGAAGAAGAGAGAGGGGGAGAGGGGGAGACAGAGAGATAAAGAGAGAGGGAGAAAGAGAGGGGAGAGAGAGAGAGAGAGCAGAGAGAAGGTATTAGCTGTAATATGGAAATTGTATTGTCTAGATATATAATTGATAATTTATGTACCTCCGTTTATTAAACATACCTATGCATTTGTATTACCATTATATATCTTGTGAGCCAAAATGACCTTTTTTAACGTGAAACTTGGAAATAACCCCGAACAGTACTGAACTGAATATATCAAACCTGACGAAACAATGGAGGCTTCAGCGAGTATTCCACGTTGCTTTGTTACGTCACTCCAGTCAGTATCATTGTAGTAAAGCGTCATGGTATTGCTGGATGACTGAATGGCTCCAGAACCTGGTGTGGAACTCGACGATATTTCGGCCAACTGATAGGTTGAAGAAACAGAAGAGGCATCGTAAACTCTGAGGCGGGAGCCAGAGAAAATGTCGAAATCGTTGAAAAGCAGCGAGATTCGGTATCCGTATGGGCAGGTGAAATACCAGTAGCAGATGTACCGGTCATTCACAACCTCGACTGGATAAGTCGGTGTTCTAAAGACAATAGATGGTGATGAAAGGTCGAGGTGTACCGTTTGACCACAGGAATCAATACCCACACTATCCCACGACAGTTCGTCTGAAAAACAAGGTAAACACACAATATTATAGGTATATAGTTCAAAGATAACAGAGTTGAATATTGTTATCAATAGAGGAAAGAAAGCTCGTTGAAGATAATTTGCGTTGGATTTTACATAAATTACGATCTTCGCAATTCCGATGAAAACCGACTCTGATTTTCCGTCAGATTTGCATTACTTTAAGCTTAACTCCCGACTTAAGTGCTTATATGAAATGGAAACATGTTAAGAGTCAAGTCAAAAACCACTCAGGTCATACCTGTTAATGCGACGTCCATGGCGTAACCATGACCATTTCTACTAGTTGATGTATCGTTGAAAACTCCAGAGAAACCTCCCCTTGTTGAAACCACCGTAGAATTACTGACAATGCCCCGAAGATCGGAAACCTGGTAGAGCGATGACGATGGATAGTCGTACACCGTCACATACTCGTTTTCTGTCTGGAGGTCGTGTACACGCATCTCAACTTGCTTACCCGAGGGACTTCTGACGTACCACCAGCAGTCGATGGTCACATCAGATTCCGAATTTTTATGATACAAAGGAGTGGTGGTTGTGACCCGTGGTGTACTTGTACTCAAAGGAATCACTCCGCCACAGAAACCCGGCACCTCCGAAGGCATTGCATCTGAAGGTGACAATAAAGAATAAAAAATGCGGAGCTGTTCTTCGAATTGTCATGAGAGCGCACGGAAGAGTGATGGAAAGTAAAATTAATTGATGTTATGATGCTGCTAATTGTTTATAGCTGCGTGTATATGCTAAGGCTGGGAATGTATTTCTTAGGATTTCTTACCACCTGTCTTCTCAAAGTATGAAGCATATACACGTATGCTACCCTCTTTCCTATGTGTTCATCCTTTACATTACATTAATTTGAAATTTTACCTATATACAGTTAAGAATTACTACTCATTCAGTGGTAGACCCACTTGTGTGTATTATGTTCGTTCATATGTCACATACAAGAGCATATAGAGATATAAAGTCTTATAAATACTATTGTAAAAAATATTGTACAATTTAGCCCTTGGGCTGCCTTCCATATTTCTTAATAAAACAATTATCATTAGTATGATATTAGAACGAAAGCGTAATACATATTTTTGTTAATAAGAACTCAAACTAACGCCTTTTTTTACGAACCATATACGGGCGACAGTCCGATCACGTATCCACTACCACTACGTTATGACACATCTATATTGATTATAACTATTAAGGGAAAAGCATATTTTTTAGTAGCCTAGCGCCCTAGCCGGCACTAATCAATCACCCTTCATCAAGTTGAATACACAAAAAAGGGGAAAAGGTGAATTGCAAAGGAAGTCTTATATTATTTAAAAGCAGAGGGATGCCATCCCATCCACATGTTTTTGATGAAAATACCATTGAAACACCTGTAGGCACCGTAAAGGGTACAAGAGATGTCAGGAGGAGGAAACATATGTGCTTCAACTAACAACCACGCATATCTTTCTTGTATTATATCAGTTTAACTTTTTCTACCAGCTCATCTAGAATGTTGGATTTCTCGTTCATACCTAGAATCCTCGCTTCGAACAGGATTCCTGGGCCGTTATAACCAGAGTTGTAATCGTAGTAACGCACTATCACTCCGCCCCGTGAAGACAAGACAGTAGCAGGTGATTCCAGGCGTCCAGACAAGTAAGATACCTGGTAACTTGGACTAATAGAAGTCGGATGGTCATAAATATATATCCTTTCAGAACTGCCTGTCTCTAGATCAAGTACTGTCAGTTGGACTTGTTTTCCTGAAGGACTTGTAATATACCAGTAGCAGTTCAAGAAAACAGAAGATCTAGACGACTGATAGTAGTACGGGATGGAGAAGGTAGCATGTGGTGAAGACTGAGTCAGTGGAATCATACCTCCGCATGAAGTCGCGCTCGAAGAATTGGGTGTGTCTAGGAAATGAACATATTTATAGCATACATGTGGATAAACTTATCTCGATTTGCTTACATTGCTTACATTGCTAGGTCGGGTAAACATTATGGATTGCCCTACCTTGCAAACACGTAGACCTAATATATTCATATGCACTCTGACTTTTGAAATAATTCGTAGCATAGGCGCCGGAAGTGGGAGGGGGGCGGGGGGGGCACCTGCGCCCCCCCCCCCCAAAAAAAAAAAACGCCCCCCCCCCCACCCTTAAAAAATATTTAAAAAAGCAGTAAAGGAGTAAAGATGGTTTGTATTTTTGAAACAAAAAGAACATACAAATAAGAAAACCTGAATTGAATCACATACAAATTATATTCCATTCAAAGAATGGGATTTAAATTTCCTATACATTCCGCATGCCCCTATATTTATCAATCGAGGTTTTTATAATAGCGATACCCGCATATCGTAGAAATATTGTGAGAGGATGGGAAAGCGAGTGTGTTTTTTTTTTTATTATAGAGGTGAGAAGACATGAGCCCCTTAACACTGGCGTACTGATGGGGGGGGGGGGTATTTCTAATTTGAAACCAGTGATTGATAAATGTTGCTGAAATGACATGATTTTCCGGTGTTTTTTCGGGGTAAATCGTACCTTTTTATGCGTTTGTTGGAAAATTACAAATTCCCAAATTTACAGTCGGGCGAAAAAATATGCTTATTTAGAAGCATTCATGTCAGGCATGCAGAATGTCGGGGCTTGGGGGCTCTAACCCCCCTTCACGAATTTGAAAAAGTATTTAAAAGAGAAAAAGAAAGGAAGAGAGAGAAAAAAAATGAGTGACCCGCCAATGTCACAAAGGAGGTATCAACATATGCTAATCTGGCCGTAATTAAATGCCTAAAACTCATGAGTTTACGGGGGTTCCGCCCCCTGGACCCCCCTCCCCCCAAGGGTCCTAAGGCGGCCCCTGGATGCTCGTCTGACCGTAATTAAATGCCTAAAACCCATGAGTTTACGGGCGCTCTGCCCCCTGGACCCCAACAAGGGCCTTAAAGAGGGCTCCTGGATGCTTATCTGACCGTAATTAAATACCTAAAAACCTCTGAGCTTCCGGGGGCTCTGCCCCCTGAACCCCACATAAGGCCCCATGGCGGGCCCTTGGATGCACATCTGATCGTAATTAAATACCTAAAACCTATGAGCTTCCGGGGGCTCTGCCCCCTGTGCCCCTGGATGCTTATCTGACCGTAATTAAATACCTAAAACCCCTGAGCTTCAGGGGGCTCTGCCACTGGACCCCGCGCCAATTAGTGAACTGCCAGTGTCACAAATAAGATGTCACAAATAATCTGAATAATATCTAACCGTAATTTAATGCCTAAAAAACGCTGAGCTTCCGGGGGCAAAGCCCCCGGCCCCTACACCACTTTACGCTCGCTACACTCTACCTGATCGTTAATGCTCCACGTTGAAAAACGTTCCGCGGGGCCTCCATGTATCATCTAAGAGTTGTGGTGATGCAGATTTTTCTTTTAACCCCCCCTTATTTAATACGTCACTGCCCCTGGAAGGTGAGCCCCCTGGAATGTTTGCCCCACCAATCCCAAACTGCTTTCGGCGCACCTGATTCGTAGTACTTGAATGAATTAATTCGTAACGAGGCATTCACAAAGATGAAGGCCTATGTATTCAACTTGATTCCGTTACAAGCATGGCCTACTGTGTCATAAATGTGAATTTCCCACCGTCAGCGCATGGGGAAGGAGGGGAGATAGGGGGCCGTGGGATTCGAGTTGGAAAATAAGTCCCGAAAGAGAAATTTGGGGGAATATGTTTTTACTATTACCCCCCCCCCCCCCACACCCCCGTCGGGAAAATCCGACATCAACATTATTTTCATACCATCCAAATCAATGCCATTAAATTTCCCAATAGAAATACATCACTGAAGTAGTCAATGATGCATTTCTTTGGATGGGGGAAGGGACGAATGTACAAAGTAGCCGATGACAGTAAAGAGTTCTTGTTGGAAATTCGTAGGCGTTACAAACGGAGAGCCTCCTACTTTACCTCTTAGACTGAACTCTGCCAGGAAGCCTCTTCCCTTCTTCCCAGTGTACTTGTCAGTGTGTTGTACTGTCCATCCACCACGTGAAGAAACCACAGGTGATATATCCACGTCAATGTCTCCTTGTATACTTGAAACTATGTAGTTGGTAGAGGATGGGTAGTCATAGATCATAACTTGATAAGTTTTATAGTCTATGTCTAACCATGTCAGTTCAACCTCCTGTCCCAAGGGAGCATGTACACACCAGTAGCAGCGTATATATGTGTTAGACTCATATGACGAGGGTTGGTAGTAATGTGGGGAGTTGAGTGTAAAGTCTGGCATCGATTTGCTCAGCCTAATTGTCCCCCCGCATGATCCTGGGCCCACTACCGAAGTTCCATCTAGATCAAGAAGAGAACCGTTTCAATGTACTATGTAATGTAAACAATCATAATACATGTACATGTATACGAATAGCGACGTTGATATACCAGGGAATGCGTAAGGCGTCGATCCATACAGTTCTACTATCTTTCTGGCTTTAGCCAAGCTGCCCTAAGACGCTAAAGCATTCAAATAATAGATATATACCTGATAACAATATACTGCTCTTGGGTGGAGAGAGGCACTGTAGATTGATGAAGAAAAACTAATGCCTTCGTTTGTCTTTTTAATAAGCATGGTTGAACTTTGTTTAAAAGATGATGATTTGTGAATCCTTATCATAAACATTCTTATTATCAGGTCATTGTGGCCTTTGGTGTTTTCATCATAATCAGTATCATAGTGTACAATCGAAATTATTACCTGAAAGGGAGACGTTGGCTCGGAACCCTCTTCCATTAGTATCAGATGAGTAGTCGTCTAGCATAAACGTGATGCCTCCTCGAGTAGACACGAACGGTGACAGGTCTGGATCAAATTCACCTCGGAATTGAGATACCGGGTAACTTTGAGATGATGGGTGATCGTACACCCTCACGTACTCATACGATGTGTCAATATCTAGCCATTCAAGCTGCACCTGTTTACCTGCCGGACTAGTCACATACCAATAGCAATCTGTTTCTCCTCTAACCGACTGACCGTAGTAGTACGGGGAGATGAAGATAAACTTATCTTGAAATTGATCCAGTTCTACTCTACCGCCACATGTCTGTTGCCCCACAACTGGGTATTCATCTGCAAAGATATTTTGCATAACAAAATCAAGGGCGCCGCTACAAGGGAGGGGGGGGGGCGTGATATAGGAAAATAAAAGACTGGTGACGTTTTTCTAAAGTCATTTTGCTTGTTAGGGAAAAACGTAAAAATCTTTGGGCAATTCCACCATCCGATTTTTTCCCCGTTGGCAAACTAAATCTGATCCCATTTACCCCATTCAAATAGTCTGGCGACGGTCCTGAACAAAATGAATGTACCTTAAAGCTAAATGTCAAGAAAAAACTATTGAGACATTTCTATTTTAGATTGTCATGAAGATATTTTGCGAGCAATATATAATGTTTGAATACGTTCATATTAACAATGCATCGATCTTACTACTAAAAAAGATCATGATCGCGAAAATTTTCAAGAAATCAACTCAAGGGCAGTTTCAATACCGTATTGTATGACCCATGTTAGAATTTCATAAAACATTATTAATGTTTGCACATTCATAGCAGGTGGTGGACACGGATATTGAATTTGCCTCAGGTTGATTTTTTGGAAGTCTTAGCGATCGTATTAAAGTGGAAAGCATTTCATTAAATAAGTGGGGGGGGGGGCAAAACGCATTTTTGCCCTCCCCCCCCCAAAAAAAAATGAAATCAATAAATAAATAAACGCCCCCCCCCCCCCATTTAAAAAAAAAAAACAGGAGTAAAGGAGTAAAAATAGTTTGTACGTTTTTAACCAAACAGAAAATAAATGATAATGAAACCTAAATTTAATCACATACAAATGATGTTCCATTAAAAAAAAAAAATGGAGAGTAAGCATGCCCCTATATTTATTTATCAATGGAGGATTTTATAATAGCGATACGCGCATATCCTGGAAATATCGTGAGAGGATGGGAAAGCGCGTGTGTTTTTATTATAGGGGTGAGAAGACATGAGCCCCTGAACACTGACGTACTGATGGGGGAGGGGCAGTTGCCCCCATCCAATTAAGATTCAAAACGTGGTTCGATTCGTTATCAGAGAAATATAAATGTTGGTAAAATAACATAATTCTCAGGGATTTTTCCTCACTTTTTTTATAGATTATACTTTTTTATGCGTTTTCGGAAAATTACATATTCCCACTTAACAGTCAGTCAAAAATATGTTTATTCAGAAGCCTTCATGTCAGGGCTTTCAGAATGGCAAGATCGGGGATGCCCCCCCCCCCCCTCCCCCCTCCCCCCTCTCACTTTTTTTGGAAAAAGTATGTTAAAGAGAAAAAGAAAAAAAGAGAGAAAGAAAGAATGAGTGGCCTGCCATTGTCACAAATGAGGTAATAAAATATGGACATCTGACCGAAGTTAAATGCCTAAAACCCCCGAGCTTCCTGGGGCTCCGCGCCCCTGGACCCAACCCGGGGCCCTAAGACGGGCTCCTGAATGCTCATCTGACTGTAATTTAATGCCTAAAACTCCCGAGCTTCCGGGGGCTCCGCCCATTGACCCTCGGCTCCGCCCCTTACCCCGCTGGGGGGAAGCCCCTGGACCCTACGCCAATTTATGCTCCTCTCGCTCCGCTCTCTACACTCTACCTGATCTTTGATACTCCACTTTGAAATACGTTCCGCGGGGCCTGCATATATTATGTAACATGTAACAGTGTTTGTGATGCAGATTTTCTTCTCCCCCCCCTCACGTTTTTGCTCATTACGCCACTGCCCCTGAAAGGTGAGCCCCCTGGAAGGTTTGCCCCCCCCCCCCCCCCAATCTCAAACTGCTTCTTGCGCGCCGGGTTCAGACCAAATGCTCGATGTGGTCTTCCAGAAATACGCTTCCTGTCACGGTTGTGTCTCCACAGAACGCTCGTATGAACGCCTCTCTAACGAGGTGAGTATGAATAGGGCCTCAGTTCTAAAGGGTGACCGTTTGGTTAAATAATGTTGTTAATTTTATTCTATTTTCACTCTTAAACAATGTTCACCTGTAATGCTTATTGTAAATTGAAGGCCGACTCCTCCATAGGTTCCACTGAATTGGAAGTATAGTGTTCCCGTGTTCTGAGAGAAAACCCTATCTTCAGGCATGATAGATGGATTCGAGAAACGAGATACTATTCCACTTGTGTTAGAACTATCATATACATAGAAATGTCCTGCTTTAAGCTTATGGAATTCGACCTTTATACGTCTTCCGACTGGACTAGTAACAAACCAGTAGTTGTTCACATTTTCAACATAATATGTAGAAGTGAAATACATAGACTGAACGGTCAGCGATGTCGTATTTTCATTCAGTTCAATGACCCCACCAGATGATTGGAGGACGCTGGCATCGTTATGTCCATCTATATAGTATGAAAAAGATACGAAACACGAAAGAGACATAAGAGATAAGAAATGTTGCATGTCGCTTGCTGCAATATTTCGTTGGTAATGCTCTTCCTTGCAAAGCGGATTCTATCTAATCGTTTATATTGATATGAAATCTACATTAGCTTGGATGTATATGTATCAGGGCTGATTTGGAACAAAGTCATACACTTCCTCTTTTTGCATATTTTTAGCATTGGCGCAAAATAGGCAGGGGAATAACTTTGGGCTACGGCGATGGTCGACAATTATTGAAATTCGAGAGTTTGAAGTTTTAAGTAATCTCTTATTTCTTGTCGATATCTCAAATTTCTAAAAACCTAAATAGGTTCATAAATCTGAAAGAAAATTGGCGTGCTATGTTATATTGGGCTTATTCTGATAACCGACTTTCTTAAACTGCTCATTCGCTTTGCTTGCTCATATCATCCAGTTTAATCGGGACCAGCTTCCTGTTATTGGAACATCATGGAACACGAATTATAAAAGTATTCACCTATGTAGCTGAATTTCACGCCGAAATAGGAATCCGACACATCATTATTGTAGTAAGCGTTGAAATAGACACGGGCACTGGAATCAGATATAACTGGGTGTGGGGCTTGTTGGAGTTTTCCATAAGCATAGAAAATTTGTCTTCCTCTTGAATCATATATACTCAGATAATCGTTGTCATCAATTAATTGCCAATCATAAAACTCCACCACAATCATCGTGTTGGGAGGACTATTGATGTACCAGTTACAGGAGGCAGACACACCAGATGGATAGGAGTTGGTGACGTTGAAGTGAGATATCGGAGAAGTCTGGTCGAGATTGATAGTTCCTCCGCACTCTCCTGGAATGGCTCCTTCGATTGACAACTCTTCTGCATGGAAAGATGAAAGAAAGATGAGTGAATGGGCATCCATAGTCAAGGAGAAAACCCCAAAGCAGTGTTTGGTAACATTCTAGGCATCTAATATGGGATAAAAATTCGTGCCTGATTTTATACGATACAAAACATTACTCGCTATACAGGTCTATTAGAAAGACTTAACCCCGTCTCATAAAGAGTTGCGATCGATTCAAATCATTCGCAAGTTGCAGTCTTCTATCTTGTATGTACATAGATGTGATTGATTTCAATTACAAAAAAGTTGCGATTAATATCAACTCTTTATAAGACGGACGGTATCTGAATTTCAAAAGGAAAATCCCATTTCTAAAAAGTTGAGTTTCTGCTCTTTCATATGACACCTCAATCAGCAAAAATGAGCAAGGTATGACAAAGTCCTGTTTGTTTAAAGTAGTGCTTGCATTTCCATAATTTGATCAAACGAATTCGTTTTCACTGGCTTCCTGCCGTAGCAACAAGCAGAATTGACAAAAGACTTATATCCGTTTCGTCGACAAACAGCCATGCATGAAGTCTTTCGTCGAAGCAAGGAGTAACTCCTTGGTCGAAGGCTGATTGTCAACGAAACGGAGTTAAGGCTTTTGTTAATTCCGTTTGTTGCTACGGCTGAAAGCCAGTGAAAACGCATTCGTTTAATAAAATTATGGAAATGCATGCACTACTTTAAACAAACAGAAATTTGTCATTCTTTGCTCATTTTTACTGATTGAGGTGTCATATGAAAAGACAGAAACTCAACTTTTTAGAAATGTGATTTTCTCTTTGAAATTCAGATACCGTTCGCCAAATGACTTTTTGGTTTCCTCTCTTGAAATTCATTTTAATCACTCATGCGTGTAATATGCATCATATGAGTTGCATCAAAATGAAAGAGGAGGATATAAGCTTTCCAAATATGTGTCATTTATTAATTATAAATGTCATTAGGTTATGATAAAACATCGATAATTCTCAGTTTCGTTTTTCTGGGACGCACTGTATAGTCGAGTAAAAATACTTGACATGAGATGCAAAAGTCGTTGGTTTGATCCTCGGCACGGCAGTCATATCCTTAAGCAAGGTATTTCGTCTACATTGCTTCTCATCACCCAGATGTTAACGGATAGCCCTACCCAGTAGGATGCAAAGTCATTGTGGTTTGCTTAGCATCGTGAGCGTCTTTATTATGGCTTAATACGGAATACAACCTTTAAGCGCTTTACAGATATTATTACCCCTGTCGTCGGATTCATTCCCGCACAATGTGCACCATCCCCACTCCCTGGGGAGTATTCCTACCATATGGTCACCGTGAGGGCATAGGCAATTACTAACAAGAATGCTTTCGTCATCCTACCGGGTCCCCATTTCTCTCTTGGGTATTGAGTGGCAAATGTAGATTAATGTCTTGCAAAAATACTTTGCCAAACCACTCTACTACGACACTTCCAAATACGACAAATACCGAATAAACCCCAACAAAATTATATTATTCTGTTATTATTATTATTATTATTAGGATTAGGATTTTAACCATCCCTTTATAAACACATTGTAAGCAATATGACCCACAGTTTAGTACCTTGTAGAGTTGCTTGCATGGTCACCGAAGTCTCTTGGTGGATGTCGTCTAATTTTGTGGGTAGTTTACACGTGAGTCCACGACCATTTGATATGAAACTGTTCCCATGACGTCCACCGAGTTGGATGCCTTGGTCATTATCAGTCTCGATCCCGAGTCCGTCATAGACAATGAAGGGTTCAGTCATGGGCTCCAAAGCCACTATGTCCAGTCGAATGGTCGTACCGGGTGGACCGCGGAAATACCAAAGGCATTCGTTTGTGGCATCGTCTTCAGTCCCTCCGAGACGGTAACGCTCGTCTGTGATTTGGACAGTTGGTTGGTCCGCGTCCAGAAGGATGACTTTCCCGCATGGAGTCGGGTCTCCACCATCTAGTGATGATCAAGAAATAACAACAAATTATACAAACTATCAGGAATAAGAAATTTTTCAATTTGTCTCCATATTTCGCTCTCTTTACAATAAAATCAATTATTTTCTCACCTCAGGGGATTCCATAAAAGATAACATTACATTTTTTAATCATTTTGATTTTTAAAAGTTATATATGATTTCATTGAGACGGGCTTAAAATAATATTGAACACGATAGTTGACGGAAACGAAAGAACAAATATTAACAAGAGGCACAATTTCTATTTCAGCTTTTGTTACCTGTGAAAACCTTTCGACACTACCTAGCATGCTAGGGAAGGGACTTCATTGTAGATCGTTCACATCAAGAAATATGAGGGCATCATGATTATGAAAATGTAAAGTTCATCGTATACGCAAAATGACGGGAAATGATGAACGTTATGAAACAGGTATTGAAAATCATATCGTATGTATGCGATAATTCTCCACTCTGACATGACAACGGGTGTTCCAGAATATGTAGGCGTGAAGAAAATGGTCTAGTAATAAACTTGTAAAGTACAGCTACGTCTCACGTTCCTAGACCATTTGCTTCACGCCTATATATATATATATATATACATAAAAGGTATTGGAAGCAATAGGTCAATAAATAGACCTACATAGTTTGTAAATTTAAAAGCTTATATATATATATATATATATATATATATATATATTGAATAAGGCAGACTAATGGAGCATGGTTGCAACTCCGAGTTTCACGCCTTGCGAGCGATCATCAGGCAACTGATAGCATGATTACTCTACAATCTACAATACGTTCAAAATAAGGAATACAATACAATACAAAACAATAAGATTTACTCATGGGTGAAGGGGCTATTGTGATTGTTCAGGTACTGCGATGGAATTTTAAACATGGGAGGGGGTATCGCAAAATAGTCTCAACCAAGGTGCTAGTACATAAATATATATATATTTAATTAAGTATAGTCTCTTTTGAAGTTGCAGAGGTAGAATTTGTTTTCGTGGCGGCATTTGGAGATGAGCTCTGGTCTTCGTTGAAAGTCTCTTCATCGCATGAGATGTCTGCTATTCGGCGGCTTATTGATGCTGGGAGATTCTTGATGATGGATGGTGGGTGGTTGGATAGCTTGTGGATGTACATTGGGCAGTCATTCGGCTTCCTGTAAGGGTAGTACTTGCCATCACTCAGGTTGAAGGTGATGTCGAGGAAGTTGGTGATTTTTAGGTTGCAAACGATTGTGATGTGAAGGCCAAGTTTTTGGAATGTTCTCGTTATGCTTTTCCTAATTCGATCGGCTCTGCTTCCGGAGATGCTCTTGAAGACTGCTAGCCCATCGTCTCTGTAAAGCCCGATTCCATCTTTGCCATAGTCCTTCGATAGGATACTTAGGATGTATAAGCCGACCAACTCACATATCTCAGCTCCGTCAAAACTGCCCATAGTGACGTCGAAGAGGCCGTTGCTATCCTTCTTCCTCCATGGTTTGCCTTTGTCGAACAGCAGAGATTTCCTCGAGTGCATCATGCGATGAAGAGACTTTCAACGAAGCTTCCCCTGCCTACAACGATGCCCTAAAAGCCAGTGAATTTGCTGAAACCCTCACCTACACGAAGGAGCGCCCGACAAGGAGAAAGCAAAACCGGAAACGAAACATCATCTGGTTCAACCCTCCATTCAGCAAAAACGTCGCAACCAACATCGGCAGATCGTTCCTGAGGCTTGTTGATAAGCACTTCCCAAAGAAATCAAAATTCAACAAGATATTCAACAGGAACACGCTCAAAGTCAGCTACAGCTGCATGCCGAATGTCGCCAGCATCATCAAGGCGCACAACAAGCAGGTTTCATCCACGGACGACCACACCAAGCCGAAAACCTGCAATTGCCGGAAAAAGAATGTGTGCCCCCTACAAGGAAACTGCCAGGCCGGCAGTATCATCTACAGTGCAAAAGTCTCCGGCCCAGAAAGCCCTAAGCAATATATTGGACTCACCGAGCCCCCGTTCAAGCTGAGGTACGGCAACCATCTACAGTCCTTCCGACATGAGAAGCACAAAAACAGCACAGAACTCTCTAAACACATCTGGCAACTCAAACACCAAAGCACCCCATTCACCATCGAGTGGTAGATCTCCAGCAAGGCCCATGCGTACTCCAGCGAAACGAAGAAATGCAACCTGTGCCTAACTGAGAAGCTTGCCATCATCAACGCCGAGAAACAGACACTCCTGAACAAAAGACCAGAACTCATCTCCAAATGCCGCCACGAAAACAAATTCTACCTCTGCAACTTCAAAAGAGACTATACTTAATTAAATATATATATATTTATGTACTAGCACCTTGGTGGAGACTATTTTGCGATACCCCCTCCCATGTTTTAAAATTCCATCGCAGTACCTGAACAATCACAATAGCCCCTTCACCCATGAGTAAATCTTATTGTTTTGTATTGTATTGTATTCCTTATTTTGAACGTATTGTAGATTGTAGAGTAATCATGCTATCAGTTGCCTGATGATCGCTCGCAAGGCGTGAAACTCGGAGTTGCAACCATGCTCCATTAGTCTGCCTTATTCAATATATATTTTGCTCTGCCCATAAGCATTGAGCACTGTACGGAGGAATAGACCAAATCTAAGTATATATATATATATATATATAACAGTGCGAGAATTCTCAACTCTGACATGACAACGGGTGTTCCAGAATATGAAGGCGTGAAGAAAATGGTCTAGTAATAAACTTGTAAAGTACAGCTACGTCTCACGTTCCTAGACCATTTACTTCACGCCTATATATATATATATATATATATATATATACAAAAAAGGTATTGGAAGCAATAGGTCAATAAATAGACGTACATAGTTTGGTAGAATACCTAATGGACGGTGACAAAATCATTGGAAATGTGCTTCAATTCAAAATGGGAGATTTGTACATAACTGCTAAGTTACAATCGGTGCATATCGGAAATACGTATACCGTAACAAAACAGACTAATTTTACATCTACAATCGTTTTATGACTCAAGATATATTTGAGACTAATGGCTCATTATATTGACTGCATTTACAAGTTGGCCTTCCCTGCTGGAAAGAACACACTCATTCACACTCATTCACAGTGTGGAACACAGTGTGAATCACACTGTGTTTCACATTGTGAATCACAGTGTGCGCCACAATGTAAAATTGGGGCGTTTTCACATTGTGGTCGCGTCGTTCCACAGTGTGATTCACAGTGTGGATAACCACAAGTTCACAATGTGACCACACTGTGAATCTGTAGTTATCCACACTGTGAAACGACGCGACCACAACACTTATTCAGACTCATTCACACTCATTCACAGTGTGAATCACAGTGTGCGCCACAATGTTAAATTGGGGCGTTTTCACATTGTGGTCGCGTCGTTTCACAGTGGGAATCTGTAGTGAACCACACTGTGAAACGACCAGACCACAACACTCATTCACAGTGTGAAACACAGTGTGAATCACACTGTGAAAACGCCCATATTTAACATTGTGAACACTCACACAGTGAAATGCTCACCACACTGTGAAACACCAAACACACTGTGAAACGCCCACTATGTTAAATTGAGGCGTTTTCACATTGTGGTCGCGTCGTTTCAGTGTAGATATCCACACTGTGAACCACACTGTAAAACGAAGCAACCACAATGTGAAAACGCCCTAATTTAATATTGTGAACACTCACACAGTGAAATGCTCACCACACTGTGAAACACCAAACACAATGTGAAACGCCCATTATGTTAAATTAGGGCGTTTTCACATTGTGACACATTATATTGTATGAGATTACCACACTATAAAAGGCCCACCACACTGTGATACAAGTTTAGTTTTTGAATTCTTTGTGAAATATTTCAAACTTTGAAAATGTAGTCGTGTAGAGCTTAGTACGTATAAATACGAAGGAGAAAAGGTTTATAATCAATGTCTCACTTATAAACTCAACTTAAATAGAAATATACCCCCGAAACATCTGAAAATAATACAGTAATCTTAAACATATACATGTTATAGCCTTTATGAGGTAACTTAAAATGTATTTCAAAAGCTTATATTGATGTACTTTTCGCTAAAAGGACTTATGAACATACATCCTCTTAGGTATACAAAGATTGCAGTAATACTATACTAACAGATAAACAAATTTTACTCTGTGAATGCCAACATGATGTGAACCAGAATGAAAACAAAGACAAATGAATCCAAACAGTTTAAATTAGATAGTAGAGATACTTCTGAAAACAGAACTTGCTATCTACAGTGAAACCTCATTATAATGAGCACATTGGTGTCCACTGAATTGACCTCTTTATATCATGCAGATATCTTATTGTACAAGGGTTTAAAACAATGAATTACAGAAAAACGTGGACTTGTGAAATAGAGTTATAGAGGTTCCACTGTATAACATCGAGGATTAAATTACAGTGACGGCAAAAATTGCACATATCATCAATATTTGCCTGAAAATGTATTTTAAAGGTGTAAAGACACTCGTAAAACATAATAAAAGCACATTAGCATGTTACGTCAGTAACAAAAATAGTTTTAGAGCATCTCTAGCAATATCTCTTAAACATTTCTGTAGGTATATTAAATTTATGAAGATACATTAATATGGCTAGTCACATTTTCCAAGTATAAAATATCCACACATGATATGTAACTTTGGCAATTGCAATGTATCAGAAAATCTTTGGCACATACAGGTTCTTCATAAACCTATTAAAATGAAAAAAAGTTTCAAAATATCTCTGTCAATACATCTTGAAAAAAGTTGAAAACAAATCTATTTTAGGCAGACACGTTTTACTGTTATGGCTACATAAATTTCTACAACTAATACTAATAAATACCTGAAGATGAGAAAAAAACAGATTTTGCTCACCTTTTAACAAATAAATAACCATACACTCTATATACGGTGGCACAGAAAAAAGCAGAATGGCATACAAAAATATATGTACTTCCTAAACTACATAAGTAACTTATGATTTTTTGTTCTAACGATAATATACTGATGTTAGGATATTATAACTAGATGGAACTTCCGACTGTGCAGTCAAAAATAATACCTCCACTATCACAAAATTTGTTAAAGCCCGAATTATCATCCCCCAGATCTTGAGATATCACTTCAGTCCACCGTATGGTGTATCACGTACGTCAGGTCTGGTGTCGCGAATATACAGTGCGAATTTAAAACTTTCTATAATATTCTATGTGCAGTTAAAAATCCTTCTTCCCCTTCTAACGGAGATGGAAATTTTGTACCTCTTGCTTAAAAGCTTTAGCGAAAGTACAGTTGACAAATCCAGCAGGTAGCAAGTTCCAAAGCATGATGGAATCGGGGAAGAATGACTTCTGGTATACGAGAGTCCTTGTAAATTGTATTTGGAATTACTGGGTATGACCATGGTAGGATGTTAACACCGATAGAAGGTAGATTTTGAGAAACTCTGAGTGCAGGTTGACAGTTCCGTACACCATCACCATCTTAAACCGTGCCCTGCGTATCGGAGAGATGGCCATTTGAGATGTTGCAGCATTGGTGCGATGCTGCTGGTATGATGGTAATCTCCAGTGATAAACTGGGCGTTGCGGAGCTGTACCATTTCCAGCCTGTGTATGTTGTCCTGGGTGAGAGGATCCCACACTGTGCACGCATACTCCAGGATTGGGCAAGCAAGAGCCAAGAAGCACAATGCTTTCGTCCCTCTTGGGCAAGGCCTAATGTTCCGCAGCAAAAATGCACTGACAGAGCTGACTTTCTTTGTTGTTGTCTTTATGTGATCTGTCCAATTCAGGTTGCTCTTGAGGTCAGGGGCGTACGCAGGATTTTTTCAAGGGGAGGGGGGGGGGGGGGGTTTAAATCGGGCCCAAAATTTCGCAACGACTCAGCTTTATTTTTTTGCTCCCGAAAATTTGAAAATCGCGCCGGCCGAAAAGTCGCTCAGTGGCGGGGGTGGGGGGGGGGGGGGGGGGGGGGGGGGGTAAGCGGACACTTTTTTTTTGTTTTTGGAGACCAAAAAAATCGCAACGACTAAGTCAGCCGCTGAATAAGCGGGGGGGGGGGGGGGGGGGGGGCAGGGGGGGGGGGGGGGGGGGGGGGAGGTAAGAGGACACTTTTTTTTTTTTTTTTTTTTGGTCTTGAAATTTGAAAATTTGACATTTTCTTCGTTGGGGGGGGGGGGGGTGGGGGTAAGGTCACCTTTTTTAGGTTAGCCATGTGCATAATTTTTTTTTTTTTTTTTTTTTTTATAATTTAAAAAAAAAAAAAAAAAAAACCAAAGGGGGAGGGGGGTTGGTGTTTTTTAGGGGGATTTACATACATAAAAATACCAAAGGAGGGGGGGGGGGGTTCAACCCCCTAACCCCCCCCCATATATTATAGTTTCATATTTTGGTCTACATATAATTAGTCAAATAAAATAATAAAACTTTCAAAACGACATACATTCAGCAATTTATTATGCTTTTCTAATCAAAAGCAATTTCCCAATAGCATTGTTAGTATTATGAGCCAAGGGGCACTGTCAGTATATGTTATAGTAAAATGCCACACCAATGATGGCATCCACCTTGTCTTGGTCAAGCAACTGCTTCCCTTATTCTCCTCCTTTAATCTAAATGCTGAAACTATGCTGTCTGCCATCTGCTCATAGGTAAAGAGCATATCAATGAGTGCAAGAACAGCACGTGACCAGGATTGCTGGTGTAGCTCCAGTATTCCCAGCTGTACTTGGGTCAAGTATGTCCGAGAACCTCGTGTATGGAACTGTGGAACAGAAAAGAAATGTCAAGAATTACTGAAAAGAAAAGCACGTTAACAGATTTTAATAAAATAATCAAACATATCCAGCCTAAATTTGACGAACTCCGTACGCCACACTTCGTACTTCTACGCAGATCGAGTGTAAAAGTAGTAGTACGACACAGTTCACGACCAAACATTATTCATACTACTCCTAGCTCATGGAAACGCTAGGAAGACACATTTTCATACATTTTTAGACATTATTATTGAATATATGTCATTTCTAGTGACTTACATGTAGGCCTAGACTATATCTTATTTTTATGCATTTTCGTCCGACTGTTTTTTTTTTGCCGACAGAAAACATGAAATAAATTGTACCAACATTTATTTCTTACCTGATTTATTTCTAGACCTAGGGTCTAGTCCATAGCCTAAAATGGCCGATATACACTACTTAACAGTTTGTGTGTTTAACATGCTCAATTATAATGTCCAAAAATGTTTGAAAAAGTGTCTTCATAGCGTTTCCCTGAGCGAAGTACTTATAACAAAGATGATACTCACCATTCAATGACAGCCCGGCAGCAGCCCGGCAGCAGCCCGGCAGCACCCTCGCCTGATAGCTATCCTAGCTGTTGGGAAACTTCACCAGGCCATGTCCGCCATTCCAATTATGTTCTCATCCGTCAACGTGTAGTTGTACATATTCGTCTGTTATCATGCACGGAAACTTGATTGGCCTCGATCCAAAACACGAGTATTCCAGCGGCCACACTGTGAATTCTATTTTTTCACAATGTGAAGTATTTTTCACAGAGTGGCCACACTGAGAAATTTACTGTTCACACCGTGAAATGTATGTCGTAAGGTATTCACACTGTGAAAATCTATTTATCACAGTTTGGTCACACTGTGAAATCATTTTCACACTGTGAGCAGGTACATTCACACTGTGAAATCGAATTTTACAATGTGAATACTGTGTGGTTTACCACATTGTGACAGTGTCCACACTGTGAAAAGGCTCCGTTCACAGTGTGAACTGTGTGTTCACACTGTGAATGAGAGTGTTCTTTCCAGCAGGGGGTGGGTAGCATGTTATATCCCGGCAGTGCTTGTCACAGTAGCTTCTGAAAAGGATTTTTTTTACAAGTGTAACTGTTAGTGGCCACTACAAGGCCCCTTAGTGATTATAAAACATATGCTCTTCCTGGCTTCGGGAATGTGTCAGTTTGCAACAGACATCATGCGTTTTTCTCCATGATGGAGAAAAACGCATTTTGTTGAAAATCATGAGATATCACGAACATTTATACATCACTTGTATATGGAATTGAAAATAAGTCATGGTTCAATTTTATTTGGGGGATGGCGCCCCCCTCCCCCTAGCCCCCCTACCAGTACGCCAGTGCTGACAGGTGTGCTCTTCGACCAAAGATCCGTCAGACTTCGTTGTTTCAATCGCTCATCGTACGACTATATACGAACTTGTGTTGTTTACATTTTTCCACGGCTGTGTTTACTACTCATGCTGTGTGCCTCTTTTAATGTCTAGTAAGTGCCTCTTTTCAGGTACGATACGTGCGCCTTTTCACTTGTAATAAGTGCCTCCTTCACCTCTGATAATTGCCCTATTAACATTTGAGAGGTGCCCCTTTTACTTTGTCAAGTGACCCATTTCCTTTGTAAGAAGTGCCCTTTCCCTTTTTTAGCTACCCTTTTTTAACTTAGAGAAGCGCATATTTTTATTATCACATGTGCCCCTTTTCCTGATGGTTAGTTCCCCCATTAAAACAAAGATTCCCTTCTCCTTTTCATAAATGCCTCTTTTCAGCTCTGGTGAATGACCCCTTTCAGGTAAAAAGAAGTTGCTCCTTTTCATTTCAGATAAGACTAGTGCTTCTTTCACGTCCGATAATTGCCCCTATTCAAATATGAGAGATGCTCGTTTTACTTTGACAAGTGCCCCTTTACCTTTCTAATAAATGCGCTTTTCATTAAAACAGAGTGCCCCTTCTCCTTTTATAACTACTCCTTTTCTTCTCTGATAAGTGCCCCTATTCAAATGTGATCGGTGCCCCTTTTCATTCAATAAATGCACATTTTCCTTTATTATAAGTGCCCCTTTTTCATTCTCATAAGTGCCCCTTTTCATATCTGGTCAGTGTCCCTTCTCAGGTGCGATTAGTGCCCCTTTTCACCTCTGATAAGTTCCCTTTTTTCAATGATACGTGTCCTTTTACTCTCTAATATTTTTCATTGCATATTTGTTGTGATATAAATATTCTTGTATTATGTTTTGCATGAGAAATAGAATCGTTTTAATCATTTGAATCAAACCTAGCCCCTTTTTACTTTTAATGACAAATGTCCATTTTCCCATTCGCATTAATGCCTTTTGTCATCCTTGGTGAGTGCCCTTTTTAAGGTGTAGTAGTACCCCATTTTCAGTTGTGTTAATTACCCTTAGTAATTTGACACGTGCTACCTTTCTTTTCTAATAAGTGTCTAATCCCTATCGATAAGTGTCACCTTTTCCTCTCATCAGTAAACGTGCCGCTAATTTAAAGCGCTTTCCCCCATAGCACGCTCGCTACGCTCGCTCACATTTATATATGGTATAATTATGTTCCTTATCAAAAATCTTGTTAGTCTTCCGTTATGAAAAAGTGTGATAACCCCATTAGGATTGGGGTTTTTCTGCTTTAAAAGATGTAATTTTTCGCACTGCGACCTCACAAATCTTCAATTTTTACTCGCTCGCAACGCTTGCAAATGAATATTCAGACTATCACAGCCAACTGCAGAGTATGATGCTTAATGGGGCTTTCACATATACACTCCGGGGCCCGTACGGCGAGTAAAAACAGACATTTTGGGAATTTTCGGTCGGTGTCCGGCCGGTTGCCGTAAAGTTCCTACGGGCGCCGGGACAGTTTTTTTAACCGTACGGGCGCCGTCGTGCTGAGTTGGCTGCTCCCAATTCTCCCGGCGTTTTTATCTGACCGTTAAGCCGTAGAAAGCCCGTAAAGGGCCAGTAGGGCACCTTACGGGTCCCATGCGGGTTCCGTACGGTGCCCGAACGGCCCCTCACGATTTTGGGGGTCAATTTTCATGAAAAATCTTTACGGGCGCCTTGCGGTGCTCAAGGGTTCCTTACGGGTACCCTACGGCGCCCTCAAGAGCCCTGGGTGATATGCACAACAACAGGCGTCTGCCGTCCGAGGGCCATTTAAAATGAATATTGCCCGTGCGGGTCCCTCACGGCGGCATCTCGAAATGTACAACGCAGTTTTAAATACAGGAGGTGCGGATACCGGAGGACAGATACAGAGTGAGTCAGAAAAAATGTCCCACTTTTTAAAAGTTGTATTGTTTGAAGTATGAATAGTTAATCATGAGTTTCATGATATGTCTTGATAGAGTTATCCTCCCGGTACATTTAGGTACCATTTTCATTTGAATCTCTGCATGCATGACCGAACATCAGACAATCTTTACAAGACTGCCAGATTTCACTTGCGCCAAGTTGCTAGGTTAGGAATAAAATAATGTTTTGAACAAAGACAGCCAGTTTTTTCAATTATCCAATTAGCCAAACAGACAAAAAACACACGCACACACGCACACACGCACACACACACACACGCACACACACTCACGCACCCACCCACACACACACACACGCACACACACGCATACACGCACGCACACGCACACAAATAAGCATTCTATTCCCGTCAAGGCCCACCCAAACTGTTACTTTTTGTCGGGAATTCTTCTTGTCGTACGAAAAGTTGAGTGGCCGCTGTCCTCTTGGTGCGGATGTTGTACTTTATGATGATGATGATGATGATGATGATAATGATGATGATGATGAAGATTAAGATGATGACAATGATGATGATGATGACATGATGGTGGTAGTGAATGTGTACAAAAGGGAAAGATTTTTAGGGTTATGCCAGCGATCTTGATGAAAATCAATGCTCAATCAGAAAAGGGGTAATTATGAAACAATTCTCACCGTGTGTGTTGTGTATGCGTGTGTGTGTGTGTGTGGGTGTGTGCGCGTGTCTGACTGTCTTTATTTAATGCACTGTTTTATTCCTCACCCAGTAACTTGGCGCAAGTGAGATCTGGCATTCTTGTAAAGATTGCCTTATATTCAGTGATGCATTCAGAGATTCAAATGAAAATGGTACCTAAATGTACTAGGAGGTTAACTCTATCAAGATATATCATGAGACCCATGATTAAATATTCATACTTCAAACAATACAACTTTTGAAAAGTGGGACATTTTTTCTGACTCACTCTGTAGTTCAGTGCACCGCACGGCACCCGGCCGGGCCCCGGCAGGGCCCCGACAGGGCACCTTCCAGGAGCCATCGGTACACCTGCTCATCGGAAGGAGCCCGTAAGAATACCGGCCGGCACTCGGCCGGCACCCTGCCGGCACCCTGTCGGCACCCTTACGGGCGCCTTGCATTTCACTCGACCAATTTTCTCCGGGCACCTCCCGGGCGCCGCAGAATATGTGACCACACATGCCGTAGAAATGAAAATCGGACGGTTCCCGTACGGTCTCTAAATCCACGGCAAGCCGCCGGGTAGGGAAAATCGTACGGGGCCCGGTTTATATGTGACCTAGGCATTAGCATTATCTTGTATAAAGAGAAACAACTATTGAAATCACCCCTGATAATGTAATCACTAATCTAGGGGTATATACCGATGTCTAAAAAATTGTATATTTTCGGTTTCCCTTTGAGGTGCCCTTTTTTCTCCAGAAAGTACCCTTTTGCGTTGGTCCCCTCCCCCCCCCCCCCCCCCCCCCCCCCCCCCCCCCCCCCCCACTTTGTAAGTCGGCAATTATACAATAAGTTCAAAACTGATCATTTATCCAGTCGGTTGATTCACTGTACCTTATTGAAGTAAAATAAATTACAATTGTTAACATAATTCATTATGAAATGTAGGCCAAAATTTAAAAAAAAAAGAATTACGTAAATCTGAGAAACGTCTGAGCACAGAACAATAAAATTTCCAGATATAAAGACGCTGTCATGACAACTCACCTATTTCAGGCAGTAGAAGGAAAGCGACTGAAATGCAAAGCCAGGCACTTGACATCATAGCTGAAGAATTTCGCGCCATTTCGACGTCGCTGTCTGATCGCTTGTAGATAGATAAACTGCGGATCCTGTTTTACTCTCAGAACAATCTTAACTCTCCTCGAAATAATGATAGGAGCGTGCTAATTTCTCTGCTCTTATAATTAATGATTCTTTGAAGCTCTATGATAACGTAGCAACAGAGCCTAATCGATATGAATTCTATTGGCTATAAGGGTAAAATAATGTAAATTAATCGTCGAATCTATCCAATCCAAAATGAGGTCAGTCTGTTTACGCAAATATATCTGCATAACTTATCAGCTTGTTCGGAGACTTGATTGGATACAAGTAAGTTAATATGGTTAATTTTTTACACAAGTCATAAGGGAGTGACGAGATGCAGAACATGAAATGTATGATTAAAGGTAGGAGGCAATTACGTTTTACCAGGCAAGCACTGATAAAAAGCAACGCTAACAGTTGTTATTTGCTAAAAATGGTCCCACAATTTCACACGCAATTATGATTGAGAAGGGTTTGCTAAAGTGTTGCAAAATGTTGAGTCACATTGAAGGTCATTGGTGGGAATGAAGACCTATGGGGCCTTATGGGCCATGGTTATTTGATTGACCGATTCCTTCTCAGGCCTCCTGGTCTGCTCTATAGTGTCCATGAAATTATTGCCATAAAGTTATTTGTTTACTTATTTTGTAGGCTCTTTTTTTACATTACTCCTATTTACAATGTCAAATGAATAATGCATGTAATAATAATAATAGTTGAATGAATTGACATAAGCGTTGAGGATTGTAAGCCAACCAATTTAATATCCCAGGGATTCGGCTTAGAGGAATTCAGAAGAAAAAAAAAATTAAAAAAATAATATTTTGTTTCTTGACCAGAAAGGATTGGGGAAAGTAGTTTACTCTTAGGTGTACCGGTGTAGGTCTACCCGATGTTTAAGGGTTTTGGCCTAACCACCATGTTGCAGGTTTACTGTTGAACGCGAGCCATCTCTTTCTTCAAAATTTGGTTGAAAATTTTAAAAATAGTGAAAGGATCAGACACATGTACATTTTGTGGAGCATATCTTGGGTCTCATGGATTGATTATAATTATTAATACTGACACGTGTTCAAATATGACACCGTGGTGGTTAGGGACATACGTGAGTCCTACTACAGCACACTCATTCAGAACATGCTCAACAGTTTGAAATTGACCACATGGACACAGGTCAGAGTCTTTGAGACCACAGAGCTTCATGCTTGCTGCAAAGCGGCCTGCACCTGATCGTATAGGCGGTTCAGCTGAACTCAGCCATTTATTGGAAGGTTCAAAGTTTCCTATTTTACCAAAACAACGAAGGAAATAAAACATTCATGAGAAAAAAAGCACATGGCTATTTCATCAATGTTTGTTGCATTTCAGGATTATATCTCATTACTTAATTATATTTATCTCATTATTCGTGATAAACTGATACAATGAATAATAGGTAACGCGGATAACTTAAATAAACATCATGTTCATGATTAATTATGATTGATGGCCAGTTGATTAGCAAAACTTTGTTTTTATCTATCCCAGGCATGCAGCTGGCTGGAGTCGCATAGCTTTTCATTTGTAAAGTTGAAATAAACATTGATAAAAAGACATGATAATAATAAATGAGTAATCTTTTGATAACAATTAGAGTAAACGAAGTGAACTGGTACGCGGGAGAAGTGGAACACTTCACACTTAAAATTGTAATCATCCTTTTATAATTAAAAAATATATATATTACAAGTGTTCTACTATCAATGTTTAGAAATCCATTTTTAGCTATAATACGATTTCGCACGTTGGTTTAATATCAACTTTTTCAAAACGATTTTTATTTATCGGCGTTCAGTGCCTAATGATTTACCAGTATACCAATTCATTGTTGTAACAATCTGGATATATAGGGCTGATATGACCAAATACTTTGAAATAATTTGTTTTGATTATGTAATTTTCTTTTCTAAAAAGTATCAACCTTTCTACACTACTATGTAATGCGCTTTATAAGAATATACTTATAATCATGATTATAAGCATATGTCATGTTATCATTGATGAATTAGGGGAACGTGAAAGGAAAAAGAGAACAATCCATCAATCCATCTTGGCAGGGCGCCCGAGGATAGGGGGCTCACGGGGTGCGACCCCTCCCCCTTCATTCACTCACACTTGATTATTGATGCCCACATAACAATACATACATGTATAGTGCTGGATACTTTGCTCACACTTTGATCATCTCACTTTTGTTAATATAGGCATTATAAAATTCGATCCACAGCTACCGTTGAGAAAATTGAAAAAATTTGTTTTAAGATTTGTATCCCTCTTTCTCCCTTCCTAGCTGTCACGCTATTTCGCTCAAACTTTCCATTCCATTCTCTTTCTCTCCAAATCCATCCCTCTGTCCTTATAATTTATCAAACTCCATCGTTATCTCTCTCTCTCTCTCTCTCAGTCTCTGTTTAGATTACACAAACCTATAATGTGAGGCGATTGTTGTTTGTCTGCATATGCTACGTTTACACTATGTTCCCGGCGGCCACGGCAACCACGTTTCAGGCCACCGTGGACGAAACGGGATTGACGTGACACAACGCGGGGGACCGTATGGGCAAACGTGACAGGCCGTGATTGCCGTGGATACCGTGTCAGATTTTTAAACTGTCAAAAAATTTGCCACGGCAGTCACGGTGCGGATGAGAAACCTAGTAGGCCGTAATAAACGGGGTGAACGTAACAAAACGTGACAGTCCGTAATAGGCCGTAACAAAACTTGTGGGTGGTCCGTAGTGGGACGGTTTAAGCGCCCGGCACGCTACGGCGCGTAGCGTTCTACTACGGTCTGACACAACGCGAGGTCTCAGAATTGCTATTGCTTGGGAGACCTTCTTTTTATACCGCCGGCACAAACGTGCTCCAAAGCTGTCCTGCGTCCACGTTTCATCCGTACAAAGCCTTGACAGAACGTGAAAAACGTGTCAGACCTTGATCAGAACGTGGGAAACGTGAGGGACCCCATCAGAACGTGACGGGCCGGGAGGAAACGTTCTGGCATCCGTGGTAGAACGCGGGCCGAACCGTAGTGCGCCTTGGAGCCTCCGGGACTCAGCATACCCTTCCCCCCAACGGCCCGTCACGGATACCGTGATAGACCGTGAGAAAACTTGGCAAGACGTAACAAAACTTGAATCTAGAGATAATATTGGTCTAAATCCCACGGCGCACTACGTTTCGGGCAAACGGGGCTGCCGTGGCCGCCGGGAACATAGTGTAAACGTAGCAATATCGGCAGGATCGGAGGAGTGTGGGCGTTATACGTGCAGTGTGCGCGCGCTTGCATTGCTTGCTTGCATAAACGACTTTGGCGAAAGCGAGTATTTTTCACGTTGACATAATTCACCTCCCTCTCCCACTACATCTCTCCTTAATTACTAACCCCATCCCCTACATGCAGTCATACAGTATTCATGCATTAAAGGCTCTGTACTTTAGCCGATTTGACACAGCCTAACCAAATACTGACATTCTTAGGCTCTGCTCAAGGCTTTAGGAATTGTGGTACAGTTAGAGTCTGTGCATGCAGACTAAGTATTCTACGCTATTTATCCTCGTCTGTCTGTCTGTCTCTCTCTCTCTCTCTGTCTCTCTGTATCAAACTCTTTGTGGTAAATGTATGGCATGTTGTTTGCATTTTTGAGAGTCAAAGAATCGTTTTGAATTTCTTGAGATACTTTAATTAGCTGTCTCTCTGCCAGTGCCATAATTATGTCCTTAACCAGCCTTTATTCGAAATTCAAAATAAATTTTGAATTTTCTCATTGAATCATGTTTAAAAATAAAGAAGAAACAATCATCTTATGATTTGTCTATTATTAGTATGGTAATTCACACAATGAGAGGCGGAATTTCCGACACCGACATCCACGCAGGCAATTAGTAGGGAGTACAATTCCCCAAAATGTTATGGGGTTAGAAAACCCTACATGGAGGGGGAGCACTTTATACCCATCGATCAATGCATGTTTCTATCCCTAGATGTTTTTTTTTATTGATAACGAGGAAAATGGGCGTCTCGCCCCACTTTGACCAACCTATGACAATAAAAAGCCTCCTGCTGAAGAAAAACAAAACTGACACCCCCCGCAAATGGCAGTACGCTGATGCTTGATATGATTTAAAGTCACGAGATCGTTGGCAAAAAGCCAAAGTTTCCATTTATATCCGTGTAATGGTACATGCATTAGGAATGTCTTTAAAAATCCATTTATTCTACATATAACGTAGCTGTATACATGAATATAATTTCTTAGGTTCAAGGAAAATTACCCTCTAGAAATTCACACCCCGACTAATTACCAGTGGAACAAATAACCCCCAAGGACAATTATCTCCAGAAAATTACCCCAAGGATATGTGTGCAGTGTATGTGCTTTCCAGCAGGACTGAGTTAATTTGTTATAATTTAATTGATTTAAAATCCTCATTATATACACAATTCCAATGCACTACATAATTATTGGTTCGTAAGAACCAATGACAATATGTGTAAATTACTATTCGCTTTGTAACTCTGAATTTTAGTTCGTAAGAACCAATGACAATATGTGTAAATTACTATTCGCTTGGTTACTAAGATCATTCTTCCCTTATTCGTCTGTTTTGTATTGTTTGTTACTTTGTTTACGTTTCTGTGCACTCGATTTATAAAAACGTATTACAAAAATGCTGGACATTTTGCTGTTGATGTTTTTTTATTAGTTGATCCATGGACCTAGTAGGTCCATGGTTGGTTGTATCTGTCACACTGTTCTCTATTCGATAAAAGGACAGTACATGGCCTTCCACTCAAGCATTCACTTAATTGATTAGTAAAATATGAATTATATATGAGAATATCCGCTGGTTACGAAAGGTGTTGTTTATCTATTAATCTTATTTCAATCTTTTTCATACAGGGTGGCCCTTTCAATGTCAAGTTTTGACTTTCCAATGGGACCTGTCTGTACAATTACAAAACCTAAAAACGTTACATATAGAACATGATAAGACACAAACATTTAAAACAAGGAATATAAAAATAATATAAAAATAAATGGATATACTATAAATATGTATACAAATTAATTGATAAAAGTTGAATTTCAGAAGGTATTTATAATAGTTAGCTTTTTACATCGCCTCTTGAATGATAGGGAGGATAATGTACGTAGATCGGGTGATGGGGTGTTCCACAGGAGGTATCCTCAGTAGTGAAGGGATCTTTTGAAATAAAAAGTTCTAGGTTATTTTTCAATGAAGAGGGGGGAGTGTGTCGCAGGTCTCGAGTATTATAAAATGGAAACCTTTCTAGGAATAATAATTGGTTTCGGATACAAAGGAATGAGACCATTTCAGTTTGTATAAGTATCTGGACAAGTTTGGTATCACTTGACTCTTTGACGAACTGATTGCCAAGCAAATTCAGATGACTTCCAATTCTGATTTTTGTAACTAACATAATTATTTGAAATTCAGGTAGTATCTCGTTTGTGTGTGAAAATCAGTAAACATTAAAATAAAATGCTGGTCACAGAAACCTTGAAAGTGGAAAAAATACCTTTGACTTTGTAATGTTATGTTTCGTTAATACAGATATATATGAAGATATATATGATTTAAATTATATTTCATAAGACGATGATAATTTAAAACGTTATTATTTAAGCGATTTAATTCATTCATTGAACACAGTACTATACATGTATACCATAAAAACAAATAAGTTTCATATTATTGTTGATATCGTTGGTACTGTACTCTGTATTATACTTGCATTACTGTTTAATTTGCCAGCTATATACGGTATATACAGTGCGTCCCAGAAAATAACGAAATCTAGAATTATCGATGTTTTTATCATAACTTAGTCACATTTGAAAATAATAAATGACACATATTTGGAAAGCTTAGATCCTCCTCTTTCATTTTGAGTGATTAAAAGCAATTTGAAGAGAGGAAACCAAAAAGTAATTTGGCGGGCGGTATCTGAATTTCAAAGACAAAATCATTTTCAAGAAAGTTGAGTTTGTACCCTTTCATGTGACACCTCAATCAGGTAAATTAAGCAAGGAATGACAAAGATCTGTTTGTTTAAATTAGCGCTTGTATTTCCATAATTTTATCAAACAAATTCGTTTTCACTAGCTGCCGGAGCAACAGGCAAAATGGACAAAAGACTTAACTCCATTTCGTTGACAATCAGCCATGCATGAAGTCTTTCGTCTACGGCTAATTGTCAACGAAAGGGAGTTAAGTCTTTTGTTAATTTCGTTTGTTGCTCCGGCAGGAAGCCAGTGAAAACGAATTCGTTTTAATACAATTATGGAAATGCAAGCACTACTTTAACCAAACAGAACTTTGTTATTCCAAGCTCATTTTCCTGATTGAGGTGTCATATGAAAGCGCAGAAACTCAATTTTCTAGAAATAGCATTTTCTCTTTGAAATTCAGATATCGCCCGCCAAATGACTTTTTGGTTTCCTCTCTTCAAATTGCTTTTAATCACTCATGCGTCAAATATGCATTATATAAGTTGCATCAGATGAAGGAGGAGGATCCAAGCTTTCCAGATATGTGTCATTTATCAATTATAGTTGTGCTTAAGTTATGATAAAACATCGATAATTCTCGGTTTCGTTTTTTCTGGGACGCACTGTATATATAATACTCCCTCACTCTCACTTTCTCACTCCCCCTCCCTTTCTTTCTCTCTCTCTCTCTCTCTCTCTCTCTCTCTCTCACTCTCCCTCTCTCTCTCTCTCTCTCTTTCTCTCTCAATGTCTCAATATCATCGCGTGCCTCTGGGCAACAGTGAAGTATTTCACTTTTGCGAACCCTGGCCATAGGTAACAATATTTTTCCTCTTCTCCTCGCTTCTCATTTCCTTCTCTTTCTCTATTATTTGATATATTATCTCTCTCTCTCTCTCTCTCTCTCTCTCTAATCTCAATAGATCAATATCATGGTCAATACAGCTGCAGAAGGAAAATAATAATCATTATTAGAGGCTATAATATTGAACGCTTCACAAGTGTTTGTATGAGTTCAGTTATATACTTTTATTTAACGAGTCTTCAAAAATTCAGTATAAAATTAGATTTTAATAATTCGTCAGCATTTTCATGCACCTTTCACTGGCTTTCAGTCTCTTGTATCTGAATTGTATGACATTATTGTAGTCTCTGGTAATATATGCTTATGTCCAAGGAAAGACATTGGTGACTATTATTAGTATATTTACACAGGCAATATTTTAAAAACAAATTCTACACCTCGGCGACTTCATTGATCGCGATCTCGACCACTTAAGGTGGTGAAGATGTCGTTACGCTTTCCGTCGTTGGATGCTCCTTCTCCTCACTTTCATTCTCACCCCAACGTCCTCGGTTACCATAGGGCCGACGTTGGCCATCACGCCTGGGAGATCCTTCCTCGGTTCCGTTGCGTCTGCCGAAGGGACGGTCTCCGAAAGGCTTTCTACCGAAGGGGTTGAACCGGAAGGGCCTCATCTCAAACATTGGTCTGTCCTGATCTCCATCTCCGGTCTTGTTGTGATGACGGTGGGGGTGATCTCCTGTCTCATTGTGACCTTGGTGACCTTCTGTGTGGTTGCGATGATGATGCTGGTGGTGGCGGCCATGGTGGCGAGGGTGAGGACGGCCATCCTCATCGCTGCTTTCGTTGCGCTGACCGAACGGTTGTTCCTCTGGTCGGTCCTGAGGAGGACCTTGACGGTGACCATGATGACCACGTCTAGGACCATCAAACTGACCGGACCCTCCTAGACCATCACCAATTTGTTGGGCAGCATCAGTTTCTTCTTCTCCATCACCACGCCTGCCTCCTTGGCCGAAGAAAGGTCTCCCTCCAGCACCATCTGGTCTGGAGCCACCAAATCGAGGTCCGTCGAATCTCCTACCACCCATCGGACCGCCATTTTGTCTGCGTCCATCCATTTGTGGGGCACCAGATTCAGGTCCATCGAACCTCCTTCCACCATCTTGCCTAGGACTACCCGTCTGCATTCCACCAGGCCTTCCTCCAAAGCCACCTTGTCCTCTCTCTGTGCCATTCTCCTTTCCTCGTCGTTCATTGAAATCTCTTCGTGCGTGAGCTGTTGGGATAATGAAATAGTCGAATTTATTAATAAAATTAATCACATTCTGCATTATTATCTTTAGCTCTACATTGGTTTATGCTAGGAGATTTGTCTTCTTCGATGTCTGGTCCCGTTATGTTTAACTCTACCAGAATGCATGCATGCGGTTGGATATTCAAAACGCCTAATTTTAACCGAATTGAATTTGAAAACCAGATTGTAAAGTACCATGAAACATTTTTTTCATTAAAAAAACCAGAATGCTGCAGGCCGCAGAATAAATGTTATTTTTTATTGTGTCACAAACAAGTTAGAAACACATATTATAATAAATCAAAATAACAATATACTTATGTGAGTAATTTTGTTGGCTCAATATACCACTTATGAAGGAATACCGAGTAATAATTTGATTTCTTACCCGAGATAGCAAGAGCAGCCACAATGGCAACGATCAGTGTCACTTTCACCATGATAGTAATAGGTCTCTCCGATGCTATAGCTTTCTATAGGTTCGTAGCATTCTATAAGAGAACGAGCTCCAAACTGAACAACTATCTGTTGGATCACTGAATTTATAGGCTTTCTACCATAGCTTGAAATCACTTTCGTACCAGACCGTGTCAGGAATTACCAGGTATACCCTGTTCCAGTTGATCATTGTTTTTATTTTGTTGTTGCTGTTTTTTCGATGTCAAACCTCGTTAATATTTGTAACCTTTTTGTACCAGGACGTATAACCAATTACATCATCTTTGGATATCCGGTAGAGCCAAGTATTGGGTGACACTGATATCGGGTAGTCACCCTTGGAATTTTCAAGGAAGCAACGGTCAACGATATTCTCTCTCTATCTCTCTCTCTCTCTCTCTTTCTCTCTCTCTCTCTCTCTCCCTCTCATCCGCTTTCTAAACAAAATTACATTGATTCGAAAGCCATTAAGAAAGTTGTCAAAAAAATCTGGGCAATCATTATAACAATCATAATCATCCCCATTATCATCATCATAATTAATGTATTGGTTATATAGATTAAGCTATGATAATGATTTTGAACATGAATGTGATATTTCGAATCTTTTAGAAATAGAAACAGGGGATAAAGTGAATGTTTTTGTTATGAAAGTGAAAGATTACTATCGTTTGTTATTAAGTCAAGAGAACCAAATTTCATTTATTTTTGGAATTCCTTTTTAGATTGAGATAATGACTTTGTTTGGAAGGATGTATTTTCATTTAATTAAAGCAAATTCGTAATAATAAAGTTAAACAATTTAATTTCAAGATGATTCACAGGTTTGTTGCCTCAAAAGAAAACTTATATTAATGGCAAGTTGTGAATAATTTATGCAACTCTTGTGGACAAGTTGACTCAACTTTTCACTTTATGTTATATTGTAAGGATGTGACTTTGTTTTGGAAAGTAATATGTAATTAATTTGGTAATTTGATAAATTATGCGCAATATGCAAATTTATAAGTGTTAAGTTAAAAAGGTTGTTAATGGTTCTGTTTATTACCCAAAGACTTTTTTAAAGTTTAAGTCGTTGCTAAGAGTGCAGCGTTTAGACAAATAAAAATGCAATAATCTTCTCGCTCGGGAGCTATGTCCCTCGCATAATATTCTTCAAAGTGTACAGTAAATATTCTTGAAAAGTGAAGTGTGAAAAAGATATATTGCTTGTTTTTATATTTTGTTAATACAACAAAACTTCAAAAACCTGCGGTGGGAGGGGGGGGGGTAGTCACTTCCGTCACCTTCACCCCTCTCGTTCACTATGCTCCCTCGCCCTGGCGTAATGATGGGGGGGGGGGGGGATTGGGGGTAGTTGCCCCTTAATAAAGTTCAAACTTGATTTTTTTCTAACTCGATACCAGTGATTTACAAATGTTTCTGAAATGGCATGGTTTTCCCTAATAAATGCCTAAAAACCCTGAGCTGAGCCCACGCCAATTTAAGCTCCACTTGCTTCGCTCGCTTTGCTCTACCTGATCGAAGCCCCCCCCCCATACTTTGAAAAACGTTCCGCAGGGCCTGCATGTACCATGTAAGAGTGGGGTTGCGGATTTTCTCCCCCCCCCCCCCCCCGCAAAAAAAAAAAAAAAAAAAAAAAACGTTTTTGATCATTATACGCCGCCGTCCCTCGCATTTCGTCCCCCCCGGTCATGAAAAGAAATCGCCGCCCCTGGCAATCACCCTAGGAATTTGTGAGGTAGCTAACGGTCATCGGTTTCTCTCTCTCTTTCTCTGCCTGCCTGTCTCTCTCTCTCTCTCTCCTCTCCTTTTATCTGAAAATTGCATGGATTCGAAAGCCATTTAACAAAGTTATCAAAGAATCTAGGCATTAAAAACATTATTAAAACAATCATTACCATTACCATTATCATCATCATTATCATCATCACTACTAATCTCATTATCTTTTTCTCCTTCATCATGCAGGCATCATCATCATCAGAGGCGGCCCTCCTGGGGGCGGGGGTGGGCATAGTGCCCCCCCCCCCACTTTTTCAAGTATCCCAAAAGTGCCCCTTTTTACATACGAAAAGTCCCCCTTGAACCTCGTAAGAAGTGCCCCTTCTACTTTGAAAAGTGCCCCTATTCCATTATAAACATGCCCCTCTCCCTTTCCACCTCAGATAAGTGCCCCTTTTTGGACACGTGCCCCTTTTCCTTCGACAGTTTTTCCTGTTTCCCTTTGCAATTATTGTCAATTTTTCCATTCTCATAAGTGCCTTTATTAACCTCAAGTAAGTGCCCCGTTTCAGGTACGAGAAATGCCCCTTTTCACTTTTGATTAAACGCTCTCTCGCATTTATAAATGATATAAATATGTTACTTATCAAAGGTCATTTCAGTCTTCTGTTATGAAAATGTGCTTATAACCCCATCAGAATTTGTTCTTCTTCTTTATAAGATGTAATTTTTCGCACTGCGACCTCACACCCAACTGCAAAGTACAATACTTAAGCAATATACTGTATAATGTATACAGAGAAACAAATATCGAAATCATCCCTGATAATGTAATCACAATGTAGGGGTATATACCAATGTCTAAAAATTGTGTATATTTTTGCTTTGAGATTTCCCATTGTAGGGGTGCCCTTTTTTTCTCTAGAAAGTGCCCCTTTTTGTTGGTGCCCCCCCCCCCCCAACTTTGTAAATCACTCGGCCGCCCCTGATCATCATCATCATCATCATCAATGCAATCGATTCATATAGATGGTCATTATTCGAGGGATTTCTTTTCAAAATTTATTTCGTTTTTATTTGATTTCATAACTCGGAGCAAGAGGAATTTCGTAACACAACATTGCAGCTCATATTTTGTACGTAATAGGCCAACTGTTATGGAAATTTTGCGAACAAATGGAAAGTTACAAATGTTTTGATATGACGTTTTAAAACTAGATTTAAACAAAGGTAACTTCATTCTTTCTATTTCGGAAATTAAAAAAGTAATTCAGGACATCCGTTGAATCAGCCCCTATAGCTCGTATCATGTGATACCAGTTACAATTACAATAATTGCTTGTTTATATCCACATTCAAAAGTTAAGCTAATGGTATATAATGCAATATGAATGAATTGTAATTGCGTTCCTTGAAAATTATTTCGTCTCCCACAATTACAATTTGATATGTTACATACCTTTGCTCTTTGGCAGGTAGTCTGTTTGAGTGTTTGACTATATTGGACAAAACATTTCTGTGTCAGAACAGCATTTAGTTTTTGTTTTCCAGTATCAAATTTATTATTTTGAATATCTATTTATCAAAGGGTCGTGATGAATAAACCTCTGGGGTAGCGAGCCTTCGGAAAACTGAAAAATCAATAATACTTTTTACATGGACGGTATATGTAAATCTAGCAAGAGCCTAGCATTTGCCTTTCCCTTGGCTAATTGCCTAAACCAGCGTTTTTCAATCGATGTACTGCAAGACATCTCTAAGGTGCCACGAAAGAATTTAAATAATATATACAATTACAAAATAAATATATTGGAATTACGTCGATTTCTTGAAAATCTTAACAACCACAAATGTTTGTCTTCTTTCCATATGATGTAATATAGCTTTATTTCATTTTATCCGAAAATGATTAAATAATAGAGTTTTATCTGTTGTGCTTGTTAGTTTGATTCACTTTCAAATGTTCTTTTAATGAATTAAATAAAATAAAATTGTAATCATATCCTTAACTGTAATAATGCAGTATCTTGACCAGCCACATTTGATTTTTTTATAGATATATATCATTTCTGGCAGTTTATGCACTAGTAACAATTCTTATTACCAATTTTAATTTGAAGTATATTTACAGTACTCTTGTTTGGACACTCATGATTATTGTTATTCATATAAATATACTTTTTCGGCAGTACTATTCTATCGTTATTTTTTTAGATATTTATCTTGATTATTTCATATTTTGATGTACCATTATCATTTTTATGTTAATTCGATGTATTTACATTGTTTCATACGGCCCCAATGGAAATCAGACTTGTAACTTTTGGGGCTTTTTTAACCGTGTATAAATAAAGATATCAAACTTAAGTATGTCATCTCATGAAAATAGCATTTTACTGGACAGAAAATTGTCTTTCTTCCTTGGTCACTTTGCTCCTTCGCAACACTTAGAAACATGATGATTTCTGGCAGCAAAGTGCCTCCATATTTGAGCATTGAGGTGCCCGAGTAGCCTATTTGATACCACGCTCGTTCTCTTCACTCGCTCGCAACATTTAAAAACTGGATAATTCTGGGCAATGAGATGCCCGAATTCCCTCATATTCGTGCTTCGAATTGGCCACACGTAATGATTTTTGTAATTATGTATTCGGCAGCGAGGTGCCTGCACGCTTAATTCTATATTTTATTTAGTGGGTTGACTATAAAGTCAATTATTATCATATTAAAAAGAGTTATTTTATTTTTTGCTCGCTCGCTCGCAAAATATAAAAACAAATGAGCTCATGTGTACAGTGATGGAGCAGGACGAGTGTCAGAGTGATGTTAAATGAATATTCTGTAAATTAATTTGGGATTAGGGTGATGCGAAACCTTGTTTTTTTTTTTAAAGGGTGCCTTGACTTTAAAAAAAAAGTTGAAAAACTTTGGCCTAAACCTTGATCTAATTCAATGAACTAAAATTTCTTACAAAAAGAAGCAAAACTTTGTGTTCTTGCTGGAAATGGCCTCCCCAGACAAGAAATTAGTCGAGTAAATGGGGAGGCATGGGAATCGACGGGACACCTCCTCCGCCAATCGAAAGCCAAAACATTATTTTTTAAATTAAAGAGTTGAAGAAGAAGAAGAGAAAAAAAAGGAAACAAAAACAGGAGGTAACAGAATTTAGATAGAAAAGGAGTAGCAGAGCTGAAGAAGAACAAGACAGGAACTGCTTAACCCTTACCACAACCTCGGAGATACTTAAGTAGTAATATATAGCAGTAGTAGTAGTAGCAGTAGCAGCGGCAATATAATAGTAGTAGTAGTAGTATAAAAGCGTAGTAGCAGTAGTAGTAGTAGTATTAGCAGGCGCGCCGGAAGCAGTTTGGGATGGGGGGGGGGGGGAAACATTCCAGGGGGCTCACATTCTAGGGGCAGTGACGTAGTGAGAAAAAAGTTCGGAAGGGGGGGGGGTAGACGAAAAATCTGCATCACCACCAGTCTTACACGTTACATGCAGGTCCCGCGGAACGTTTTTCAAAGTGGAGTATTATCGATCAGGTAGAGCGTAAATTGGCGTGGGGTCCAGGGCATGAGCCTCGGCAGGGGGTCAAGGGGCTGAGCCCCCGGAAGCTCAGGGGTTTTAGGTATTTAATTACGGTCAGATAAGCATCCAGGGGCCCTCTGTAAGTCAATTAACTTGATCCAAGGGGGGAGAGCCCCAAGAAGCTCAGAGGTTTAAATATATAACTACAGTCAGATGAGCATCCAGGGGCCATCTTAGGGCCCTTGGTGTGGTCCAGGGGGCAGAGCCCCGGAAGCTCAGGGGTTTTAGGTATTTAATTACGGTCAAATGAGCATCCAGGGCCCGCCTTAGGGCCCTTGGTGTGGTCCAGGGGGCAGAGCCCCCGGAAGCTCAGGGGTTTTAGGTATTTAATTAAGGTCAGATGAGCATCCAGGGGCCCGTCTTAGGTCCCTTGGTGGGGTTCGGGGGCGGAGCCCCCGTAAGCTCTGGGGTTTTAAGCATTTAATTACGGTCAGATGAGCATGTTTTATACCTTATTTGTGACATTGGCAGGTCACTTATTTTTTCTCCGTCTTTCTTTCTTTTTCTCTTTAACATACTTTTTTTCAAAAAGGAGAGGGGTGGGGTGCCCGAGCCCAGCCACTTTGCAGACCATGACATAAAGGCTTCTAAATAAGCGTATTTCGCCTGACTGTAATTTTGGAATTTCTTATTTTCCAACAAACGCATAAAAAGGTATGACTTACAAAAAACAAAAACAAAAAATGCCGGAAAATCATGTCACAACATCAACATTTGTAAATCACTTGTTTCGAATAAGAAATACATCACCCCCCCCCCCCCATCAGTACACCAGCGTTCAGGGGCTCATGTCTTCTCGCCCCTATAACAAAAAAACGGACACGCTTTCCCATTCTCGCACAATATGTCCACGATATGCGCGTATCGCTATTATAGAGACCTCGATTGATAAATACCATATAGGTGGCATGCGCAATGTTTATGAAATTTAATTCCTGTGAACTTTCCTTTTTCTTTGAATGGAATTGTATATGTGATTTAATTCAGGTTTTTATTATTGTTACGTTCTTTTGGATTGAAAATACAAACCATGTTTACTCCTTTACTGTATTTAGGGGTTTTTTTTGGAGGGGGGGGGGGCGTTTTTTTTTTTTTGGGGGGGGGGGGGCAAAAATGCGTTTTGCCCCCCCCCCCACATTTTTGACTGGGGGGGGGCAACTGCCCCCCCCCCCACTTCCGGCGCCTATGAGTAGTAGTAGTAGTAATAGTAGTAGTAGTATAAAAGCCTAGTAGTAGTAGTAGTAGTAGTAGTAGTAGTAGTAGTGGAAATTGAAGTGGTGGTAGGCTCAGTAGTATAGTACTACAACTATATACTACTGCTAGTATTACTATCTCTTTCTGTTTTCATACACCTCCCCCCCCCCGTCCTCTCTCTGTGTCTCTTTCTCTCTTTATATTTATAATCTCTATTTATCTATCTTCTTCTTCTCTCTTTCTCTCTCCCTCTACCTTTTCTATTTGTTTGACCCCCCCCCCCTCTCTCTCTCTCTTGCTCTCTCTTTCTTTCTCTCTCATTCCCATCTTTCTCTGTCTGTCTCCCTCTGCCTTTCTCTCTATCTATCTCTCTTTTCTCTCTTCAATCAATCAATATCGTGATCAATCCAGCTGCATAAAGAAAATATTAGGGGCTTTAATATAGAACCCTTCACAAGTATTTGTATGATTTCAGTTGTATATTTTATTTAACAAGACTTCGAAAATTCAGTACAAAATTAGATTTTGATAATTTATCAAAATTTCATTCACCTTTCACTGGCTTCCAGTTTCTTGTATCTGGATTTTTTAGACAAAATTCTGTTGTAGGCTCTGGTACTAAAGATATGCATTCTGTCCAATGAAAGACATTGGTGACTATATTAGTATATTAACACAAGCAATTTTTGTTTAAACAAATTCTATACCTCGGCGACCACATTGATGTCTTCTTCATTGACTGCGATCTCGACCACTTAAGGTGGTGAAGATGTCGTTACGCTTTCCGTCGTTGGATGCTCCTTCTCCTCACTTTCATTCTCACCCCAACGTCCTCGGTTACCATAGGGCCGACGTTGGCCATCACGCCTGGGAGATCCTTCTTCGGTTCCGTTGCGTCTGTCGAAGGGACGGTCTCCGAAAGGCTTTCTACCGAAGGGGTTGAACCGGAAGGGCCTCATCTCAAACATTGGTCTGTCCTGATCTCCATCTCCGGTCTTGTTGTGATGACGGTGGGGGTGATCTCCTGTCTCATTGTGACCTTGGTGACCTTCTGTGTGGTTGCGATGATGATGCTGGTGGTGGCGGCCATGGTGGCGAGGGTGAGGACGGCCATCCTCATCGCTGCTTTCGTTGCGCTGACCGAACGGTTGTTCCTCTGGTCGGTCCTGAGGAGGACCTTGACGGTGACCATGATGTCCACGTCCATGACCATCAAACTGACCGCGCCCTCCTAGACCATCACCAATTTGTTGGGCAGCATCAGTTTCTTCTTCTCCATCACCACGCCTGCCTCCTTGGCCGAAGAAAGGTCTCCCTCCAGCACCATCTGGTCTGGAGCCACCAAATCGAGGTCCGTCGAATCTCCTACCACCCATCGGACCGCCATTTTGTCTGCGTCCTTCCATTTGTGGGGCACCAGATTCAGGTCCATCGAACCTCCTTCCACCCATTGGTCCACCATCTTGCCTAGGACCACCCATCTGCATTCCACCAGGCCTTCCTCCAAAGCCACCTTGTCCTCTCTCTGTGTCATTCTCCTTTCCTCGTCGTTCATTGAAATCTCTTTGTGCGTGAGCTGTTGGGATAATGAAATAGTCGAATTTATTAATAAAATTAATCACATTCTGCATTATTATCTTTAGCTCTACATTGGTTTATGCTAGGAGATTTGTCTTCTTCGATGTCTGGTCCCGTTATGTTTAACTCTACCAGAATGCATGCATGCGGTTGGATATTCAAAACGCCTAATTCTAAACGAATTGAATATGAAAACCAGATTGTAAAGAACCATGAAACATTTTTTTCATAAAAAAAAAACAGAATGCTGCAGGCCGAAGAATAAATGTTATTTTTATTGTGTTACAAACAAGTTAGAAACACCTTTTATAATAAATCAAAATAATAATATACTACTGTGAGTCATTTGTTGGCTTAATATTTAACACTTATGAAGGAATACCGAGTAATAATTTGATTTCTTACCCGAGATAGCAAGAGCAGCCACAATGGCAACGATCAGTGTCACTTTCACCTCCATGTTTGTAAGGTATCTCCGATGCTACAAGCTTTCTCTAGATTCGTAGCCTTCTATAAGAGAACGAGCTCCAAACTGATCAACTATCTGCTGGATCACTGAATTTATAGGCTTTCTACCAAAGATTGAAATCACTTTCGTACCAGACCGTGTCAGGAATTATCAGGTTTACCCTGGTCTAGTTTTTTCCGTTTATTTTTCGTTTTTTTTCTCTTTTTTTTCTTTCTTCAATATCAATGTTGATATGTTTAACCTTTATCCTATACTTAGACTTAGCAACCACTGTTTTGGAGAGTGTTGTACCAGTACGTAAAAACAATTACATCATCTTCGGATATCCGGTAGAGCCATGTATTGGGTGGCACTGATGTCGTGGTGTAGTACAGTAGGAAGCACCGGTAACTGGTCTCTTTCTCTCTCTCTCTCTCTCTCTCTCTCTCTCTCTCTCTTTTGTACCCCCCTATCCTTCTATCTGAAAAATTGCATGGATTCGAAAGCCATTTAACAAAGTTTAAAAAAAGGTCATTTGGCGGACGGTTTCTGAATTTCAAAGAGAAAATCACATTTCTAGAAAGTTTAGTTTCTGCCCTTTCACATGACACATCAGTCAGGAAAAGTGAGCTAGGAATAACAAAGTTCTGTTTGTTTAAAGTAGTGCCTGCATTTTCATAATTTTATCAAACGAATTCGTTTTCATTGGCTGCCTGCCGTAGCAACAAGCAGAACTGACAAAAGATTTAACTCCGTTTCGTTGACAATCAACCATGCATGAAGTCTTTCGTCTACGGCTGATTGTCAACGAAACGGAGTTTTAGTCTTTTGTTAATTCCGTTTGTTGCTACGGCGGGCAGCTGAAATGTGCATTAAATGAGTTGCATCAAATGAAAGAGGAGGATCTAAGCTTTCCAAATATGTGTCATTTATTAATTATAAATGTGACTAAGTTATGATAAAACATCAATAACTCTCGGTTTCGTATTTTTCTGGGACGCACTGTATTGCTCCTGCTACCACTTCTACTGACGCTAGATTACTACTATAAAAACTACTATTTCTTAACTATCTCTTTTTCTACCTTAAGTGTCCTGGAAATGAAATTCAAATTAACAAGGCAACCGTCGGGTAGTTTCCTTTTTCGTCATCTTAGAGCTCTCTCTCTCTCTCCCCTTTTCTATCGAAATAATTTTACTTTGTGTTTTGTAAATTTATTTGTTTATTTGTTGTTGCTTTTTGCTTTCGGTTGGGCGGGGGACGTGTCCCAATGCCTCCCTTTTTCTACGTCGCTTATTGCTTGTCTGGGGAAGCCATTTCCAGCAAGAACACGTCAAGCTTTTGCTTTAGTTCGTTGAATTAGCCCAATACATGTATTTAGGCAATTAGCCAAGCGAAAGGCAAATGCTAGTCTCTTGCTAGATTTACATATACCGTCCAGGTACGAAATACAATGGATTTTCCGTTTTTTAAAGGCTCTCTTACCCGGATGTAATGCGCGAGACCAGTGGCGTTATGAGCAAAAGCGTTTGGGAGGGGGCAGAAGAAAAAAAATCCGCGTCACCACCACTCTTATAATGTCCCATGCATGCCCCGCGGAACGTTGGGGAGGGGGGGGGTCTAAAGTATCAATGATCAGGTAGAGCGTAGCGAGCCCCCTTAATCTCAGGGGTTTAGGCTTTAAATTACAGTCAAATGAGCATTCAGGGGCCCGCCTAAGGGCCCTAAGTGGGGTCCAGGGGCAGAGCCCCCGGAAGTTCAGGGGTTTTAGGCATTTAATTACGGTCAGATGAGCATCCAGGGGGCGTAACCCCCGCAAGCTCAGGGGTTTTATAGGTATTTAAGGTCAGATGAGCATATTTTGATACCTCATTTATGAAACTGGAAGGGTTGTGAATATCAGTATAGTAGGGAAACTTTAGTAAGTAGGATAGAGTTTGTGCACGAATTGGATCTCTATTTCCACTCTAGGCCTCTGCCCTTTACGTGTATATTGATATCGAAATGTCAAATATAATTCTGGCAAATATATAAATGTTGTAGTGACTCCTTACCGAAAAGAGCAAGCGGATTAATATTCATTTTTGTAGCACTGATCTTTTTCTATAACTCTTCACTTTGTAAACAAACAGTGTAAACTGACATGGTGACAACGGATTACAGATTTTCTTCAATATTTACTTGTACATTTTGAAGGATATTATAAGAGGGAGAATAGAGACCGAGCGAGATGATTTTTGCATTTTGATTAGTCTAAACGCTGCACACTTGAGCCCCCAGAGCCTAGAAGTGTGTTGCAGTATTGGCAGTCAGTATTTCCCATATACATTTTGTTTTGGTGTGCACTTTTTCAAATTTTCTGGGGGGGGGGGGACGATCCCCCTAAAAATATTAAAGAGGGACGTGTCCCCCCGTCCCCCTGGGATCGCCACCCCTGCCTATACCATTAGGTTAACTTCAGAATGTGGATATAAACATGCAATTATTGTAATTGTAACCGGGGTATGACCTGATACGAACTATATGAGCTGATTCAACGGATGTCCTGAAGGACTTTTTAATTTCCGAAATAGAAAGAATGAAGTGACCTTTTTCTAGATCTAGTTTTACTACGTCATATGAAATCGTTTTCAACTTTCCATTTGTTCGCAGTATCACCATATAACAGTAGGCCTATTTAGTAGAAATATGAGCTTCAATGTTGTGTTATGAAATTCCTCTTGCTTCGAGTTATGAAATCATAAAAAAGGAATAATCATTTGGAAAAAAAATCACTTGAATATAATTAATCGATTGCGTTGATGATGATGATGATGCCTGCACGATGAAGGATAAAAAGATAATAACACTAGTGATGATAATGAAAATGATGATTAGAAAATTGATGATGATTGTTTTGATGATGTTGTTATTGCCTAGATTCTTTGATAACTTTGTTAAATGGCTTTCGAATCAATGCAATTTTTCAGATAGAAGGATCGGGGGAGAGAGGGAGAAGGAGAGATAGAGAGAGATAGAGAGAGAGATACTCAGACGGACAGACAGGCAGGCAGACAGACAGAGAAAGAGGGAGAGAAACCGATGACCGTTAGCTCCCTCGCAAACTCAAAGGGTGACTACTGTACTACGCCGCGACATCGGTGTCACCCAATACATGGCTCTACCGGATATCCGAAGATGAAGTGATTGGTTTTGGTACTAGTACGTACAACGCACTCTCCAAATTAGTGGTTGATAAAAGGTTAAAGATATTAACAAAGTATGAAAATAAAGATAAAAAGGGGGGAGATCAACTGGACCAGGGTATCCCTGGTAATTCCTGACACGGTCTGGTACGAAAGTGATTTCAATCTATGATAGAAAGCCTATAAATTCAGTGATCCAGCAGATAGTTATTCAGTTTGGAGCTCGTTCTCTCTTAGAAGGCAACGAATCTAGAGAAAGCTATAGCATCGGAGAGACCTATTACTAACATGGTGAAAGTGACACTGATCGTTGCCATTGTGGCTGCTCTTGCTATCTCAGGTAAGAAATCAAATTATTACTCGGTATTACTTGATAAGTGCTAAATATAGAGCCAACGAATAGCTCACAGAAGTATATATGATTATTTCATATTTTATAATATGCATTTCTAAATTGTTCGTTACAAAATATAATTTATATTATTTCTTAAGCCTACACCAATCCGTTGGGCGAGTGGCAAAAGATAAGAATTATCTTTATATTCAATCTGGTTTTCAAGTTCAATTCAGTCAGAATTAGGCGTTTTGAATATCGAACCGATAGGGTTAAACACAAAGGGAAAAAACATCAAAGAAGGCGAGTTACCATTCTTATTTGTCACCTGCCATAACCCAATGTAGAGCTAAAGATAATAATGCAGAATGTGATCACTTAATTAATTCGATTTTTTCTTCATTATCCCCTACAGCTCACGCACAAAGAGATTACAATGAACTACGAGGAAATAAGAATGGCAGAGAGAGAGGACAAGGTCGCTTTGGAGGAAGGCCGGGTGGAATGCAGATGGGTGGATCGAGGCAAGATGGTGGACCAATGGGTGGAAGAAGGTTCGATGGACCTGACTCTGGTGCCCCACAAATGGATGGACGGAGACAAGATGGTGGACCAATGGGTGGAAGGAGGTTCGATGGACCTGGATTTGGTGCCCCGGAGATGGATGGACGGAGACAAAATGGCGGTCCGATGGGTGGAAGGAGATTCGACGGACCTGGATTTGGTGGCTCCAGACCAGATGGTGCTGGAGGAAGACCTTTCTTCGGCCAAGGAGGCAGGCGTGGTGATGGAGAAGAAGAAACTGATGCTGCCCAACAAATTGGTGATGGTCTAGGAGGGCGCGGTCAGTTTGATGGTCATGGACGTCGTCATCATGGTCACCGTCAAGGTCCACCTCAGGACCGACCAGAGGAACAACCGTTTGGTCAGCGCAACGAAAGCAGCGAGGAGGATGGCCGTCCTCACCCTCACCACCATCGCCACCATGGCCACCACCACCGTCATCATAACCACACAGAAGGTCACCAAGGTCATAATGAGACGGGAGATCAAGATCAGGACAAACTACATGATACAAGGCCCTTCCGGTACAACCACTTCGGTAGAAAGCCTTTCGGAGACCGTCCCTTCGGAAGACGCAACCATACAGAAGGTCACCAGGGTCATAATGAGACGGGAGACCACCCCCATCGTCATCACAACAAGACCAGAGATGGAGATCAGGACAGACCAATGTTCGAGATGAGGCCCTTCCGGTTCAACCCCTTCGGTAGAAAGCCTTTCGGAGGCCGTCCCTTCGACAGACGCAACGGAACCGAAGAAGGATCTCCCAGGCGTGATGGCCATCGTCGGCCCTATGGTAACCGAGGACGATGGGGTGAGAATGAAAGTGAGGAGAAGGAGCATCCAACGACGGAAAGCGTAACGACATCTTCACCACTTGAAGTGGTCGCAATCAATGAAGAAGACATCAATGTGGTCGCCGAGGTGTAGAATTTGTTTTTAAAATATTGCTTGTGTAAATATATTGATAATAGTCATCAATGTCTTTCCTTGGACAGAAATGCATATCTTACCAGAGACAGCAGCATGGATTGTGTCTAAAAATTCAGATACAAGAGACTGAAAGCCAGTGAAAGGTGCATGAAAATGCTGACGAATTATCAAACTCTTATTTATACTGAATTTTTGAAGACTTGTAAATAAATATATATAATTGAAATCGTACAAATACTTGTGAAGCGTTCAATATTAAAGCCCCTTATATTTTCACTATGCAGCTGTGATTGGTTGAAGAGGTAAAAGAGAGATAGATAGAGAGAAAGGCAGAGGGAGACAGACAGAGAAAGATGGGAGTAAGAGAGAAAAGAGAGAGAGAGAGGGAGAGAGAGAGAGAGAGAGAGAGAGAGAGAGGGGTGAAATAGATAGAAAAGGTAGAGAAAGCAAGGGACAGACAGAAATAAAGATGGATAGAGATAGATCACTGAGATAGAGAAAGGGGGAGAGAGAGAGAGACATACACAGAGAGAAACAAAGAGATAAAGAGATGGGAGTGAGAGAGAGAGAAAGACAGAGACAGAGACAGAGAGAGACAGACAGAGGGAGAAGATAGTATACAAATATTGACTGCTCATGAGGATGATGGTGGGAACTATCACTCCCAAGGTGGTGCTCACACCGGCCCCTCTATCACCCCGAGGCGAAGCCAGGGGGTGATAGAAGGGCCGGTGTGAACACCACCGAGGGAGTGGTAGTTCTCACCATCATCCGATTACAGAGCAGTCCATATTTGTTTTTTATATCCTGCATCAAACATTTATTTAATTTTTTTTAAATACCATTTAGAAAACAAAAATTTAGACCCCAAAAATATCAATTTTTATCTAAAAAGATTTGAAATATTTTGTTTTCATTAAATTAAGATTTGAAAAAGAAAAGAAAAAATTATATTAAAAAAAAAAAAAATTCCACATTTTTTTTCTAACTCCCAAATAGTACACTCATATACAGTAGTACTTTAATAGATGAAATGTTTCTGGTCACGTGACGAGCTCTCAACCAATCTGCTTTCTTGTTCTCTTTCCGCTCTGCGACTCCTTTTCTATCTAAAAACGGTTACCTCTGGGTTTTTGTGTTTTGTTTTGTTTGTTATAAAACAATGTTTTGGCTTTCGATTGGGCGGAGGATATGCCCGTGCCTCCCCATTTACTTGACTAATTGCTAGTCTGGGGAAGCCATTTCCAGCAAGAACACAAGCTTTTGTTTCTTCTTGTAAGAAATTATAGTTCATTGGATTAGATCAAGGTGAAGGCCAGCGTTTTTTTACCCTTTTTGTTTTAGTCAAGGCACCTTTTTAAGAAACAAAAAGGTTTCGCGTCACCCTAATTCCAAATTAATTTACAAAAGATTCATTTGATATCACTCTGACACTCGTCCCGCTCCATGACACTTTTAATACGATAAAAATTGACTTTATAGTCAACACACTAGATAAAATATAGAATTAAATGTCCAGGCACCTCGCTGCCGAATACATTGATACAAAACTCAATATGTGCAGTCAATTCGAAGCACGAATATGAGGAGATTCAGGCATCTCATTGCCCAGAATTATCCCTAAATGTTGCGAGCGGGTGAAGGGAACGAGCGTGGTAAAATTGAAGTTTTCATATAAAAGATATAACACATAATTATGTGGGCGCCTAACTGTCAAATAGAAGGCTATTCGGGCACCTCAATGCTCAAATATTAAGGCACTTCGTTGATAGAAATCATCATGTTTCTAAGTCTTGCGAAGGAGTGAAGCGAGTAAGGAAGAAAGACAATTTTCTATCCAGTAAATTGCTATTTCCTCATGAAATTACATACTGTACTTCAGTGGTCGTTAAGGTTTTCAAGAAATCGACGTTATTCCAAGAATTTTTTTTTAAATCTTATATATTCTTCAAATTCTTTTGTGGTACCCTAAAAATGTCTTGGGGCACATCGGTTGAAAAACGCTGGATTAGGCAATTAGCCTAGGAAAATGTAAAGGTAGGCTCTTGTTAGATTTACATATACCGTCCATGTCAAAAGAATTATTGATTTTCAGTTTTTCGAAGGCTCACTACCCCGGATGTTTATTTCTCACGACCCTTCGATAAATACATATTTAGACTAATAAATTCGGTACTGGAAAACAGAACAGAAATGCCGTTCTTACACAGAAATGTTGTTGCAAATTATAGTCAAACAGACTTCTTGTCAAAGAGTAAAGGTATGTAACAGAAAAGTTGTAATGGTGGGAGACGAAATAATTTTCAAGGAACGCAATTGCAATTCATTCATAATGCATTATATACCATTAGGTTAATTTCAGAATGTGGATATAATTATGTAATCATTGGAATTGTAACTAATATGAGTTGATACGAACGAGGGGCTGTTTCAAAGGATGTCCTAGATTACTTTTTAATTTCCGAATGATTATGATGATGATGATGGTGATGATAGTGATGATAATGGTAATGAAGATGATGATGATGATGATGATGATGGTGATGATTATGATTGGTATGATGATGAAGATGACAACTGTAAGATGACGGAGAAAATGATGACTAGAATATTGATGGTGATAATGATGATGATGATAATGGTAATGATAATGATTGTAATGATGATGTTGTTATTGCCTAGATTCTTTGATAACTTTTTAAAATGGCTTTCGAATCAATGCAATTTTTCAAATAGAAGGATAGGGGGAAAGGGGGAGAAAAAGAGAAAGAGAAAGAGAGAGAGAGAGAGAGAGAGAGAGAAATCGATGACCGTTGCTCCCTCAAAAACTCCAAGGGTGACTACTAATGTAATCCCCGACATCCCCGACATCTGTGTCGCCCAACACATGGCTCTACCGGATATCCGAAGATGAAGTAATTGGTTTTGGTACTAGTACGTACAACGCACTCTCCACATCAGTGGTTGATATAAGGTTCAAATTTTTTTAACAAAGTATAAAAATAAAGAAAAAAGGGGGGGGGATCAACTAGAACAGGGTATGCCTGGTAATTCCTGACACGGTCTGGTACGAAAGTGATTTTAATCTATGTTAGAAAGACTATATATTCAGTGATCCAGCAGATAGTTATTCAGTTTGGAGCTCGTTCTCTTATAGAAGGTTACGAATCAAGAGAAAGCTATAGCATCGGAGAGACCTATTACTAACATGGTGAAAGTGACACTGATCGTTGCCATTGTGGCTGCTCTTGCTATCTCGGGTAAGAAATCAAATTATTACTCGGTATTACTTGATAAGTGCTAAATATAGAGCCAACGAATAGCTCACAGAAGTATATATGATTATTTCATATTTTATAATATGCATTTCTAAATTGTTCGTTACACAAAATAATTTATATTATTTCTTAAGCCTACACCAATCCGTTGGTCGAATGGCAAAAGATAAGAATTATCTTTATGTTCAATCTGGTATTCAAGTTCAATTCAGTCAGAATTAGGCGTTTTGAATATCGAACCGATAGGGTTAAACATAAAGGGAAAAAACATCAAAGAAGGCGAGTTACCATTCTTATTTGTCACCTGCCATAACCCAATGTAGAGCTGAAGATAATAATGCAGAATGTGATCACTTAATTAATTCGATTTGTATTTTTCATTATCCCCTACAGCTCACGCACAAAGAGATTACAATGAACGACGAGGAAATGAGAATGGCAGAGAGAGAGGGCAAGGTCGCTTTGGAGGAAGGCCTGGTGGAATGCAGATGGGTGGATCTAGGCAAGATGGTGGACCAATGGGTGGAAAAAGGTTCGATGGACCTGACTCTGGTGCCCCACAAATGGATGGACGGAGACAAGATGGTGGACCAATGGGTGGAAGGAGGTTCGATGGACCTGGATTTGGTGCCCCGGAGATGGATGGACGGAGACAAAATGGCGGTCCGATGGGTGGAAGGAGATTCGACGGACCTGGATTTGGTGGCTCCAGACCAGTTGGTGCTGGAGGAAGACCTTTCTTCGGCCAAGGAGGCAGGCGTGGTGATGGAGAAGAAGAAACTGATGCTGCCCAACAAATTGGTGATGGTCTAGGAGGGCCCGGTCAGTTTGATGGTCCTGGACGTCGTCATCATGGTCACCGTCAAGGTCATCCTCAGGACCAAGCAGAGGAACAACCGTTTGGTCAGCGCAACAAAAGCAGCGAGGAGGATGGCCGTCCTCACCCTCACCACCATCGCGACCATGGCCACCACCACCGTCATCATAACCACACAGAAGGTCACCAAGGTCATAATGAGACGGGAGATCAAGATCAGGACAAACTACATGATACAAGGCCCTTCCGGTACAACCACTTCGGTAGAAAGCCTTTCGGAGACCGTCCCTTCGGCAGACGCAACCATACAGAAGGTCACCAGGGTCATAATGAGACGGGAGACCACCCCCATCGTCATCACAACAAGACCAGAGATGGAGATCAGGACAGACCAATGTTCGAGTCGAGGCCCTTCCGGTTCAACCCCTTCGGTAGAAAGCCTTTCGGAGACCGTCTCTTCGGCAGACGCAACGGAACCGAAGAAGGATCTTCCAGGCGTGATGGCCACCGTCGGCCCTATGGTAACCGAGGACGATGGGGTGAGAATGAAAGTGAGGAGAAGGAGCATCCAACGACGGAAAGCGTAACGACATCTTCACCACCTGAAGTGGTCGCAATCAATGAAGAAGACATCAATGTGGTCGCCGAGGTGTAGAATTTGTTTTTAAAATATTGCTTGTGTAAATATATTGATAATAGTCATCAATGTCTTTCCTTGGACAGAATGCATATCTTACCAGAGACAACAGCATGGATTGTGTCTAAAAATTCAGATACAAGAGACTGAAAGCCAGTGAAAGGTGCATAAAAATGCTGACGAATTATCAAACTCTTATTTATACTGAATTTTTGAAGACTTGTTAAATAAAATATATAATTGAAATCGTACAAATACTTGTGAAGCGTTCAATATTAAAGCCCCTTATATATTTTTATTATGCAGCTGGATTGATCACGATATTGATTGGTTGAAGAGGTAAAAGAGAGATAGATAGAGAGAAAGGCAGAGGGAGACAGACAGAGAAAGATGGGATTAAGAGAGAAGAGAGAGAGAGAGAGAGAGGGAGAGAGAGAGAGGGGGTGAAATAGATAGAAAAGGTAGAGAAAGCAAGGGACAGACAGAAATAGAGATAGATAGAGATAGATCACTGAGATAGAGAAAGGGGGAGAGAGAGAGAGACATACACAGAGAGAAACAAAGAGATAAAGAGATGGGAGTGAGAGAGAGAGAGAGAAAGACAGAGACAGAGACAGAGAGAGACAGACAGAGGGAGAAAATAGTATACAAATATTGACTGCTCATGAGGATGATGGTGGGAACTATCACTCCCAAGGTTGTGTTCACACCGGCCCCTCTATCACCCCGAGGCGAAGCCGAGGGGGTGATAGAAGGGCCGGTGTGAACACCACCGAGGGAATGGTATTTCTCACCATCATCCGATTACAGAGCAGTCCATATTTGTTTTTTATATCCTGCATCAAACATTTATTTATTTATTTTTTAAATACCATTTAGAAAACAAAAATTTAGACCCCAAAAATATCAATTTTTATCTAAAAAGATTTGAAATATTTTGTTTTCATTAAATTAAGATTTGAAAAAGAAAAGAAAAAATTATATTAAAAAAAAAAAAAAATCCACATTTTTTTTCTAACTCCCAAATAGTACACTCATATACAGTAGTACTTTAATAGATGAAATGTTTCTGGTCACGTGACGAGCTCTCAACCAATCTGCTTTCTCGTTCTCTTTCCGCTCTGCTACTCCTTTTCTATCTAAAAACGGTTACCTCTGGGTTTTTGTGTTTTGTTTTATTTGTTATAAAACAATGTTTTGGCTTTCGATTGGGCGGAGGATATGCCCCGTGCCTCCCCATTTACTTGACTAATTGCTAGTCTGGGGAAGCCATTTCCAGCAAGAACACAAGCTTTTGTTTCTTCTTGTAAGAAATTATAGTTCATTGGATTAGATCAACGTGAAGGCCAGCGTTTTTTTACCCTTTTTTTTTTAGTCAAGGCACCTTTTTAAGAAACAAAAAGGTTTCGCGTCACCCTAATCCAAATTAATATTCAGAAGATTCATCTTATATCACTCTGACACTCGTCCCGCTCCATCACACTTTTAATACGTTAAAAATTGACTTTATAGTCAACACACTAGATAAAATATAAAAATAAACGTGCAGGCACCTCGCTGCCGAATACATTGATACAAAACTCAATATGTGCAGTCAATTCGAAGCACGAATATGAGGAGATTCGGGCATCTCATTGCCCAGAATTATCCCTAAATGTTGCGAGCGAGTGAAGGGAACGAGCGTGGTAAAATTGAAATTTGTATATAAAAGATATATCACATAATTATGTGGGCGCCTAACTGTCAAATAGAAGGCTATTCGGGCACCTCAATGCTCAAATATTAAGGCACTTCGTTGATAGAAATCATCATGTTTCTAAGTCTTGCGAAGGAGTGAAGCGAGCAAGGAAGAAAGACAATTTTCTATCCAGTAAATTGCTATTTCCTCATGAAATTACATACTTCAGTGGTTGTTAAGGTTTTCAAGAAATCGACGTTATTCCAAGAATTAAAAAAAAAATCTTATATATTCTTCAAATTCTTTTGTGGTACCCTAAAAATGTCTTGGGGCACATCGGTTGAAAAACGCTGGATTAGGCAATAAGCCTAGGAAAATGTAAAGGGAGGCTCTTGCTAGATTTACATATACCGTCCTTATCAAAAGAATTATTGATTTTTCAGTTTTCCGAAGGCTCACTACCCCGGATGTTTATTTATCATGACCCTTCGATAAATACATATTTAGAATAATAAATTCGGTACTGAAAACAGAACAGAAATGCTGTTCTTACACAAAAATTTTGTAATTGTGGGAGACGAAATAATTTTCAAGGGACGCAATTGCAATTCATTCACAATGCATTATACACCATTAGGTTAACTTCAGAATGTGGATATAATTATGTAATTATTAGAATCGTAACTGATATGAGTTGATACGAACGAGGGGCTGTTTCAACGGATGTCCTGAATTACTTTTGAATTTCCGAATGATGATTATGATTATGATGATGATGATAATGATGATAATGGTAAT